>NC_137033.1:59332649-59335149 GCF_032717465.1 Coenobita brevimanus
TCTTCACCTTCTTCCTTCTTTCCTTCACCTTCTTCCTTCTTTTTTTCACTTTCTTCCTTCTTTCCTTCTTCCTTCTTTCCTTCACCTTCTTCCTTCTTTTTTTCACTTTCTTCCTTCTTTCCTTCTTCCTTCTTTCCTTCACCTTCTTCCTTCTTTCCTTCACCTTCTTCCTTCTTTCCTTCACCTTCCTTCTTTCCTTCACCTTCCTTCTTTCCTTCACCTTCTTCCTTCTTTCCTTCACCTTCCTTCTTTCCTTCACCTTCCTCCTTCTTTCCTTCACCTTCTTCCTTCTTTCCTTCACCTTCTTCCTTCATTCCTTCACCTTCTTCCTTCATTCCTTCACCTTCTTCCTTCTTTCCTTCACCTTCCTCCTTCTTTCCTTCACCTTCTTCCTTCTTTCCTTCACCTTCTTCCTTCTTTCCTTTACCTTCCTCCTTCTTTCCTTCACCTTCTTCCTTCTTTCCTTTACCTTCTTCCTTCATTCCTTCACCTTCTTCCTTCTTTCCTTTACCTTCCTTCTTCTTTCCTTCACCTTCCTCCTTCTTTCCTTCACCTTCTTCCTTCTTTCCTTCACCTTCTTCCTTCTTTCCTTCACCTTCTTCCTTCTTTCCTTTACCTTCCTCCTTCTTTCCTTCACCTTCCTCCTTCTTTCCTTTACCTTCCTCCTTCTTTCCTTCACCTTCTTCCTTCTTTCCTTTACCTTCCTCCTTCTTTCCTTCACCTTCTTCCTTCTTTCCTTTACCTTCTTCCTTCATTCCTTCACCTTCTTCCTTCTTTCCTTTACCTTCCTTCTTCTTTCCTTCACCTTCCTCCTTCTTTCCTTCACCTTCTTCCTTCTTTCCTTCACCTTCTTCCTTCTTTCCTTCACCTTCTTCCTTCTTTCCTTCACCTTCTTCCTTCTTTCCTTCACCTTCTTCCTTCTTTCCTTTACCTTCTTCCCTCCTTTATCTCCCATTTTTCTTTTCCTTACCCCTTTCCTTTCCTCTTAGACCCGTATTCTCGTTGGGTAAGGAGGCTCCCTAACACCTCTTTCTAAGCGATTTATTTTGCTTATTACTCCTTACTGTCCTCCTCTGTCATTTAAATCGTTCCAGTTTCACATTTTCTGCGTAAATAACATACAACTTGATATTAACCAGTCGTATCCAGAAAGTAAATCGCTAAGGAAGAGGTGTTAGGGAGCCTCCTTAACCGACGAGAATACGGACCTTTGGCTCCTGTGACTCACTCCCAGATGAATAAAATCGTCTGCTGTAAACTGGAATAAAAATTTAATAATAATAATAATAATAATAATAATAATAATAATAATAATAATCCATCCATCATCCAATCTTACGTTGCCCCATGAGGAGCGTAGGAGCCCGGGGCTAGGCAGGTTGGTCCTGACATTTAAGATGAGAGTGACCAGCCTCACTCATCCCTGAGTGGCATTATGTGAGCAGTAAACCCCAACCATCCCTTGGATATAAACCTACACAGGCTTAATTCGATTGGATCGTTGGAGCGCCTTAATTACCCACTAAACCAATAATAATAATAATAATAATAATAATAATAATAATAAATAGTAATAAAAAATAATAAACAATAAATAATCAGGCTTCCTATTCTCTCTCTTCATCCTCTTGGCCCGTATTCTCGTCGGTTCAGGTAGCTTCCTAACACCTTTTCCTAAACGACTTATTTTTGTTTCTTACACGTTACTATCCTTTTCCTGTGTCACATAAATCCATCGAGTACCGCCCTACTCTGCATGTATAACGTACAAAACTATATTAACCAGATATATCCAGCAATAAATCACTAAGGAAGAGGTGTTAGGGAGCTTCTTTACCCGGCCCTTCTCTGTCCCTCCCTCAGCATCTGTGTCTGGTATTCTCAGCGGTTAAGGCAGCTCCCTAACACCTCTTCCTTACCGATTTATTTTTGGATATGGCTGGGTAATATCGTTTTGTTTGTCATTTGTGCAGAGTATGGTGATATTGGAATGATTATTGTAACACGGAGAAGGACAGTAAGGTGAAAGAACCAAGTTAAGTCGCTTAGTAAGAGGTGTTAGGGAGCTTCCTTAACGGGCGAGAATACGGGCACATGTCTCCTTTACCTGCTTATTCCTTCATTCCTTTATTTTGTACAGAGTTCTTTATTTTACCCTTCCTTTTACTCCCTCATTCCTCTTCCTTCACCTCCTTGCTCTCTTTTACCCTCTCATTCCTCTTCCTTCACCTCCTTCCTCTCTTCTCTTTACCCTCTCATTCCTCTTCCTTCACCTCCTTCCTCTCTTCTCTTTAACCCCCTCATTCCTCTTCCTTCACCTCCTTCCTCTCTTCTCTTTACCATTTCATTCCTCTTCCTTCACCTCCCTCCTCTCTTCTCTTTACCCTCTCATTCCTCTTCCTTCACTTCCCTCCTCTCTTTTCATTCACCCTCTCATTCCTCTTCCTTCACCTCCCTCCCCTCTTTTCATTCACCCTCTCATTCCTCTTCCTTCACCTCC
>NC_137033.1:59342649-59453430 GCF_032717465.1 Coenobita brevimanus
TGAAGATAGGAGAGACAACAGAAGGTGAAAGGCCAGGAAGAAGAGGGGGAGGGGATGGAAGGAGGGAGAGAGAGAGAGAGAGAGGATTAAGAAATGGAGTAATAGAGAGGAGATGAAAAAATCAAATAATTGGGTGAATAATAATAATGATAATAATAATAATAATAATAATAATAATAATGATAATAATAATAATAATAATAAACGCATAACAAATCTAAAAGCGGCGAATCGGAGAAATTAAAGGCTTGAACAGGAAATAGACTGGGAGAGTAAGGAGAGAATGTGGAGGAGGGAGAGAGAGAGAGAGAGAGAGAGAGAGAGAGAAAGGTGGATGGTGGGGGGAAGAGGACAGGAGAGTCAACCTGAGGGCGGGAAGAGAAAAAGATAAAGAAAACGGAGGAAGAGAGGAGAGAGAGCTGAAAAACAGGAGGACAAAAAAATTATTTAAAAGATGAAGAAAGTGGGAGAAACAGCTGAACTGGTGAAAGAAAAACTACGAGAGAGAGAGAGAGAGAGAGAGAGAGAGAGAGAGAGAGAGAATAGTGGTTATGGGAAGAAATGAGAAACATGGAGAAAAAGACAAATGAAATTGCACAGATGCATACAAGGAAGAGAGAGAGAGAGAGAGAGAGAGAGAGAGAGAAGGAAAAGACGAGGACGGATAAGACGGGGAGATGAATGGATGTAGAGAAACGAAGAGAGAAATGAGAATGAGAGAAGAAGAAAGGAAAGCCAACGAAGACACAAAGTGGGTGAGAGAGGAAAAAACTATACAGAAAACGACTGACAGACAGTGAGGCTGAGTTAAAAAGAAGTGTTGTATCAAGGCAAAGAAAGAGACTGACAGAGAAAAGGAAATGAAGGAGTAAAAGGGGTAGAGAGAGAAATGGTTGGAGAGAATGCTAAAAATGTAGCAAAAAAATAAGCTTACAGGTACACACATAAAAATAAGCTTACACGTACACACCTAAAGCTTTCATGTACGTCAAACACACAGTCAGTGTTGGTGTAGGTAATATAAAGTTGTATTGCAGCCAAACAGACACAACGCCGCTTTGTTAACATTATTAAAAGTTTGTGTGACGAGGAAGAGGCGCCTTAGTAAGTCTGGCCTTCATTTACCCTGCTGAGAGAGAGAGAGAGAGAGAGAGAGAGAGAGAGAGAATGTGCCTGTAGTGTCAGCCTACATTGTAGTCCCTTTAAACGGACACAAGAGAACCAATAAAGTGACAATAAAAGCCGTGATGACCAAACGGGAAGGAAAAGGAAGGAAAAATAAGAGGAAAGTTGTAGACTGGGATTAGCAGGGAGGAGGATCTAGAATGACGTTTTCTCTCTCTCTCTCTCTCTCTCTCTCTCTCTCTCTCTCTCTCTCTCTCATACATAATGCAAACAGTTTCTACTCTCATACATAATGCAAACAGTTGCTACACACATCTGACTCACTCTCACCACTCCACATTTCTCTCTCTCTCTCTCTCTCTCTCTCTCTCCCTCGAGGCGCTGTCAGGAGGGAGAGATGAGGAGAGAAAAGAGATTGACAGAATGCAGGAGACGGAAAATGAGAGAGAGAGAGAGCGAGCAGGAAATATGAAGAGATGGGGGGGGGGGAATGCGGCACATGGAGAGAGGGAAGGAAATGACGAGGAAGCATAAGACGGAGAGATGAACGGATGTAAAGAAACGAAGAGAGAAATGAGAGTGAGAACAGAAGAAAGGAAAACCGACGAAGAGACAGACAGACAGACAAAGTGGGTGAGAGAGGAAAAAACTATGCAGAAATCGACAGACAGACAGTGAGACAAAGATAAAAAGAATTGTTATATTAAGGCAAAGAAATAGACAGACAGAGAAAAGGATATGAAGGAGAAAAAGGGGTAGAGAGAGAAATGGTTAAAGAGAATGTGAGTAGTACGAGCGGAGACTTAAGCAGACAGACAGACAGGCAAGAGAAGACAGAGAAATGAACTAGAGAATATATCAGGGGCAGAGAAATGGAGACAGACTGGCAGACAGAAGATAAAGAATGAAAGAATAACATTGAAGATAAAAGGGTGTATGATGGGCGGAGACAGGCAGATAATGTGCTCAGTTTTGCCATTAAGATAAAGCCTTGATATGACACGTGATATTCAAGGCTTTGCTCTCGGAAATGTTGGTTGTGGTGGTGGAGATCGTGGTGGTGGTAGTGGGGACTGTCGTTGTGTTATTCGTGGTGGGGGTGGTGGTGGTTGGGATTGTCGTTGTGTTATTCGTGGTGGTGGTGGTGGGGACTGTCGCTGTGTTGTTCGTGGTGTGGTGGTGGTAGTGGTGGGGTTTGTCGCTGTGTTGTTGTTGGTACTGGAGGTTGTGGTAACTGCAGTTCTGTTTGTCAGTCGTCGGGATGGTCACAAACGAGTCGCCTCCATGTCACCCTGTCCTCTGCCATCTTTCAGTCCTCTCGCCAGCTCACACCCCCTTTCTCATACATCTCACATACACCTCCTGGTCAGTCTCTCATTCTCCATCCTCACCACGTGACCAAACCATTTCAGATTATTTCTCCTAATGCTTTCTGACATACCCACCTCAACACCACAACTCCTCTTCACTTCATCATTTGTTTCTGTCTCCCCACGTAACTCCACAGCCTCGACTCAGATAACTCATTTCCACTGCTCTCACTCTTGTCATGTCCTTCCATCAGGGTCCAGGCATCACTTCCATCCGGTAGAGTGGAGATCATGCTATTGTCATGCAGCGATTTTTTTTTTTTTTTAATTTCCATGCTCACTTCCGTATTCCTTACCACTGCTTTCCATAAACCACTAACCTTTCTTCCCTGTTGTACCTTTTCACACCTTTCATGTAGTTGTGGTTGTGATTGTGGTGGTTTTGGTGGCAGTAGTAGTTGTGGTTGTGTGGTGAAGGTTGTGGGTAATGGTTGTGGTGGTGTTAGAGTGTAATGGGGTGGTGGTGGTGGTGGTTGTAGCTTTGGATGTAGTGGTGGTGGTGGTGGTGGAGAAATTTTTGATTGATGGTGGTGACTGTGGCGGTGGTGAATGTTGTGGTGAGGGCGTTGTGGTTTGAAAAGGTATAGTAGTTACTGATAGTGCTGGGGTAGTTCTGAGGTGATGATAGTGAGGATCATGGTTGATGATGGTAGTTGTAATAGACGGAGTGGCTTAAAATGATGGCAGCTGTGGTGGTAAAACTTTTGGTTGTGGCGGAGCTGGGGTTTGTGGTTGAGGTGATTGAGGTGGTGGATGTGGTGGAGATTGTAGTTTTGTTGTATGGTGGTGGTGGTGGTGGTGACAGTTAGTGGTTTTGATGGTGGTGGTGGTTGTAGTGGTGATGGAGGTGATAGAGTCCTTCCTTCCGTCCTCCTCATCTTCCTTCTTCTTCCCCTTCCTTCATTCCTTCTTTCTCCCTTTTCTTCCCTCCTCCTTTCCTTCTCCCTTCTCTCCTTTCCTTCTTCCTTCTCTCCTTTCCTTCTTCCTTCTCTCCTTTCCTTCTTCCTTCTCTCCTCCTTTCTTCTTTCCTTCTCTCCTTTTCACCCTTCTTCATTCTTCCTCTTTCCTCCCTTCTCATCTCTTCCCTTCTCCTTCCTTCATTCTGTGTTCCTCCCCTTACTTCTCTCCTTCTTTCCTACTTCATTCTCTTTCCCTTTCTTCCTTCCTCCCTGCTTCCTGTCTCCGCCCTTTTCATCTTCCTCCTTCTTTCCCTACCTTCATTCCTTCTTCCTCATCTTCCTTCTCTCTTCCTTTCCTCCTTCCTTCCCTCCCTCTCTCCTTTGCATCCAGCGTAACTAAGAGCGTAATGAAATGGGGGAATTAAGCTGAATGTAATTTGTTGAGGCATGGAGGAAAGAGGGAGAGAAGGAGGAAGATGGAGGGAGGGATGGAGAGACAAATACAGGAGGAAAGAGAATGTGGGAGGTAGGGAGGGAGAAAAGGTGAGAAGGAGGAAAGGAAGAAGGGAGAGAGAAAGAAGGAAGAGAGAAAATGTGGAGGGTAGAGAGACACCAGAGAAGGAAGAGAGGACGGAAGGAGGAGAGAATGAGGAAAGAATAAAAGAGGAAAGAATGAGAGGAGAGAGGAAAGTGAGGAATGTAGAGAAGACTGAAGGAGGAATGCAAGGATGGAGGAAGCGAGAAGATAACGTAGAGGGTAAGGAGGAATGGAAGAAGGAAGAGAGGAAAGCAGAACAGGAGAAAGACAGAGAGAAAACCAAGAAGCAGATGAGGGAGAGAGGAAGGGAACTAGGGAAGGAGAAACAAGGGGAAGCATGGTAAGGAGGGAGAAGAGGAAAAAAAGAAGAGAAGGAGTGAGAGAAGGAGGTGGAAAGGAAGGAAAGGAGAGAGGAAGGATGTAAGGAAGAGGGAGAGAGAGAGGAAAAGAAGGAAGGAAGGATGAAGGAGGGATAAATGAGGGAGAAGAAAGACAAAGGGAAGAAGGGAGAATGGGAATAGAGAAATGAGTGAAAAATGAATAAGAGGGGAAGTAGGTAAGAAGCTGGGAGAGAGAGAGAGAGAGAGAGAGAGAGAGAGAATGATAAAAAATGTAAGGAAAACACTATAACTAATGTACAGGGAGAGGAGACTGACGCCTGAGAGAGAGAGAGGGGGGACGTCAAGCCTGTGTTCTTAGGCCATCACCACAAGCCATTATGTAAAGTTAAGGGCCTGGTGACGGTGACGGTGTTCACAGGTCACCCTCCTCCTGCAGCCTGGCCCTTGAGATGAGCCTTGGGTTCTCCTCCACTTAGTAGCATTCGTGTAACCTCTTTCTTAGCGATTTATTTCAGTTATATATCAGTATACTCTTGTGCTTTATTTATATCAGATAGCATTGTGGTTTCCATACATAATGTACAAGGGAACAGTGACCAGCTCTGAACACAAATAAACGATACAGCTGTCACCTGAACTTGGCCCAGATATTCGTCCTTTTATAGAGCTTCTGCCCTAGCTTGACCCAGATATTCGTCCTTTTATAGAGCTGTCACCTGAACTTGGCCCAGATATTCGTCCTTTTATAGAGCTTCTACCCTAGCTTGACCCAGATATTCGTCCTTTTATAGAGCTTCTGCCCCAGCTTGACCCAGATATTCGTCCTTTTATAGAGCTGTCACCTGAACTTGGCCCAGATTTGCGCCCTTTGATAGAGTACAGTGCAGAAGGAGGCGCCCAAAACTTCCTTTACCTGTGTGTGTCAGGCAATGGCCACTCTTTAACATACTGTAGTAAAGTTATAATCCTGATACCTTGAGGGTTACAGAGGCTCTTGGTTGGTCTGAAACTATTGCATCTGAAAAATACCACTTCAGTACGTGGTTATAATGTCCTTCCTGCAAATGACATCCATGGCAAGAAGAACAAGAGACGTGGGAAGAGTTTACACCCTTCTTCCTTGTCCACCTAATAAAACATCTCACAAATGACGCGGGAAAATTGAATGTTTGTGAATACGGGCCCAAAACAGCCTTCTTCTTGTATCATATCACTCCCATGCAGAGAAGTCAAGTCTTATTTTAATACACACTCCAAAAAATACGTCAATAAAATGCATAACGTGAGGCTGTAGTACCTTGCGTTGGAAAAACCTACTCGTATCGTAAGGTGAATAGTCATCAGAAAAGAGCAAAGAAAATACTAAACAAAGCCAGTTGCATGGCTTATGTCTCTCAGGGAAAGAACAGCAACAAAATACGATATGTCTTTAGCTTCAAAAAAGTGAGTAAAAGAGATAAGAAAAGAATGGTCTTGATGAACGTCCTCCTCCTTCCCCTCCATCAGTCCCTGGCCTACCCCTGCCACACCCCTTACCCCATTGTTCACCCTGTCCCCCTTTCTCACCCCTTCACCCTTTTCACCCTTTCTCACCCCTTCACCCTTTTCCCCCCTCCTCCTTCCCCTCCGTCAGTCCCTGGCTACACCCCTTACCCCATTTTTCCCCCTTTCTCACCCCTGCACCCTTTTCCCCCTTTCTCACCCTTTCACCCTTTTCCCCCTTTCTCACCCTTTCCCCCTTTCTCAGGGGGAAATCTAACTCGTCCTCCTACCCACCGCTCTGTCGTTAAGGTGAAGAACAATGCAGGGAAGACGAGCATTGTGTCCAGCCATCACTTCAGTGTTGTCCTCGGTCTCGCCAAACTCGGGTCTCTGTGTCTCGCTCTCTCTCTCCACCTTTTTCCTGCCGCTCCTGCACCTCCTGAGAGAGAGAGAGAGAGAGAGAGAGAGAAAGGGGGGGATATGTAGAAGAGTATATAGCGGGAAAGAGAGAAACAGAAGACGAAGGCATAGAAGTAGGGAAAGAGAGAAAAGAAAGTGAGCGAGGGGACTAAAATAACTGCATAAATTGAGGTCTGGAGGGAAGGGCAGGGCGTTGGCCAACATGTGGAACTTTTTATTATGAGTTTTTCTTGCGTTTCTTATTCGTGTTTGTTGTAGTGAACCTTTTCAGTGATATATGTTTGATTGAGATTTTGTGTTGATTTAATTTTTCTCTGTTGTTTTGCATTAGTGTTCATTGTTTCTAATTTCCCCTGTATTAAATCTGAAGTCTTTATTTCCCCTGTATTAAATCTGAAGTCTTTATTTCCCCTGTATTAAATCTGAAGTCTTTATTTCCCCTGTATTAAATCTGAAGTCTTTATTTCCCCTGTATTAAATCTGAAGTCTTTATTTCCCCTGTATTAAATCTGAAGTCTTTATTTCCCCTGTATTAAATCTGAAGGCTTTATTTCCCCTGTATTAAATCTGAAGTCTTTATTTCCCCTGTATTAAATCTGAAGTCTTTATTTCCCCTGTAGTAAATCTCAAGTCTTTATTTTATTCTCCATTCATCTCAGAAACTTAAATTTATCCTCATATGCTCTGTCTATGTTCTTATTTTTCCAGACACTGAGACATCATTTTATACAGAAGCGGTCTGCTGATCAAAAGGTCTCGTGTTCGATCCCCTGCCAGGAAAAGCAACAGTTGTAGCACCTGAATCTAAGCACAGTAGTCTCAGGTAATCTTCCTTATGATCTGCTGTATTTCCATGTCAATAAAACCATCCCGCCAACACCGTCATAACAGTCTGGAATGAGATGACAAGGATGTGTGTTCAGTATCGATGGTAGGTTATTAGCGCCCACGTGGTGACATGTGAAGAAGTGTGAAGGCATTTGTTGCACACAGGAGCACTATTGGTTCTCAGGGAAGGGAGTGTCTAGCCTGTACCCAGAGTCACGTCAACTCATCTGCTACTAATGGTTTATTCCTACGCATATTTTTCCCATGTTTCAGATTTTTAAGATGAATGAAGGACACCTGTAATTTGGTGTATGGATTTTTTCTTTACTTAATCTGTTTTTCCTTTCTCTGCTCATCTTCTGTTAAAAAAGCTCATTAGTTCTCGTTATTGTTCCCCCATGCTCTTTTGAACTTCACTGCACACAATACAGTAATATGATCAGACAGTCTTCCATGCCATCCTCTCTCAACACTCGTCAGTTTTCACTAATCGACTCATGCATTCTGTTTGAACAAACTCATAATTAGACTTAAGCCGCAGTTCCTTCCACTCATACCACATATTTTTACGTCCTTCATAATCAGTATTGCTATCATTTTGGCATAGCACATAACAGCGGCCCATTCATATTATTCACTGAACCTTACTAACTTCATTCAAATCACCCATTACAAAATAGCTTAACTCGACAAAGAGTTCAATTTTGAATAGTTCTGATCTTGCTATTGAAAGGCTTACATTTCACAGGACAGGGATTCTCTTAGTTGATTATATTCATTTGGTAATAGCTAGAATAAAATACCTGAGATCCTGCCCAACAAAGCATTATACGAACACTGAAGGTGACGTTGACAGAGAACCAATTTTCCAAGTAGTTAGCGTAGCTGGGAGAACGGAAGGATTGGAAGTATGTTTCACATTTCTTCCCCAGGCGGCTACATACCAAGTGCATTGTATCTGTGTGGATCAGCACTGACGGCTGGCATTTGGCACTGTCAGTCGCTGGTAAGAATGTTTGTATTTAACTGGGGTTCCAAATTAATGAAGCAAAATTCCAATACCCCCAGCCTCTTGAGTGTTGCTGTTTCGTTAATGAAATCTCATTTGATTCTGACACTGTGTCACGAGTACGCCATCGCAATATTGACCACAGCTCTACGTTGCTACCCAGGACAGCAAAATGTTAATTCGTATTTTGTTTCATGAGACCAAAGAGTTGGAGATATAACGTTATTTGGCGACATTCATGAACGATCAGTTGTCTATAGGAAACCGAAAATAAATAAGGCACATTTGTGAGTATTTTTTCCCCGTTTGGTGAGGTAAACAGACCACTAATCCAGTGTGGTGTGGGTTTTCACGGTGGTCTGTCAGATCGGGGAGGCGCCAGGAACAGCCTGTGTTCGTTTGTTGGCGCCGTTCCCCCTCTTCTCCCCACCCACCTCATCCTCTCTCTTTCACCTGTTCAGCTCCCTTCTAGCCTTCATTCCTGTCTTCTTAATTGGTAAGGTGCCAGGAACAGCTTTTGTCCTTTTGCTGATTGCTGTTTCTCCCTTCCCCCTACCTCCCTATGCTTTCTCTCTCCTTCACTCACGCGACTCCATTCGAATATTCACTGTGGTTACCGATGCAGTTGCCGAGTGGTTAGCACTGCTAAAAAGTACAAGGCTGCTGACCCCATGGAGCCAGAGTTCAAACCCTGGTGCGGGGAGCTGGTGCCACTCAATCCAGGTGTCCATTTACCCTTTGTACGTGGTAACCGTGATGATGCAGTGGCCTTGTATCCCAGGGTAATGGGTTAATAACCAGGCAAAACCTCAAAGAGTAACTTACGGATATGAGCACTGCAGCTAAGAGCCTCATGGTGATTACTTTTACCATTACCCTCTTGACTGGGGAGGGAAAGTAGCAGTCTGTGGCCTTTTCTTTACTGCCGTTCCGTCCTCCTCCCCCCCACCCCCACAAACAATTCCCTATCCTTCATCTCCCCGCCTCTCCCCTTCCTTTCACCTGGGCATGAAGGAGGATATTGGCAGTATTTATCCCCAGTCTTACAAGGGGGAAGAAAAATCACGACGCGGGGGACTGATTCTGAGGGATTTACGAGGCAAACCGTCTTGTCCGGGGTGAGGTACGGCCGCGGTGCGCGTGTGAGGGGCAGATTGTGGCGCCAGAGAAACTAGTGCCGGGGATTTGACGCCTCTCACCAACTGGGTTCGTTTTCCTCCAACTTTAAAGAATTATTTTCGCTTCTGTACCACCACCACAAATCCCAGATATCCCTTTCTCTTTCCTCTTTTCTTCTCTGCTCCCTTCCTCTGTCTTTTCGTTCTCCCCTCCCCCTCCCCTCCTCCTTCCCAGCCCCCCTTTCCCTCCTCTAATGTTCCACCTCTCCTCTCTCTCCCTTTCCCTCTCCCGCCATCCCCCCTATCACGTCCCCCTCCTCTCCCTCCCACCTTCTGCTTCGCCTTTTCTCTCTCCAGCTCATGTTTTTGCCGTAATAATCGTGTGATCTGGACATCAAAGATCGGATTAAACGCGTTCGTCTGTGATCATCAAGACCTGTAGTTTCCTTTTGTGTGTGTGTGTGTGTGTGTGTGTGTGTGTGTGTGTGTGTGTGTGATGGAAAAATAAGGATAAAGACTTAAAACTTATTATATTTTATTTTCAAAGAGAAGGAACTGAAGGCAGACATCGAGCAAAAAGAAATCCCTTCAAAAGAAAGTAAAAATCAGAATCTGCTACTTTTTGAATTCGCAAGCACACTGCGTTTCCAGAATGCGAAGGTAGTGGCAGGCTGAGGAACAGTGCTCTAGACCTGACAGTTAGGTACAGTTGTCGACAATAATACTGACCCGGATTTTAGCCGAACAGTTTGGAAATTAATAATATGAAAAGTGTTTGGGGTTCTCAAGATGGCATCACTTGGTTTTATGTTGTTCACTGTTTTGTGTGTGTGTGTGTGTGTGTGTGTGGAGGGGCCATGGTGTAACTCTACCTCACAGCGCCCCACCCCTCACATGGCACCACATCATTAGTGCAGGAAATATGTCATCTCTTGACAAACGGCTAACGACCTGTGACAGGGTGACACACAGACTGACAGAGGCAGAGAAAGGCGTCCATTACACTGGGGTTAAAAGGGTTAAAAAGTTAGGTCAGGGAGAGAGGGGAGGGGAGAGGAAGGGAGGGAAGGGTATGCTTATTAACACCACGAAGGTCATAAATACCTGCAATAAGATGACCACTTATTTATTCTTATTCTTAATACGCCCAGTCAGTATTACTTGGCCTTGGAGATACCTTGTGCACTAACGCTTTGGTGCATATTCTTGTTGGGCTTCATAGCATCTTTTCCTTAGCGATTTATTTTGGATATGGCTGCTTAATACCCTTTTGTACGTTATTTATGCAGAGTATGGCGATGTTAGAGGGATTTGTGTAACAGAAGAGCAGAGTAAGGTGTAGAAGGAAAATAAACTGCTTAGGGAAAGGTGTTAGGGAGCTTCTGTAACTGACGAGAATACGGGCTTTTGACAGCAATGAATTTCCGAAAGTTATATAATACATTATGTTGGATGGATTACTATATAAGATTCATTATTATCGGTCAGACATTTTTATTGCCTCTAGACTAACCTTGAGCGTAATACATTGGTCCGTCATTAACAAAAACTAAGTAAATAATTAGGCCACAAAATAATTACTTGTTTAGCGTCCCCGCCCCACCGTGGAAATTACCCCGACCCTCATTTTTTTATACCTTTAACAATAAATCTAAAAATTATGGCAAAATACTTTCAGTTAAAAGGATTCAGCAAGACGTTCATGTTTTCGTCTCTTCTTAGCTTCATACACGGTTTCTATGGCCTATACATCCCTACCACACCATACGGCTATGAATGTACACCAGGCATATCTTTCACATATCCTGCTATACTAAAAAAAAATAATAATAATAATAAAAATAACAAGAAAACAAGCGCCCTCCCGACCGTGATCAAATGAAGTGGTCGGTCACTAAACAAGTAACTTTTTTATGTGGCCTTAGATAAAATGAAATAAAATAAAACAGCAGGTGATTCAGTGTCAGATGGCAAAAGAGGTCGATGTACGATGTTACGCGGGCATGTCTGAATATTAGGTGAAGTTGTCCGATGTACGATATTACCCCAGCATGTCTGAATATTAGGTGAAGTTGTCCGATGTACGATATTACCCCAGCATGTCTGAATATTAGGTGAAGTTGTCCGATGTACGATATTACCCCAGCATGTCTGAATATTAGGTGAAATTCTCCGATGTACGATAATACCCCAGCATGTCTGAAAATTAGGTGATATTGTGTAGTATTTTTTTTCTAGGTTACGGTTGGGATTATTTCATTTGACTTGCTTCAGTTTAATTGCATGAACTAAGTGTTGAAGGGAGTAAAATGTGTTTCAGGCAGCAGATCAGCAAAGGTCTCTGTACAGAAAAAGATAAAATACAGATTGCAGTTGTGAAGTTATATTTGTGTGTGTGTGTGTGTGTGTGTGTGTGCGAATTCTGTGTTCATTACTTTGTGTGCGTGAGAGGAACGAAAATGGAGGAATGTGTGTGTGTGTGTGTGTGTGTGTGTGTACTGGAGGCATTGAATACACCCTTCCATTACTCCCTCACTACTGCATTTTTTAGCTAAATAAAAAAAAAGAAAATGCCAGCGCGGAACGGCAGGAAAATATTATAAACGTATGTGTCTTTACAAGGGTCATTATGCAAAATAAACCGCTGAAGAGGAGGAGTTACGAAGGCTCCTAGGCCACTGTGAGCGTAACTCTCTCTCTCTCTCTCTCTCTCTCTCTCTCTCTCTCTCTCTCTCTCTCTCTCTCTCTCTCCGTACAAGTAATTTAATTTTAAAAAAGTTATCAGTCAGTCCCTTAATTATCCATTTGAGAGAGAGAGAGAGAGAGAGAGAGAGAGAGAGAGAGAATATCAAAGCAAGGGAAAAAAAAAACAGTTGAGTGCTACGATGCGGGAACAAAAGAAGAGAAACGGGGAAGAAAACACAAGGGTTTGTAAAAGAGTGTGTGTGTGTGTGTGTGTGTGTGTGTGTGTGTGTGTGTGTGTGTGTGTGTGTGTGGAGTGCTCGGAAAAGAAGGGCATCCGACGCCATTTTGCTGCTCCTTCTTTCCTCCTTTGCGTTTCCTCCTCCTCCTCCTCCTTCTCTGTCTGTCTGTCTGTCTGTCTGTCTGTCTGTCTCTCTGTCTCTCTCTCTCTCTCTCTCTTCGTTCTTCCCCTTCTTCTTTTCTCCTTCCCTATTTCTTCCTATTCCTCTTCTTCCCACTCCTCCTCCTCTTTTCCCTCATATTTCTTCCCCTCTTCTTCTTTTCACCTTCCTTCTTTTCACCTTCCTTCTTTTCCTCATTCTCCTCATCTTCCTCCCTTCTCACCTCCTACTCTTCTTCCCTCCCATCTTTCTTCCTACTCTGCTTTTCTCCCTCTTTTTTCCCCACTTTTCTTTCCTCCCTTCCTTCTTCCTCCTACTCTTTTTCCATTATTTATTCCTCCTGCTCTTCCTCCCAATCTCATTTTTCTCCTCTTCCTCCCTCCTTTCTATCTTCCTCCTTCTCTTCATTCTTTACCATGTTGTTTTTCCCTACACGCATCTTCTGTCTTCCTTTTCACGTCCCTGTTTATTACATTCTTCTCCATATCTTCCTTTACCTCGCCTTCTTCCTTCCTTCCATCCATCCTTCTATCCTTCCTTTCTGTCTTCCTTCCTTTCTTCCTTCCTTTCCTTCCATCCTTTCTTTTCTTCTTTCTTTTTTTCTTTCTTTTCCTACTTCTCACCTTCCTTCCAGCCTTCCTTCAACAACGCGTTTTTTTTTTTTTTTTCAATACCTGAGAAAAATATTGTAGGTGTCCATCAAAGGGGCGGACTCTGAATCGAACCCTGGATCTGCAGGAGGCTCCCTATCACCTCTTCCTTAGCGATTTAGCTTTGAATATGGCTGGTTAATACACTTCTGTGATATTAGAAAGATTTACATAACACGGAAGAGGACAGTAAAGTGTAACATACAGAGTAATCGCACTGGCAGTGGTGTTAGGGAGCTGCAAGGGCCTAAGTCATTCAGTTGCAGTTGGATACGCCACCACCGCACCACCGACTTCCCGTCACGCCAAAAGGTGTCTTGAAAGGAATATTATTGCTCCTTTGAAGACGCGGGGCTGGAGACACGACTATTTTGCCTGGCACGGGTTGGCTGAGGGAGGTAGTTTTCAGAGTGCAGTGGCCGACGCTGTATTGGTGGGCGGGGACGGATTTGGGGTCGTTTTTCGTGTCATTTCGTCATTTTTCTTGCTTTGGGTGGGCGTGGACGGATTCGGGTTTGTTTTTTCGTGTCTTTTCGTCATTTTTCTTGCTTTCGGTTGGCGTGGACGGATTCGGGTTTGTTTTTTCGAGTCTTTCCTTCATTATTCTTGCTTTGAGTTGGGGTTTACGTATTCGAATTCATTTTTTCGTGTCTTTTCTTCATTTTCCTTGCGTTAAGTTGGGGTTTACGTATTTGAGTTCGCTTGTCATTCTTCATTTTTCTCGCTTTGAGTTGGCGTTGACGTAATCCAGTTCGTTTTTTCGTGTCTTTTCTTCATTTTTCTTGCTTTGAGTTGGCGTTGACGTATTCCAGTTCGTTTTTTCGTGTCTTTTCTTCATTTTTCTTGCTTTGAGTTGGCGTTGACGGATTCGGGTTTGTTTTTTCGTGTCCTTTCTTCATTTTTCTTGCTTTGAGTTGGGGTTGATGTATTTGAATTTGTTTGTGTCTTCATTTTTCTTGCATTGAGATTTAACGTATTCTAGTTCGCATGTGTCTTGTCTTCAGTGTTCTTGCTTACAGTCGGCATTCGTTATTTGAGTTCGCTTTTCGTGTCTTTTCGTCATTTTTCTTGCGTTAAATTGGGGTTTACGTATTTGAGTTCGCTTGTCTTTCTTTTTCTTCTTTGTTTTGTTTTGTTTTGTGCTGGCGTGCGAGTATTTGAGTTGACTTGTTTTTATTTTTGTTTCTTGAATTGCTGAGTAAACTTATAATTATATTACTTCCTTCTTCTACATATCTTTTGAATGTTGAGATAATTTGGATCAGTTACATAGTAGAAAATACTAAGGTGCAGTTGGCTCAATAAACCACTAAGGAATAGGTGTTAAGAAATATGCCAGTCCAGTGAAAATAAGATACTCTTCTTAAGCGCGTAGGCAGTACTTCAGTTCACTCTCAACGTCACCATATTGAAAGGGTTCAGGTGAAATAAAGAAAATAAGTAGCAGGTGAAGAGTTGTTACGAAAAATAGTCACCGTAATTACGCTGGTGTAGGAAAATTCGTAGTACTTGTTAATTTGATGATTTTCATTTCTTTTTTCTTTTCCTTTTTTTGGTAACGGTGAAATTAAGAAAATAAATCGCAGGTGAAGAGTTGTTACGGAAAATACTGCCACCGAAATTACGTTGGTGTAGGAGAATTCGTAGTACATATTCTTTTGCTACATTTTTTTTTTTTTTTTATAACGGTGAAATTAAGAAAATAAATCGCAGGTGAAGAGTGGTTACGAAAAATACAGCCACCGAAATTACGTTGGTGTAGAATTCGTAGTACTCATTCATTTGCTCCCTTTTTTTCTTCTTTTCTTTTTTGTATATTATTTTGTACTTCTTTACTATCGACACCTTTTTGCATGGGTAGGAGACAACAGATTATGAAGGTGTAATGTGCAAAATAAGTCACTGAGGAGAAAGTGTTGCGAAGTCTGCCAGTAGGTTGAAGTTTGGGGGGAAACTAATCTGGGGAAGCGAGACGGGGGGTGGGTATTCTTGTAGAGTAAGAAAGCTCCCTAACACCTGTTCCTTAGTGATTTATTTTTGGATATGGCTGGTTAATATCCTTTTAGGTTTGAACTGCTGTGGACCAACAAGAAAACGGTTTTTGGTTCTCAAGTACGTCTCCTGCTTCACCGTGTTTCACCATCACCGTGTTTCACCGTCACCGTGTTTCACCGTCACCGTGTTTCACCATCACTGTGTTTCACCATCACCGTGTTTCACTATCACCGTGTTTCACTATCACCGTGTTTCACCATCACCGTGTTTCACCATCACCGTGTTTCACCATCACCGTGTTTCACTATCACCGTGTTTCACTATCACCGTGTTTCACCATCACCGTGTTTCACCATCACCGTGTTTCACCGTCACAGTGTTTCACCGTCACCGTGTTTCACCGTCACCGTGTTTCACCGTCACCGTGTTTCACCGTCACCGTGTTTCACCATCACCGTGTTTCACTATCACTGTTTCACCGTCACCGTGTTTCACCATCACCATGTTTCACTATCACTGTTTCACCATCACTGTGTTTCACCATCACTGTGTTTTACTATCACTGTGTTTCACCATCACCGTGTTTCACCATCACCGTGTTTCACCATCACCGTATTGAAGGGATGGAGATGAAATACAGGAAATATGCCGGTAAGGAAGAATCTATCTATCTGTCTATTGCCAGACGCCTCAATCCCGTTCGGGGTGGCCACAAACAAATCGCCTCCACGTCGCCCTGTCCCCCGCCATTACACAGCCCCGCTCCCAACCAGCCCCCCCTCTCTCATATACCTCTCCACCCCATCCCTCCATCTCATCCTCGGTCTCCCTCTCCCTCTTCCCCCCTCCACCTCACTCACATACACTCTCTTCGTCAGTCTTTCACCCTCCATCCTCTCCACATGGCCAAACCACCTCAGTGTATTCCTCCTAACGCTTCCTATCACATCCACATCCACACCACAACACTCCTTTATATTCTCATTTGTCAGCCTGTCTCTCCATGTGACTCCACAGGCTCCTCTTAAATAACTCATTTCCACTGCTCTCACTCTTGACTTGTGTCCTTCCAGCAACGTCCAAGCTTCACTTTCATACGTAGAGTTGGTATCACAATTCAGTCATGTAGTAACTTTTTCACTTCCATGCTCACTTCCCTGCTTCTTATCACTGCTTTCAAGGAACCAGCAACATTTCTTCCCTGCTGTACTCTTTCAAGCACTTCACCCTCCAAACCCCCATCCTTACTCATCACACTACCCAAGTACTTAAACGTACTCACATTTTCCAATTCCTCACCATCCAACCTCGCTGTACATTCACTGACTTCACCTCTCTCGAAGACCATCACTTTACTCCTCCCTACATTCACCTTTAGATTCCGTTTCTTACACACTCTCCCAGACTCATCCACCAAGCCTTGCAGCTCTCCTTCGTCTTCACTCAACGACACAGTATCATCTGCAAACAACAGTACAGGGAGTTTCCAAACACTACCTTCTCTCACCAGGGCCACTTCAACATCCACTGCCCTACCTTGTACCTCTTTAATACCCCATCCATGTACAGATTAAACAGCCATGGAGACATGACACATCCCTGTTTCAACCCAACCTTCAAAGAGAAAAATTCACTCGGTTCACCATCCACACGCACTGCAGGAAATTTGCCTGGTTAATGAGAGTTTTGTCTGGCTCTCATTCTCGTCGGGTAAGGAAGCTTCCTAACACCTCTTCCTTAGTTATTTATTTTTTATTATGGCCGGTTAATATCCTTTTGTGCGTTGATTATGCAGAGTATGGCGATATTGGAAGGATTTATGTAACACAGAAGAGGACAGTAAGGTATAACAAAATAAATCACTTAGGGAAAGGTATTAGGGAGCTTCCATATCTAACCGGCCATTGTTCCACTGCCTGCCTCCCCTTTGTCTAGTTCCGGCTTTGTCCTCTTTGTTATTAAGTTCTTATACCCCTTGACTCTACTGTGTGTGTATGTGAGAGAGAGAGAGAGAGAGAGAGAGAGAGATGCACTGATAGTATTTGCATTTGGTCGTCATATATCTATATCTATATATCTATATCTATATCTATCTATCTATCTATATCTATATCTATCTATCTATCTATCTATCTATCTATATATATATATATATATATATATATATATATATATCTATATATATATATATATATATACTGTAGAGAGAGAGAGAGAGAGAGAGAGAGAGAGAGAGGTACACTAAATGTATAAATTGGGCATTATGAGAGAGAGAGAGAGAGAGAGAGAGAGAGAGAGAGAGAGAGAGAGGTACACTAAATGTATAAATTGGGCATTATGAGAGAGAGAGAGAGAGAGAGAGAGAGAGAGAGAGAGAGAGAGAGGCTATATCGAACCCCTTTTTCAAAATCACAACCCCTTAGGTGAATACAATCATATGTAAATAGCAAGATAGAAAAAAAAAAGCCATTCTATACCCCTATTAAAAATTGCCACCTCTCCATCTTAATTACAGAGCTGAAGAACAGATAACATTAAAATATGATCCTAGTCACAAAGAAGTTCTGTGGAAAGAATGTAGAGCCGTAGTTTTGTCTTTCTGCCACTGAGTTATGTGAAATAAGCTGGAAAAAGACGCAAATTTATGCCATGTAAGAGTGAAATGAGTATATACAGTACTTCAGTATGGTCAAGGCTTTCAAACCGATGTATTTTATGTTCTCACTTCCACTGGGCGACTTTTTTTCCGGTTGAGAGATTTTTCAAACTGGAAGGGTTAGATTCAGCCTTCAGTACCCCTCCCACAGCAGGAATAATTAGATAAATCACCCGCGTGTTGCAGGGATTAGTGGTCTCCTTCGCTGTTGCTGGTGCTCCGGGACACTACCCTATATTCAGGTTAATGACAGAGTACTTTTATTTTGATTTATCTATTTACTTAATTTTTACATAAAGAATTCTTGTCAGACGGAGGCATAATACAGTATTATGTACCTGAAGTAACCCTTTCGCTGCCACTATCATTCTTTCACCTTAACTTGGCCCAGATTTTTTTTTCTTTTTGTATGTCATTGGTAGAAAAAGATAGCCTGGCTCTGCATCCTTTCCTGATGAAAGATCGTGGTACAATATGTTTGGCAATATTACTGTATTGTGTCTGTTTTTTCTGCATGAATTAATGTATATACAGCATACTGTATACACTACCTGTCTAGATAGATAGATAGTGTATACAGTATGCTGTATATACATTAATTCATGCAGAAAAAACAGACATGCAGTAAATGAAAGACATATAGCATAATACAGTAATTAACAGTAAAATATACAGGTACTGTATATTGTACTCACCATACTGAAGTACTAAATCATTTTGTTGATTGTTCCTCTGTGGTTAGTGGCGTGCTGTTGGTTAATGCCGAAAAAAAGAAAAAGAAAGAAAGAAAAAAAAAAGGATATTGCTTTAATGCTGTAAAATACAGATATTGCTTTCACGCTCAATCTGAATGGAGCGACACTATTACCCACTAAACCACAAGGCGACATAATTTGGTCATACGGTTACCACCCAGCGTAGTAAATGCCTGGGCTGCGTTTCAACAGCTGGAGCGCCACGGAACGCGACGGCGCTTTCGAGAGCGAAAGTGTGGGGGGTGAAGGGGGGGTTGTCGCGGCCTCCGTCGACATCTGACAGCTGTAAATGGTTTAGATCACAGTCGTGTAAAGGATAACAGAACTCTCAATGCCAGAGTATTATTCTGTGTAATTTGGGAGAGTGAACGGATGTTGAATACTAACATGTCATAAATGAAAAGATTTGTTACAATACCCTCTTCATTTCAATTAAGTATTGATTTTCGGCTTAATGAAAGTAAAGGCTATGCGGATCTAAAGAGTACGGACTGAGGGTTTGTTTTCATTCATTCTCGCGAAAATTATACTTCCATGAAGTACCTCCTCACCTCCGTACAATGATCATATCTTCCAAAGTCATCATGTTCCACTGCAGTCTTGCACTGCAGGGTACATTTCGTCTTCAAAATCGGAGGAAATTACAAGAGGAAGAAGCTGTGGCGAAGGCTTAAATATTTCCAAAGTATTTCGGCAAAATGCATTTACAATTATATTTTGCTGACAAATATTCATGTAACATTAATACTGTTGTTAGTAATGATCAAATATACATAACTGCCAAGTATTCTGAAAGAAGGATATGTAGAGTAAAAGCGAATTCGCGCTCCAAGTATTTGATGGTTTCACTGCCACCCCCACTACCCCCGGACCGCTCTGGGGCGCTAAGGCCTGTTGAAACGCAGCCCCGTACAGGAAACTATCTTTCTATAGCCCGACGCCCCAATCCCGCAAAGGGTGGCCACAGACAAAACGGCTCCAAGTTGCTGTCACCCACCATTTGACTACCCTCCCCCCAACTCACCCCCCCCTCCCTCATATACCTCTCAACTCCATCCCTCCACCTCATCCTCGGTCTACCTCTCCCTCTCCCTCCCTCCACCTCACCTACATACACCCTCTTAGTCAGTCTTTCATTCTTCATTCTCTTCACATGTCCAAACCACCTCAGTGTATTTCTCCTAATCTTCTCAACCACATCCACATCCACCCCACATCGTTCCTTCACTTCTTCATTCGTCAACCTGTCCCTCCATGTCACTCCACATGCTCCTCTCAAGTAACTCATTTCCACTGCTCTCACTCTTGACTTATTCCCCTCTTGCAAGGTCCATGCCTCGCTTCCATACGTCAGGGTAGGGATCACAATACTATCATGCAGTGACTTCTTAACTTCCATACTCACCTCCCTATTTCTCATCACTGCTTTCAGTGTACCAACGACCTTCCTTCCCTGATGTACCCTTTCATGCACTTCATCCCCCAAAGTTCCATCCTTACTCATCACACTACCCAAGTACTTGAATGCACTCACATTCTCCATATCTTCACCATTCAACCTCACTGCACACTCTGTGACTTCATTCCTCTCAAACACCATAACTTTACTTTTGTTTACATTAACTTTCAGATTCCTCCTCCTACACACTGTCCCAAATTCATTCACCAAACCTTGCAACTCCCATTCACCTTCACTCAAAAGTACTGTATCATCAGCAAACAGCAACACCGGAAGCTTCCAAATCTCACCCTCATTCAATAGAGCCACCCCCACATCCACTGTCCTACCCTGCACCTCCATTTAGGAATTTTGGCTTGTCGCTCAATGTAGAGTTACCCATAGGCAGAAGGAAGAGGAAAGAGCGAAGGAAAGAGAGACAGAAGAGGGAGTGTAGAGTCATTAATTCAGCCAGATTTTTTGCTTCTTGGATAAAGATGTTTGTCAGGTAATGTGGCGTCGAAAAATGGGGGATTACTGTATTATAAAAAAAAAAAAATGTCCAGATTTATCCCACTCAATAGTAGTACACTTTGCAGATCTGACCATTGAGGCAGTGAACTCTGAGGACAAGACAAGGATAGCGATTTTGAGAAGAGATTGTGTACCCTCAGCAACATAAGAATACAATGTTAGGCTACATGGAAGTTGTCTTTAACAGTAGGTGGTACCGTATGTTTACTGTATGTATGTATGTGTGTGTGTATGTATGTGTATGATAGTACCAAGACACTTTTCCTCTTTGCTGATCCTACGAAAGGGGTGATGATGATGGGGTGCGACGAAATACCGAATCGGCGGTCATTTACCGAATCGAGACTTTTACTTGGAAAATACTATAATTTTTATCACTGTATAGGTTCATACACACCTAATTATCTGAAAGCCGGTCAGAAATTTGTGTTTAACTGTTATAAAAAATCAGGATTCAAAACAAAAACTTGCCAGTGTTAGCAGAAGTGTTTTGCCTTTTGCTCGACAACTCGCCTTGATGGACTTCTGCTTTGTATAAATATAGATTTAGTATGCAAGTACATTCATTTGCACTGTAAATCAGTATTTATGCAAAATGGAAGTCAAGTCTGTCAAAGTGTGATGGCGATCTAATTGGGAATTCCCGCTAACTTTAGCAGGTTTTCGCTCTGAATCCTGATTTTTTATTAATAGTTAAATTTAGCACATTTTTTTTTTTCCGGACTTCAAATAATTAGGTGTGTATGAAACTATACGGTGAAAAAAAAAAATTGTGCTTTCCTAATAAAAGTGCCGATTTGGTAAATGACCGCCGATTCGGTATTTCGTCTCACCGATGATGATAGTTTTCCTACGTTCATTTATTTTTACCGGATCCTATCTTACCCCATTTCCTAGATAAGGAAACAGTATTTGGATGTTGATAATGATGATAACAGTATTCTCCTACTTATATATATTTATTGTTTTTTGGATTCTACTTCACCCCATATATTAGGTGGAATTAGAGTTTATGATGGTGGTGGTGGTGGATGTATGATGTAACAGCCCCATTTCACAGCTTTCACACTTGAGCCATACCAAAGGCTCACATACACCCTTGCTTGACCCAGATTTTCATCCTTTTGCAGCTTATTTCATGTAGCTCATTGGCCCAATAAGACAATACTTTATATGTGCATCCTTTCCATAGCACTTCTTTGTGATTAGCATCATATTCTCGTGTTAATCAACAATATTGTTATAGCCCAGCATTCAAGTTGAAGAGATGACAGTAACACACCTGCGCTAACTATATTTTTTGCCAGATGCCTTAACACTGTAAGTGGTGGCCTTAAACAAATAACCTTATTGTTGCTCTGTCTTCTGCTATTTGAGTGCCCTCCCTCCAGCACACCCCCTCCCTCATATATATCATCACTCCATCCCTCTATCTCTTCCCTAGTCTCCCCCTTACTCCTTTCCACCTTCATGCAGTCCTTATATTAACTCCTGTTTTACAGATAATTGCAGGAGGTGCAGTGGATAGAGTGCCTGCTGGGTGCCTTACGCAGTGGTTTGAGTCGCCCAGAGGTGTGTGCAAATAATTATGGCCAGAGGCAGACCCAGGAAAATTTGGGATGAGGTCATGTGTGGAGATGTGTATGTAATATACTAATATTGACCTTCATAGTTACCTTTATTAAGTAAGTGTTTGTATGTATGTATGTATGTGTACATAAAACTGCTAACACATTTGTGGAGTCCTCTTACAGTATACACACAAAGACCTCCTTTGTATCAAGGCCTTCATAGCACCAGCCACCTTCCTTTCCTGTCGCCACTCTGCTTTCCACTTACTTTGCAGCTGTACCTGTCTCACCATACTTATAAACACATACTCCTCAACCCTATTATCAGTAGACTTCTTTACTCAACATCTTTCACAAATCACATTATTTCTTATTCAGTGTACATACACCACAAACATTCCCTACTCCACATCTTACACAAATCAGATCCTGCCCATGCATTTGGGAAAACTTTGGTTAGTGTCTCATTCTATCAGGTTCTGGCTTTCTGAACTTTACCTCACCCTACCCTGTGGTGGGAAAGGAGATCTGGATGATGATGATGATGATTTATATGTTTGTTTATTTATTTATTTATTTATTTTCTTTTACATGTCAATAGTAGTTTTTCTTCATCAGATTTTTTCTCACTATCTGAACCTTGCCTCATCCCATCATTAGGTTGGAAAAGAGGTATGAATGGTGATGATGATGATTTAATCCTTGTTTTGATTGTAGAGTCAGCGACATTTGATGCTTCTGTGCCAGGATCCTGTGTAGTAATTATTTATTCATTCATTTGAAGCCTGGTATCATCCTTATGACTGTCCTCTGTACCTTATCAAGTTTATTAACATATTTACTCCCTGGTTCTACCAATGATGTGTACTGTACAGTACAAATTTTTACACACAATCATAAGCAAATCTATTACAATATTTCCAGTTTACATACATGATTTGTACAGTACAAATTCATACAAGAAATATAAGCATAACCATTACATTATTCCCACTTTTTCATAAATTACTCTTCCTACAGATACCCCTTCCTCATTGGTACTTTGCCAGCATGGGTAAGAGTTAAATTGGGCCCACACTCCCTGCACACACAAACATAGATAGTACAGTACTTTCACCTTTATCTTTCTTCCTACAGCCAACACTTCTCTCATTTGGACAATGTTAATATGCATAAGAAATTTATTCTGGTTCTCACTTTCCTAGGATACACACAGACGTAGCCAGTGCAGTTATCTGTCATATGCATAATTCTTCCAACAGGCACTGATTTCCCATTTGTGCTTTGTGCTTTGACAGGCCAGAGAAAGGGATGGGGGATGGAGTTATCCCCGTACCCTGAAAGTTGGGTCTATGAATGTGCGTGGATGTAGTACAATTGAGGCTAAAAGGGAGGAGATTGGAAGAATGTTTGTGAGAAGAAAGTTGGATGTGTTAGCTTTGAGTGAAACAAAGATGAAAGGAAAGGGTGAGGCTATGTTTGGAAGTGTGATGGAAGATTGTCAGGTGTTGATAGAGGAAGGGCAAGAGAAGGTGTGGCCTTGTTAGTGAGTCCGGAAGTACAGCAGTGTGTGATTGAATGGAAGGAGGTGTCATTCGAGACTGATGTGGGTGAAAGCGAAATTTGAACGTGAGTTGTGGGTGTTTGTGAGTGCATATGGGCCTGGTAGTGAAAGGGATGAAGAAGAGAGGGAGTCTTTCTGGAATGATGTTGATGAGTGTCTGCAGAGTTTTGGAGCGAATGTGAATGTGGTAATGATGGGAGATCTGAATGCTAGAGTGGGAAATGTAGCAGTTGAAGGTGTAGTTGGTATGCATGGTGTGCCTGGAAGAAATGTAAATGGGGAACGAATGATAGCGATGTGTGTTGAGCGAGAGATGGTGATTGGAAATACGCTGTTTGAGAAGAAAGATATTTATAAGTATACATGGGTGAGACAGGAGGGTGGAAGGGTTGTTGATAGAGCTTTGATGGACTATGTGGTTGTGTCCAGGAATGTAATACGAAGATTGTTGGATGTGAGAGTTCTGAGAGGGGAGGGTGGAGGTATGTCTGACCACTACCTGGTGGAGGGAAAGTTAAGAGTAGGTAAGAGATGGGTGAGAACTAGGAGGGTTAGGTGTGGCAGGGAGGTTTTGAAAGTGAGTGAGTTGGATAAAAGAGAGAAAAAGATAGAGTATCAGGAGAAATTGAAAGATGAGTGGAACGCACTGAAAGATCAGGAAAATGGCAGTGTGGAGGAGGAATGGCAGTTGTTTAAGAGTGCTGTGGTGGGGCATGCAGAAGAGGTGTGTGGTGTGAGACGTGTGGGTGGTGGTGTAAGAAAAGGAAGTGAATGGTGGTGCGAGGAAGTAAGTATGGCTGTGGCTGAGAAGAGACGTGCATATGAAGTGTGGCTGCAGAGGAAGGATGAGAGGTCATATGAAAGGTATAAGGAAAAGAGGAATAGGGCGAGAAGGGCTGTGTGTGATGCTAAAGTGGCAGCAGATGAGAGGTGGGGTAGGTGGCTTACAGAGAATTTTCAACAGAATAAGAAAATGTTTTGGAAGGAGGTGAAAAGAGTGCAAAAGGGAGAGTCTGGGAAGGAAGAACGAGTAAAAGCAGAGGATGGAAGGATGTTAATATAGATGGATGCAGTAAGGAAGAGATGGGCAGAGTATTTTGAAAGATTGTTAAATGTAGAGGAGGAAAGGGTGGCTGAGATTGTGGCAGATGGAAGGGTGCAAGGAATAAATGTGTTGGGAGAGTTGAATGATTCTTTGATCACGAAGGAGGAAGTGGAGAAGGCAGTAAAGGAGATGAAAACAGGGAAAGCTGCAGGTATGGATGGGTGTGCTGTTGAATGCCTGAAGAGTGGTGGAGTGACTATTGTTGACTGGTTATTAAGATTGCCGAGTGTGTGCTTTGTGAAAGGTATGATGCCAATTGACTGGGCAAGTGCTTGTGTGGTCCCGTTGTATAAAGGCAAGGGTGATAAGTATGAATGTACTAGCTTTAGGGGTATAAGTCTGTTGAGTGTTGTAGGTAAGGTTTATGGTAGAGTGTTAATTATGAGAGTTAGAGAGGGTACAGAGGGAGTGATTGGTGATGAGCAGTGTGGCTTTAGGAGGGCGAGGGGATGCTTGGATCAGGTGTTTGCTGTGAGACAAGTGTGTGAAAAGTATTTAGCGAAAGGCAAAGATGTGTTTTTGGCATTCATGGATTTAGAGAAAGCGTAGGATAGAATTGATAGGGAGGCTTTGTGGACTGTTTTAAGATTGTATGGTCTTGTTGGTAGGTTACTAAAAGGGGTGAAAAGTTTTTATGTAAATAGTAGAGCATGTGTAAGAGTGGGAAATACTGTGAGTGACTGGTTTCCTGTGAGAGTGGGGCTGCGACAGGGATGTGTGATGTCGCCTTGGTTGTTTAATATTTACATGGATGGTGTTGTAAGGGAGGTGAATGCAAGAGTTTTAGGTGGAGGTCTGAGTCTGGTGAATGTTGATGGTGGAGAGTGGAATCTGAAGCAGGTGCTGTTTGCAGATGATACTGCACTGGTGGCTGATTCAGAGGAGAGATTGAGACAGTTGGTAGAGGAGTTTGGAAGGGTGTGTGAAAGGAGGAAATTGAAAGTAAATGAGAATAAGAGTAAAGTGATGAAGTGTACGAGGTTGGTAGATGGTAGGGGGATGAATATAGCTTTGAATGGCGAGTTGCTTGAGGAGGTAGAGTGTTTTCAATATCTAGGGTCACATGTTGCTATGGATGGAAGAATAGATGCAGAAGTGAAGTTTAGAATAAATGAAGTAGGAAAGGTGCTGGGAGGAATGAAAAAAGTGTTTAAATGTCGTTCGCTTAGAATGGATGTAAAGAGAAGGTTGTATGAGGGTGTTGTGGTACCGACTGCATTATATGGGGCTGAAACATGGAATATGGGTGTAGCAGAGAGGAAAAGTTTGAATGTAATGGAGATGAGGTGTCTGAGGAGTATGTGTGGAGTGACGCGTATGGATCGAGTGCGAAATGATGAAGTGCGAAGGAGAACTGGAGTTGTTCGGGAGATGGCTGGTAGAGTTGAGCAGAGGGTGTTGTGATGGTTTGGGCATATGGAGAGAATGGATAATGAGCGATTGGTGAAAAAGATAACTAGGTCTGATGTGAGAGGTGTAAGGCTGAGAGGAAGACCACGAATAGGATGGATGGACAGTGTGAAGAGAGCACTGGATGCGAGAGGGATGTCTGTTGAGCAAGGAAGAGTGGCTGTGCGTGACAGAAATAAATGGAGAGAAATTGTGAATGAATAAGTGATGACGCAGCCCTGAGGGGATATTCTCCCGCATTTGGTCGGATCAGCTAGTCAGGTCAGGTGCGGGTAAGGGGATGGGTCTGTTATGATGTGGCAGGGGTAAACCAGCTCTGCTGTCGGGCCCTTCTGCGGATGTCACTGATTGCATTGCACAGTTGACCCTTGTGCGGTGTGGTGCGGTGAGGATCTGTCCGTTCTCCCCTTGGGGCTAAGATGCGAATGAATGTGTTTGAATGGATGAGTAAATGGGGAGTGTGTCGTCCTGTCTCGGCTACCTCCCTTTCCTTGGGGGAAGCAGCCAAGGTATATAGATATAGCTTTGCTAGCATGGGAGGTAATTCTTGCTCTCACTCTTCCCTCCAGGTGTTGGATCTATCCATCTGTCTATTGCCAGATGCCATAATCCCATAAGGGATGGCCATTTGACTTTGAGTTGCTGGTTTTACGGGGAGGGGCACTAACCCTTCACCAACCCACTTGTTGACACGTAGGGAGCACGTATGGGTTGGTTATATGGTTACCACCCAGTGTTGTAAATGGTTTCTTGGCTTACAGGAAACCATTTGGCTTTCTAATAGGGACTAATACAGACTGTCAAGACAGCAGCGGCTTTCTTAATTGTCATCTCAGAATGAACGGTTTTATGTTTGTTGGTGGTAGGTGGTGGCAACCATCATCCACTCCCATGATGTAGTGCCACCTACTTCTTCCATCACCATTATTGCCCTTTTTCTGTCCGTCGTCTCTTTCCCTATTGCTCCCATCTTTTGTGTTGCTTTTTATTACTCCTTTTTCCTTTTCAGGTGGCTTTACATTGAGTGACAAGCCATATGGTTTCCTGTAAGCCAGGAAACCATTTACAGCACTAGATGGTAACCATATAACCAGCCCATGTGTGTTCCGTATGTGTCAGAAGAGGGGGTTGGCGGAGGGTTAGTGCCCCTCCCTGTAAAACAACTAACTGAAAAACAAACAACCACTCCTTATGGGATTATGGCATCTGGCAATAGATAGATATTTGTTGGTGCTAGTTGATTTTATTCAGGTTATTTTGGCTCCAGGTGTATTGTGCATGAACCTGGTGGACTGCAGGATGAAGTTACTCATCTCACACAGTCCACCATTCTTCTTTTGGGGGATAGGGAAGGAGTTAAGAAACATTATAATTGAGCTTAACGGGCCAGTAGTGACCCATAATCTGGGCTGTAATTTTGCACCTTAACTTGGCCCAGATTTTTCATCCTTTTGCATCTTATTTTACATTGAGAACAGTATGACAGTATGCAACTCTGCATCCCTCACATAGCATTTCTTTGTGGTTAGTATCATATCTAATGTTAATATTTTGTTACAAATCAACATTCAAGATTTTAGGCAGAGTTAAAAACTATTTTTTTCTTCTTTTTCCTTTACTATACTGTAATGTGTCCAGCTCCAGGCATTGGCTCAGTAGCCAGCATCCTGAGGCCCAGCAGTCCTTTTATTTACCACACACCTCCACGGGTCACCACTTTGGCACCAGCATCCACCATTCATACTGAATATATGCCAGGACTGTCTCTTACAGACTGGTGTATTGGTAGTGGAGATGTTTTCATGACATGTCAGTGAGTCTTATGGTAGGTCAGTAAATTCTGTTGTAAAGAAATTCAAATCCATCAACTGTTCTCAGCCCCAGCTGGGAATTGAATTTGTCCCCATTAGGACAGTACACCACCTCCTTACTGACTCAGTCACCACCGTCCATTGTTAATAATTACCTGCCTTTCCAGATCATCATATGGTATATGGGGGAAGACTTGGCTGTTGCAGCACATAGTTTCATTCACCCGCTGACCTCACACATGGGACAATGGCTTCTGTTGTTTTTTAAGCCTGCATCGTGGCCTTCTCCAGTCCTGAATAAGCCATTAGGAAATGATACAACTGCCTCAAGCCTGCCACAGAAAGGATTCATCCACAATATCTTAAAGTGCTTGATCTTCAAAAGGTAAGGAGGAAATAATGTTTTGTATTTTAATGTATAGTGGCATTCCAGAAAGGGTTATTCTCTACTAGATTTACTGTACTTAAATTTGCAGTAGTCATATGCTTGTCTCAAAGATTAAGCCATGTATGTGTAAGTAAAAGCCTATTAATATGAGCATAATTATTAGCATGTACTTGTTACATGCAGTATGATAAGTGGGTCTGTTTCACTTGCATAGAAAAGAATGATGAGGTACAGTGTGTTGCATAAGTTGCTATGGAAAAGGTGTTAAGAAGTCTCCTATGTCACTTAAAACCCATCTTGAACAGTTTATTATGCTATTACATCTTAATTTTCTTCTTTGTCATACTGTTTTAATATCGAAATTTGCATCGGTAACATACAGGAGAATGATGACGTACAGTGTGCAGAGTAAGTTGCGCAGGAAGAGGTGTTAAGAAGCCTCGTACCTCCTAAAACTCTTCTTTAAAAATTTATCATGCTATTACACCATAACACTATCCTGTATGTCATATTGTTGTGTTACCAAACAGTTTGCATCAATAACATACAGGTGAGAATTGAGATACAGTGTGCAGAATAAATAGGTAAGGAAGCGTTTTTAAGATCCCTCATATGTCATCCAAAACTCTAACAGTTTCTTGTACATAATACACCTTAACTTTCTCCAGTTTGTCATATTGTTTTAGTATCAGCACAACTTGCATTAGTAACATACAAGAAAATATTGAAGTATGGTATGCAGAAATTAGCTAGCCAAGGAAGAGGTGTTAAAGAACTCTCCTAAAGCACTTAGACTATTACTGTAAAAACTCATTTACCTTCTATGATTCCATTAGTTCACTTGTGGATGTCCTTTTTCAGTGTAGAACTGTATATATTATGACCATTTACCTCTTTTTTTTTTTTATTATTACAGTATTATTATTATATACGGTACATGGTGTCCTGAGAGATTTTTTACAGAAACTTCAGGAGGTGATTTTATGGCCAAGTATGAATGAAAAATCCTCCATCAACATGAGTCCAGTTCTCAGCTGTTAAAGAACTATTGTTGCTGATGACCCCGTGGAGTAATTGTGAGGGAGATCATATTGCCCTTAAGGTCATCAGTAATTCAAGCTCTTGTAATAGTTGGGATTTAGACACGTATGGATATGGTAGTTTTTACTCAGAACTTGCTTTAGAATATCATCATGAAGTTTCTCAGTAGTCTCACTGGATGCCCTGTGCAGCACTGTATTTACTCATATATTTATATCAGTGCCACCACAAGAAGGCACCTGAGATTAGTTAGGGTAGGTTAAGTTTGGTTAGGCTGTGTTAAGCCATGGTAGGGTTTGATTGGTTGGGTTTGGTAGCTTTTTTTTTTCCCCCTTTCTTCAGCCCATTCATAGGTGGGAAAAGATGTCTGAATAATGCTGATGGTGGTAATGGTGACAGATATGTATGATTTGTATAATTGTTTTGGATATTTCACCTCACCCCATTGTTAGGCAGGAAAAGTGATGATGATGATGATGATGTGAACTAAGGTAGCCAAGCCTCAGGTCCCTATGCCTCCTGGGGGTAATGTGGGATTGATGGTTTAACATTTATCATATGCTGTATGATGATTAACATGTAGAGTCTGTATAGTGAGGTGTTATGCTCAGGAAAATGATGGTGATTATAATATGATATGCCTGACAGTGTTCATTGCCTTCTGGACCCTACCTCACCCCATCCTTAGGTGTGAAAAGTGGTCTGGATGGTGGTGGTGGTGGTGTTGGTGGTGGTGCATAATGTATATAGGTAGGTGTTTTGAGGGATAAGGAGGGAGTTGAGGAATTTTTATATAGCTGTACATTGGTGCTGCTGAGGGAAGGCTTGCCCCCTTCAGTGTCTACCTAATTATCGGTGTTAGAGAGGGAAAACTTTTTGTTTGTAGTTTTACCGAATGAAGTTACAGTGAGTTGGAGGAAGGGCAGCCTGATGATGTAGGACAGTGTCATGAAAGCAGTTTGTTTGTGGCTGCTCCTTTCAGGCTTCAGGGTTATGGGTATAGATAGATGGATAGATATAGATAACTTTGTAGGTAATAAATTATATAAACATGCATTTGAATGGGTATGGATAGATGGTTCCCAGGCTACAAGGATGTTTAATGGCTGTGTTGGTGGCCTGTGACACCTGTACATGTCAAGGTATGAAGACAGAAGGACGCTATGTATTTGTTGTGAGACCTCCATGCTAGAGAACTGAACAGAGAAATAACTCAAGATCGACACTGGAACAGTGATTCTGGTTTAGAGACATACTCATGCTCTCTTTGTCATTGGTCTCTTAAACATAATAGTAAATGCATGAGTTTTCCTTTTTTATTGCAACCTGGGCAACATCACTTAAGGTTACTATAATGTCTCACATATATGGGTTGCATCATTCCCTGGCTGACATGTTTATTCTTTCCATGTGAATGTGCTATGACTCATCCTGGCTTGATAAACTAATGTATGTTACATGTCCATCTTGACAGCCTCCAGTTCTTCAGTTAATATTTTATATACCTCTGTACAGTAATGGAATATCAGAGGTTACTTAGTTGACTGAGAGAAGTGGGGTGATGAAGATTCATTGCTTTGAAATATTTTGTGGACAACAGCTCAAAACTAATTCAGAATCCATCCTTGTCCATCCAGTATTAACACAGTAGCTGGCCCTTCTTTACTTAACCCACCAGATTCTGTAGCTTTGGATGATGTGTTGACATGCACTGAATTGAGATGTGTTTTGCAATAAGTGCACACATTTGCAACAACAGTCTCACTAAAAGCTCAGTTTGCATGGCCAGTGAACAAAAGGGAATGAATGCTTTCATCAACCCTTTATAAAACTTCTTATGTGAATGATCTTATGAGGCAGTCTTGTGTTTAATATGTAAGGTGGACTTCTTTTATTGAACCATTGTTGTTGTAGTGGCTCCAGGCTCATATGAATGTGAACCCACTGGACTGCTGGTTGAAGTTTCCTCATCATGCAGTCCACCATCCATCCTTTCAGCACTGTCAATAGTATTTTGATGAACCAGTCAATTCTGTCAGAGGATATGATGGAAGTTGAGAGACATTTGTATAGCTAAGTACTAAAGCCAGTTAATTACTTCCTAGGAGTTGCTAGAAACTGTTGAAAGTAAGGAAACCTAAGATGTGTAATGTTATTTTTAATCATTTGTGAGTCTCAGCTTGGACTTTGATTCTGTTTACTTGTGGCAGAAATTCTTGCCTAAGAGTATATATAGTGTCCCATCATCTTTATACTTTGACTTGGGGGGGGGGGGGGAAGTGTCATATTTTCAGCCAAGATACGCACTTAGAGCCTGGAAATGATCTGTCCATATCTGTTCATATCTACTTACTGTATATCTATTTTTGCTATCATGTCAAGTTGTCAGTCTCCTTGTAAAGTCGCAGATGCATCTAGATTGCTAGAAAGAAATTGACCCTGAGAGTAAGTGAGAGTGGAGCAGGTAGTGTTTTTCACCTGATGAAACTGGGCCACTTCCACAACTTGAATACTAAGGTAGTGAAGTGTATAATACAGGATGGTGTGTTGTGGGAGAAATGTTAGAGTAAGTATAATGCAGGGAAGCATATATGGGTAGTATTAACACTCTCAGGCTTGTATTCTCACTCAGGTGTTAGAATAAAGTAGTGAATTAAGTTAGGCAGTATGTTGTGTTGTGGGAGGAAGGTTAGAGTATAATGCAGGGAAGCATATATGGGTAGTATTAACACTCTCAGGCTTGTATTCTCACTCAGGTGTTAGAATAAAGTAGTGAATTAAGTTAGGCAGTATGTTGTGTTGTGGGAGGAAGGATTAATGAGTCGGGACAGACTTGACTGCACTTGGTTATATCAGTCCCATACAACAGTCAGTATTAACACTCTCAGACTGGTTTAATAAAGCAGTGGATTATTATGTGGAGACGATGGAGAATGAGAGACTGATTAAAAGAGCGTATGTGAGTGAGGTGGAGAGGGAGACCATGGATGAGATGGAGGGATGGAGTGGAGAGATATATGAGAGAGGGTGGTGCGAGTTGGAGGGAAGGCAGCCAAACGGCAGAGGACAAGGCGATGTGGAGGTGATGTCTGTCTGTCTGTCTATATATATACAGTATATATATATATTTATATACTATATATATATATATATATATATATATATATATATATATATATATATGTATACATACAGTATATATATATATATATATATATATATATATACATACAGTATATATATATATATATATATATATATACTGTTTTTGTTTTTTTTAATCTGGCAATAGATAGATAGGATGGTGTGTAGTGGGAGGAGAGGTTGTTACTGAGTTGGAACAGGACTGACTGCATGAGGAGAGTGACAGGTTTCAGTGTCAAGGGAATAATGCCCCAAGGCAGATAAAGGAAGGCATGGGCTGAGTGTGGAGACCTGCGGGTTACCAATATCTATCTATCTGTCTACTGTATCTATTGCCAGACGCCATAATCCCGTTATGAAGAGGGAAATGGCTCAAAATTGTGACACATGGACACTTGGTCTTGGATGAAAGAAATTTGAATTTGGCACTATTTTCTTTCTTCTTCTTCTTCTTCTTTTTTCAACAACTTGATGGCCCTAAAACTTTTGGTTCCTTCTCTGTATAAAAAACAAATAAACAACAACAACAAGAGAAAAAAAATTAAAGCAGAATGAAGGATAGGGGACTGAGTAAGGAAGTGGCTCAATATCTGACATAACAGACACATACCATTGAATTAAAGTACATACCCTGTACACATGTTAATGTCAAAGCAGGGTAGAGAATAAGGGACTGAGTAAGGAAGTGGCTCAATATCTGACATAACAGACACATACCAGTGAATTAAAGTACATACACATGTTAATGTCAAAGCAGGATAGAGAATAAGGGACTGAGTAAGGAAATGCTACACATGATAGGTATACAGTATGACAGCTTGAAAGAGGATAGGGGACTGAGTAAGGAAATGCTACACATGACAGAAGTACAGTATGAAAGCAGAATAGAGGATAGGGAACTGAATAGGGAAATGCTGCACATGATTGATATACAGTATAAAAGCAGGGTAAAGGATAGGGGATTATGTAAGGAAATGCGTCACATGACAGAAACATAGAAGCAGAGTGGACGATGGTGGACTGAATAGGGAAATGCTGCATATGTTAAAAACATAAAAGCAGGGTAAAGGATCAAGGACCGAATGGGAAAACACTACACATGATAGAAATAAAAAAGCAGGAGAGAGGATAGTGATATGAGTAGGGAAATGGACCAAAATTAGGACATACAAACTCTTGCCATGCAGTGAATGATAACACCCACACAGCATGTTCAGTGGTCTAAATGCAAATTAACGAACTGTAACATAGCGTAACTCCATGCATTGTATGTGATGATGGCAGATAATATATACCTAGGTATTAAGCACTCAGACTCCTATGGCCCACTCTGAGCTGAATATAATTGTCTGTTTGCTAGAAGTGCTAGATTTATCTCATCTCCCAAGCACAGTATAATGTAACTCCATATACTGTATGTGATGACATCAGGCAATAGACAGATATTAAACACTAAGGCCCCTATGACTCACTCCAGCTGAATATAATTGTCTAGGTGGAACAGATTGCTAGAATTATCCTTCCGAGACAGGGTTAATGCTGGTGATGTTAACACACACAGGCTTCTATGGCTCACTCTCAGCTGAATATACTGTAATCTTTTGTTAGCTGGTATAAAGTACTTGAGTTATGCCAACCATGAGACTGTTAACAGTGACAGCGTTAACACTCAGGCTAATAATCAGATGTTTGTTGGTTCAAATTGTAGGCTATATGTAATTCCACCAGTTCAAAATCTAGGCTGTATCAAACTCCACCAGTTCAAAGTCTAGGCTGTATCAAACTCCACCAGTTCAAAATTGAGGCTGTATGTGGAAGGTATTAAGAATATATGGAGTGGAGGGGAAATTGTTGAGTGCTGTGAAGAGTATGTACGAGGGAGCTAGGGCTACGGTGCAAGTGGATGGTGAGCTGAGTGAGTTCTTTGATCTCAATGTGGGACTGAAACAGGGGTGTGTAATGTCTCCATGGCTGTTTAATATATATATGGATGGGGTTGTAAAGGAAGTACAAGGTAGGGCAGTGGATGTGGGGGTGGCCCTAATGAATGAGGGTGAGATTTGGAAGCTTCCGGTGTTGCTGTTTGCTGATGATACAGTATTGTTGAGTGAAGATGAATGGGAGTTGCAAGGTTTGGTGAATGAATTTGGGACAGTGTGTAGGAGGAGGAAGCTGAAAGTTAATGTAAACAAAAGTAAAGTTATGGTGTTTGAGAGGAATGAAGTCACAGTGTGTGCAGTGAGGTTGGATGGTGAGGATATGGAGAATGTGAGTGCATTCAAGTACTTGGGTAGTGTCATGAGTAAGGATGGAACTTTGGGGGATGAAGTACGTGAAAGGGTACAGCAGGGAAGAAAGGTTGTCAGTACACTGAAAGCAGTGATGAGAAATAGGGAGGTGAGTATGGAAGTTAAGAAGTCACTGCATGATAGTATTGTGATCCCTACCCTGACGTATGGAAGCGAGGCGTGGACATTGCAAGAGGGGAACAAGTCAAGAGTGAGAGCAGTGGAAATGAGTTACTTGAGAGGAGCATGTGGAGTGACGTGGAGGGACAGGTTGACGAATGAAGAAGTGAAGGAACGTTGTGGGGTAGATGTGGATGTGGTTGAAAAGATTAGGAGAAATACACTGAGGTGGTTTGGACATGTGGAGAGAATGGAGAATGAAAGACTGACTAAGAGGGTGTATGTAGGTGAGGTGGAGGGAGGGAGAGGGAGGGGTAGACCGAGGATGAGGTGGAGGGATGGAGTTGAGAGGTATATGAGGGAGGGGGTGAGTTGGGGGAGGGGAGTCAAATGGTGGGTGACAGAGTGACTTGGAGGCGTTTTGTCTGCGGCCACCCTTTGCGGGATTAGGGCGTCGGGCTATAGATAGATAGATAGATATGACTCCATCAGTTCAAAATCTAGATTTTATCTAACTCCACCAGTTCAAAATCTAAGCTGCATCTAACTCTGCCAGTTCACTGTCTCCTAAATTGAATAAAATCAGCTTTATACTGTATAACAAGCATGTGGTACAGAAAAGACATCATCTGGAGAGGAATAATGTGAAGCCTAGGACAGTGTTTACAATAATTTTGCTTCACTTTTGTTGTTGTTGCACTGCCTCTGTCTGGTTGGTGAAGCAGATGTACAGACCACAAACAAACAGCTGCCCTACTTTGGCAGACAGTGCCTTGTAAACTGCTTTTGTTCCCAGGATATACTGGATATACTTTTCTCCTAAATTCTTGTTGTTACAGTATTATTATTGAGTTGAAAAGAACACCCAGATAGTGATGAGGTTAATGAAGGATATACAGTATCTACATACTGTAGCCTCTTCACTTGGAGGCATCTCATTAAAGGTGAATGAAAGTGTCTGGAGGTAGCAAAAATAGAATATACAATATCATTGGGGCCAGGCTTCTAGGGGGTTTGAATGGTGAGTGAATGGGAGTGTGACTCATTCAACTGGGCAAATTTTGGTTAGTATCTCATTCTCTCAATTCTTTCTGGCTCTCTGAACCTTACCTCACCCAACCTTGGGTTGGGAAAAGAGGTCTGAATGATGATGATGATGATGATGATGGAGATATCATCCCTGGGTTGAAGGAATCAATATAATGGAAAATATTGCTTTAATCTTTTCATTAATTGAATATTTTCCCCTTTACCAAAATATGTATTTTCTACTTTATCTCATTCATGTTCCTGAGACTTTTATTTTGCTGAGAAGATCATCCAAGTAGTGAAGTGGTTAATGAAGGCTGTATCTAACCCTCTCCATGTAGAATTGCCTTTGTAAACTGAATATAATCATCTGGAGGTAGCATAAAGTAAATGCAATACATTTTTGGATGGAAGACATTCATGTAAAGATGATGATGATAATGATGATAATGAAAAAATGAGAATGATGATTATAATAATGATATTTATTATTGCATTAACTTTGCTTCATTTTCATAAACATTATCCTTGGGTTGAAGATATTAACACAATGATGATGATAATTATTAACTTTACCACTCCTCTTTCATAAGCTTCTCTAACCCAAGGATGTATATTATTTTTGCTGCTGCTACATGATTTTATGTAGGTAAAAAGAACGTCCAGGTAGGGAAAGGTTATTTAAATTATTTAATCCCTCCATATAGAATTGCCACCTATAAACTTAATAAAATCATCAGAAGGTAAGAAAATTAATGTAACCTGTACAGTACATTTTTGGGTTGAAAGCACTGATGTACAGATTATGATGATGATGATGATCACGATCATGATGATAACTCTTCTTCAGTTTTGTACCTGCATGAGCCCAAGGATGTAAATTGTTTTTTTTCTTGCTGCTGTTATACTCTTCACATTAACCAGGCATAAAGTTGCCCTCTGTCTGTGTTGAATGCTGAGTAGTAACAAGTGATTAACGCTGGAATATGGTGCTAGTCACAAAGAGGTGCTCTGAAAATGGCTGTGCAGCTCTAGTAATTTTTACTTTATCATTGAGAGACAGAAAAGTTGCAGAAGAATGAAAATCTCTTCCTGGTTTCACAGAATAAACTATAGATGATTTTATTTAGGTGAGAAGAGTATCCAGGTAGGGCTGGGGTTGATGAAGGCTGTATCGAAGCCCCTCGTTATTGGTAAAGTTCATCCACCGCTGAATAAATATCATTTGGATATAGCAAGAATAAAACAGATCGTTGGATTGAAAAAGTTGATGCTTTATTTTATGCATAACTATGTATACAGTATTGTACAGTCATACATACACTAAATCCACATTTTTTTTCTATTATGTTCGTAGTGAAAGTAGTGAAAGCCAATCCCATTTTGCCCCCTTCAGAGAGTAGGAATCCAAAGCTAGGCTACTGTAGTCCAGAGCATTTAAGGGTAAGAGAGCAGCCTGTGGCCCTGTTAGAATTTTACATGATAGAAAAACCTCCAGTCACCCTTGGGACTCAAACCATTAATCACAAAAATTTGATGTTAAATGTTCCATTGGTGTGTATAAAGCTGATTTGCTTGTCTCCCTTAATATACTTTATTAGTTTTAAGGAATAGATTATTATGGAACGCATGTATTACTTATGATATGGGCAGACTGATATTATAGTACATTACTCACCAGTATTTCGCAACAGTATAAATGAGCAGTATCAGTTGCATCTGTTAGTGCTTTATTGCTCGCCTTTTAAGCTGGTCTGGTAACTTAGCAATAATCAAAGCCAGTATTGTTACATGTTTTTGGGCAAATGCTCAGACGAAGTTGCGTCCATGGTGCCACCTCTCCATGCCTTCCCTCGTGCTACACGGGCATCTGGTAGTGCTCATGACTGGAATGTCACTCAGCCATATTGCAGAACTTCTGCCTGTCAGAATTCTTTCATTCCCTGAACTGCATCTGTCTAGAACTCGCTTCCCCAGAGTTGTTTCCCTCTAAATTTCAACCCACAGCTGTTCAAGTCTAACTGTTACAGATATTTTATGAACTGAGGACACCAGTAATCTGTTGTATGGATTATTTTTTTTTTAATTCATTTGTTTTTCCTTCCTCCATTCTGTTATAAAAAAAAAAAAAAAAAAAAAAAAAAAAAAAAAAAAAATCTCATTATACCATCATCCAGTCCTGTGCTGCCCCATTAGAAGCATAGAAGCCCGGGGCTAGGCAAGTTGGTCTTGACATTTAAGATCTGAGTGACCAGCCTTACTCATCCCTGAGTGGCATTACATGAGCAATAAACCCCAATCATCCCTTGGATATAAACCTACACAGGCTCAGTCCAATTGGAGCACCTTAATTACCCACTAAACCACCAGGTGCCATAATTTGGTTGTATGGTTACCACCCAGCATAATAAATGGCTTCCTGGTGTACAGAAAACCATTTTGGCTTGTCACTCAGTGTAGAGTCACCCATAGGCAGAAGGAAGAGGAAAGAGTGAAGAAAAGAAAGACAGAAGAGGGAGTGTAAAGTCACCCATAGGCAGAAAGATGAGGAAAAAATGAAGGAAAGAAAGACAAAAGAGGAAGGAAGGGAGGAAATGGCAGACACTCAGAGCAGCACTACATCAAGTGAGTAGATGGTGAGTGGCCCCACCTACTACCCTGTCTCATTATTACTTTTCTTAAATTGATTTACTCTGGCTGAATCGGTAGAAAGGTGGCCTGCAGTCTTAATGGACTCAGGTTCGAATCCCTGCTGGGGCAGGGAACAGTTTAAGAATTTGAGTTTCATAAAAGCAGACTTTACCGTTCTACCATAAGACCCGCTGACATGTCATAAAAATACCCCCATTAATACCAATGCACAATTCCTGTATGAGACAGCCCCAGCATGTATTCAATATGGACGGTGGGTGTTAGCATCGAAGTGGTGACATGTGGAGATGTATGGTATGTAGGAGGACTACTGGGCCATGGGAGCAGGCTGTAAAGCCTATTCCCAGAGCTGTATGGGGAAAAAAAAAAAAGATGGAGGTCATAGCTTTATTGGACATATTCCATCGACTGTCAACTCCTGGCTGTGGGAAAAAATTCTTATATTTTACAGCCACATTGTTTGAGTATCCATTACCATGCCTTGTACTCTATTTTTCCTGAAAATGTTTGTTTTTGTTCACATTTTCAAAACTTGTACTCTGTCTGGGTGTAAATACCTGCATGTTCTGTTAATCCATCCATCCATCCATCATCTAATCCTACATTGCCCCATGAGGAGCATAGGAGCCCGGGGCTAGGCAAGTTGGTCCTGACATTTAAGATGAGAGTGACCAGCCTCACTCATCCGAGTGGCATTACATGAGCCATAAACCCCAACCATCCCTTGGATATAAACCTTCACCAGCTTAATCCGATTGGAGTGCAATAATTACCCACTAAACCACCAGGTGCCAAAATTTGATTATATGGTTGCCACCCAGCGTAATAAATGGTTTCCTGGTGTACAGGAAACCATTTGGCTTGTCATGCAGTGTAGAGTCACCCACAGGCAGAAGGAAGAGGAAAGGATGAAGGAAAGAAAGACAGAAGAGGGAGTGTCAAGTCACCCATAGGCAGAAGGATGAGGAAAGAATGAAGGAAAGAAAGACAGAAGAGGAAGGAAGGAATGAAAGATGGAGGAGAGGAAAGGGCAGAAACCTGAGAGCAGCACTACATTGAGTGAGTGGATGGTGAGTGCCCCCACCTACCACAAATGTTCTGTTAATCAGTCATATATTTAAATGTAGCATATCTTTGTAATATATCATACTGCCATACTGCACATTATTGTCTGTGTTAACGCGATTAAATTGTTACTTGCGTGTTTATTCAGTCATACATTTTACATTATACTGTTTGTGGTAGATGGTGCCAGCCATCATCCATGCACCTGATGTAGTGCTGCCTACTTCCTAAGGTGACTCTACATTGAGTCACAAGCCTGATGGTGTCATGTAACTCAGGACACCATTTGCAATGATGGGTAGTAACCAAATAACGGGATGATGTGAAGCCGTTTGGTACTGGGTGAATAGACACAAATGCACCATCCCTCCAGAACCAAGCTTCCACACTCTTCCATGTGCCTGGCTGTGGTAAGGTGATGTGCACCACAAGAGAACATCAGTTCATTGCATGGGATGGCCCTACAGGGGAAATTTCTTGCCTGTGGTTGATGGGTCTACTTGGCCATACAGACCGGGATCACTCAGCATCAACAATTTTTGTCTATGTTCTGTCCTCTCTTTCCGTGTTAATTTAAGGTGCTTCATGTCTTTCTGTGTTCTCTAAGTCTGCTGTGTTTCTTTCCATTCTTCATCCCTTTCTGTGTTCTATTTTCTGATATACAGTACTTCATATCATTTTCTATGTTCTGTTTCTCCTTAGACTTCATCTCCTAAGTCTGTTTTCTATGTTCTCTTTATTTTCATTTATCTCTTCCTCTCATAAGTCTCTTTTTCTGCATTATTTTAATTAACAATTATCTTTTTCTTTCTCAGCATACTTATGTCAAGGTATTGGTTCAGGGAAATATCTGAATACATTTCTATGTTTTCTTAAGTACACCATATCATACAAATATAAAATTTGCTCAGCAGTATGAACAAAATACATAAGAGATTACAGTAAAAGAAATATATATACCTGAATATTAGTCCCAAGTGAAAACTGACTAAATCTGATATAAAGATATGAGTAAAAATAGATAGAAGGTATTTAGGGTAAGGAATTAAAAATAGTATCATATGAATTGTTTGTGTGTAATGTTTATGTTCCAGCTGCTGCTACTATAACACTTGTGGTTGTGGTGGAGGGGATTGGGGGGAGTGTGGTAGTTATAATATTACTCTATAGCCACCACACACACCACCAGCATACTGCCGTCACCACAAGTGTTGCTGATGTTGCTCAACCCCATTTTGTCTGGCCGAGCAGACCTGTCAACTTGCTTCATTTGTGTCATCCTACAGGTACAGTACAGTACATACACTGTGAAGGGAACCAGCACCCCATTGTGACAGGCAGCACCTCACCAATGTAGGACCTACAGGTACAGTACTGGCATAGTAAGTACACAGTACAGTATAGGGAACTGGCACCCCTTGTGGCAAACAGTGCCTCACCAGGGTCAGACAAGGGCCCTTCCCCATGGCAAGGTGCAGGGAAATATGAGGAGGCTTAGCTTCCCAGATGGGCACCAGAGCTGCTTTGCTCTGTACAATGCTGCCACATGTAGGCTCTGCCTTAGTGTTCTTTACCTAAGTGAAACCATTTCATAGTCACAAAGGGACGATAAGTTTGCTGAGTCTGTAGCTGACTGATATGGTGAAGGTGGCAGTATGGTGTCATTATCCAAAGCAGTGGTTCCCAGATGTGGGGCCATGGGCCTTCATCAGGAGAACTGTGAGCTAAGCATAAGTATCTGAAGTCACTGGTGGTAGGATTTTATAATTTCCCAGAGGCAGTATTTGAGAGGATTTTTTCTTCTGTGAGTCATCCTTTGCAGAGCACTGGTTGAGGCAGTGCAGAATCAGTACCTAAAATGTAGAAATGACACATTTGTCATAATTGCTTCTGTGAAAACTTGACGGTGTGTGGCATGAGAATGGGTCACTATCCAGGAGCCAGTATCAGTAAATTGGCAAAGTGTTTCAATCTTGTGCAGCATGTGATAAGGTGTGTGGAAGGAAGAGAAGATGGAGGGGGGTGCAAGGAACAGCGTGGTGGACTGAAGAGGTGAGACAGGCTGTGGCACAAAAGAAGAAAGCATACAATGAATGGATGAGAAATAGGGGCGTGGAAGAAGTTGAGAGGCAGAAGAGAGAGTTATATATAGAAAGAAAGAGAGAGGTGAAAAGATTAGTAAGAGAGAGTAAGAAGAGAGTGGATGAGGAATTTGGAAGGAATTTGAGTGTAAAGTGGAGGGACTGTAAGAAAATGTTCTGGAAAGAGGTGAAAAGAGTAAGACAGGGTGGAAGTGAAGTTAGCAGGGGAGTGAAAGATAAAAATGGTAGATTACTAGTGGAGAAGGGAGAAAAAGTGAGCAGATGGAGAGAACGCTTTAAGGAATTGTTGAACATAGAGGATGGAAGTAATGCGAGTATAAGTGGCTGGGAGAAGGAGGGAGGTGAGAAGACAGGAAGAAATCAGTAGGATAGAAGTTGTGGAAGCAATGAAGAAAGTTAAATCGGGGAAAACCCCAGGAATTGATGGAGTGTGTGGTGAAATGCTGAAGCATGGGGGAGAGATAGTAGTAGAATGGATGTGGAAGATGTGCAGATTGGCCTGGGAGGAAGGTAGAGTCCTGGAGGATTGGAAGTCAGGTATAATTATTCCCTTGTACAAAGGAAAAGGGGAAAAAGAAGTGTGTGGTAATCATAGGGGCATTTGTCTTCTTAGTTTAATAGTAAAAGTGTATGGTAGGATACTTATTGACAAAGTTAGAGAAAGAACAGAGAAATTAGTTGGAGAAGAACAGGGAGGCTTTAGGAAGGGAAGAGGTTGTGTAGATCAGATATTCATTCTTAGATCTTTAGTGGAAAAGTTTCTAGAGAAGGGAAAGAAGTTGTATGCGGCTTTCATGGATTTGGAGAAAACATATGACAGGGTGGATAGACAAGGATTATGGAAAGTGTTAAGAATATATGGAGTGGATGGGATGTTGTTGAATGCTGTGAAGAGTATGTACGATGGTGCGAAGGCTGCAGTGCGTGTGGATGGTGAACTAAGTGAATTTTTCTCTTTGAAAGTTGGGTTGAAATAGAGATGTGTCATGTCTCCATGGTTGTTCAATCTGTACATGGATGGGGTAATAACAGAGGTACAAGGTAGGGTAGTGGATGTTGGAGTGGCCCTGGTGAGAGAGGATAGTGTTTGGAAACTCCCTGTACTGTTGTTTGCAGATGATACTGTGTTGTTGAGTGAAGATGAAGGGGAGCTGCAAGGCTTGGTGGATGAGTTTGGGAGAGTGTGTAAGAAACGGAATCTCAAGGTGAATGTAGGGAAGAGTAAAGTGATGGTCTTTGAGAGGGGTGAAGTCAGTGAATGTGCAGCGAGGTTGGATGGTGAGGAATTGGAAAATGTGTGTACGTTTAAGTACTTGGGTAGTGTGATGAGTAAGGATGGAGGTTTGCAGGGTGAAGTGCTTGAAAGGGTACAGCAGGGAAGAAAGGTTGCTGGTTCTTTGAAAGCAGTGATAAGAAACAGGGAAGTGAGCATGGAAGTGAAAAGGTTACTACATTACAGTATTGTGATACCAACTCTAACGTATGGAAGTGAAGCTTGGACGTTGTTGGAAGGACACAAGTCAAGAGTGAGAGCAGTGGAAATGAGTTATTTAAGAGGAGCCTGTGAAGTCACATGGAGAGACAGGCTGACGAATGAGGATATGAAGGAGCGTTGTGGTGTGGATGTTGATGTGATAGGAAGCGTTGTGAGGAACACACTGAGGTGGTTTGGCCATGTGGAGAGAATGGAGGGTGAAAGACTGACGAAGAGAGTGTATGTGAGTGAGGTGGAGGGGGGAAGATGGAGGGGAAGGCCGAGGATGAGATGGAGGGATGGGGTGGAGAGGTATATGAGAGAGGGGGGTGTGAGTTGGGAGCAGGGCAGTGAAATGGCGGGGGACAGGGCGACTTGGAGGCGATTTGTTTGTGGCCACCCCAAACGGGATTGAGGCGTCTGACAATAGATCGATAGATAGATATAGTTTCAATCTTTTCTTTCTATGCAAACTAGTGTCTTTAAACATGTTTATCATTGAGTTGAAAAAGCATAATCAGTTCTACATGGAAGATACCTCTTCATTACCCTTTTTGTGCCTCAGTTGCTGATACCCCAGTTGGTAGCAAAAATGCAATTTTCAGTTTACCACTAAGTAGTCAATTCATTTTCCGAGTGGTATTTTTTTTGCATGCATACTATATTTATTTTTAATCACAAGAGTTGTTATAATCACTTGCCCAACCTGATCACTCAAGTGATGTTGCTTTGTTTGCAACCTTCAAAGGAACATACAGAGGGTGGGGCATATATGATATATTTAGTCCATGGGTCTACAGATGTTACCATATTTAGTCTAAGGGTCCACAGATGTTATTGTGTTTAGTCCAAGGGGCCACAAATGTTGTTGTATTTAGTCCAGGGGGCTACAAATGTTGTTGTATTTAGTCCAAGGGGCCACAAATGTTGTTGTATTTAGTCCAAGGGGCCACAAATGTTGTTGTATTTAGTCCAGGGGGCTACAGATGTTATCATATTTAGTGCAGGGTGCCACAGATGTTATTGTACTTAGTCCAGGGTGCCATAGGTGTTATCATACTTAGTTGAAGGGGGTCATAGGTGTTATCATACTTAGTCCAGGGAGGCCACAGTTACCATATTTAGTCCAGGGAGCCACAGATGCCACCAGATTTAGATATTATATTGTTGTTAGTCCAGATTTAGAGATTATATTGTACTTAGTACGCTGACGTTACTGTGTTTAGTTTAGGGGGGAACACATATTACTGTACAGTACTTATTCCAGGGAGCCACAGATGTTATAAAAGTTAGTCCAGGGGACCACACATGTTGTCATATTTAGTTAAGAAGGCCAAAGATGTTATCATATTTAGTTCAGGAGGCCACAGAACAAAAAAGTGTAGGAACAACTGCTCTATTCACCACACCCCACCACCACCACTACACCACAGCACACCACCACCACCATACCATCACATGAGTACGTGGCTGGTATGGTGTAGTTGGTTTCCTATCATCTGTCAAGGATTTCTAACTCTCTCAGTTCAGTTGATTAAATTTGGTCAGAGCGGAGGGTTGGTATGACTTGTTACTAAGGAGACTCATTCCCACCTTATATCTAAGGCTCAGACTTGATAATTTAATTTTTACTTTATCATGCTTTCTCTTTCTCTGCTCTCTGGACTCTACCTCACACCCGTCTTTAGTTGGGAGAGAGATGTCATGATGCTTTATTGATGATGATGATGAGGAGGAGGAATTGTTAAAAATTTTGGAAGGATGATGATGATGATGAAATGATGCAGATTTTTTTTTGCAGTTGATTTTTCCCTATCTGTCTATTGCCAGATACCTTGATCACTCAAGGGGTGACCACAAATAAAATCACCTCCATGTAGTTTTGTCTTCTTGCCATTTAGCTGCTTTCCCTCCAACTCATATACCTCTTTCTCATATACTATATCTCTCCATTCCATCCCTCCACCTCATCTTTGATCACCCCCTTTGCCTCACCAACATACAGTCTCCTAGTCAGTCTTTCATTCTCCATTCTCTTCACTCCATCATCCTCAGTCTCTCCTTCCCCGTCTTCCCCTCCTGGTCACTCCCCCTCCTGTCCACACCATCCCTCCATCTCATCCTTGGTCTCCTTCTTCCCCTCTCGCCTTCAACCTCACTCACATACAATCATAGTTTCTTATTTTTTATCCTCTCCTTACCATCCCTCCATCCCATCCATGGTTTCCCTTCCCTCTTCTCCCCTTATTCCTCACTCACTCGCACTTTCTTAGTCAGTTTCTCGTTCTCGATCCTCTCCAGTCTGTTCCTCCATATCTTCCTTGGTCTCCCCTTCATCTCTCTGCCAGTTCCCTCACATACATTCTCATCATCAGTTTCATTATCCATCACCTGCTTATGGCCAAAGCATCTCAGAGTGTTTCTCCTAATACTTTCTGTCGCATCCATTTCAATATTTACCCATAAGTTTACCATACTACCCCAACCTAGCCTCATCCTTTATGCCTTAAAGAGGGTAAAATATGGCTGGCTGTTTTTGTCACATCATACTGTAAACCTGGTGGACTGCAGGCTAGAGTTGTCCTCTTCCTGTGTATTACCGGACTTTTTTCAGGGCAAAGTGAGGAAGTTAAAGGACTATTGCATAACCAGGCATTTACATCAGTGCTATCATGTGAAGGCGTCCCTCTCCACCACCAGGGAAATGATAAGTTGGTATAACATGTTTTCAGCTGACAAAAGTGGGCTGCTTAAAACTTTAACAGGCCTGCCGAGTTGTGGTTGCATGAACTCAGTGTCTTGGCTATTAGGTGAGAATGAGTCACTGTACCGGCCAAACTGAGGTGGGAATCAAGTGAGAATGAGTCTCCTTGGTTACTAGTCAAAAAGGTAGGAATCAGGTGAAAATGAGTCCTTGGTTACTAGTCAGACAGGTGGGAATCAGTCTTCTTGGTTAGTCAAATGTGGAAAGCAGTCTCCTTGGTTACTAGTCAGGTAGGATTGAGTCCATGGTTACTAGTCAGACTGAAGTGGGGAATTAGAGTCCTTAGTTTTTAGTCAAACTGAGGTGGGACAGAGAGGCCACCAGTCAAACTGCAGTGGGAATGGGTTTCTTTGGTTACTAGTTCAACTAACCCATTAGTCTGACCACATTTGGCCATCTCCTGAGCTGTAACAGGTCTCTTGCCAGGTGAAAGAAACTGACTGCAGGAGATTACAGAGGAAGGGCAAGGTGAGTGAGTGAAGGAAGGATGTGAAAAAGAGGAGGAGGAAGGGCAGAAGGAAGGAAGGGATAAGAGGGAGTGAGAGAAGGAAGGAGAGAGAATGATGAAGGGTAAAGGTAAGCAGGAGAGTATGGGAAGGATGAAATGAGGGAATGGAAGAAGGAACTAATGAAGCAGAGAGAAGAAAGGAGCATACATGGAGAAAGGAGGGAAGAATGTGTAGAAGAAGGGAAGGAAGGAGAGAGAGGGATGAAGGGAGAGAGGTAAATAAAGGAAGAGGCATTTAGGAGAGAAGAAAGGGAATAGGGCAGGGAGGAAGGAAAGCAAAAAGAAAGGACGGCGGAGAAAGGAAATGAGGTGGAAGGAAGGAAGGCAGGGATGGAAGGAATGAAGAAAGGGAAAGAAGGAAAGGAGAAGGTATGAAAGAAAGGGCATTGGAGGAAGGCAAGAAAGAAATGGAAAGAGGGAAGCAGAGAAAGAAGGGTGGCAGAAGGAAGCAAAAAAGGGGAATTGTTTAGTTTTATCAGTAACTAAACCTAGTGTAAAAACAATACGATTTTTTTTTTTAATGATGTCATTGTTACTAATATTGCATACGAATTAACAATAATTATACATTTACGGTTTGTATAATGATGAAATTGCTTAATTCCGTGTTGCAAAACAATAAAATAACCAGTGGACACGGTAAATGTAAATATACGCAAAAATCTATCTGTTCATATATTGTATTATTTAAAAATAATCAGTTTCACATAATACATATTGCCAAAGCTGCCAAGATATAATTTTGAATATACAATTTACAAATCCCTGGCTCTAGCAACGTCACCAACGTGTCATGGCGTCCGGCGACAGCTGCCTTTGTGTAATAATTTTATAATTTTCGGAACACCGACGGCTTAAATTTTGAAAGTGAGTATTTTCATTTTAATTTAACGTTAGTAAGATTAAGGAGAAATAGTAAGAATATATAGAAGAAGGTGATAGGTGGAGTATTGACTGATGGTGTTGAGAGAGGTTGAAGCAGGGAAGTAAAAAATCCTTGTATTACATGAAACCATTGGTACTGGTGAGGGACACCTTCACGTGGTGGCATCGATATGACCAGTAAGTGGAGCTGCCCCTCTTTGACGTGTCTTTCAGCCTCGTACTGGCCGAAAAGAGGATGGTGGATTGTAGGTGGAGGCTGGAAGGTTGGTAATTTTTTACAAGTGCACAGGGACGTCTTTTTTGGTGAAACCAGGGTATTTCTGATAGTTTTTGATGTGTTTTGAACGAATCTGACCTTCATTTCTGCCGCAAATCAGTATATTTCAAGATATCCCCCACCCCCCCTTCCCCCCACAAGAATGGGGGAGATGGGCGAACCCGGGGTTTTTGGGTGGGGGAAATCACATAATATATTGATCTGCGATAGAAATGAAGGTCAGAATAATTCACAGCACATCAAAAACCATCAGAAATACATTGGTTTCACCAGCCAGAGCCGCTCTTGGCGCCGGGCCGTCTGGCCTACTCCCCACGGCCTTGCACCAACAATCGCCTGCCCGCTGTCACCAGCAAACCCTTATATCCTAAGCTAAACTAAGCTAAGCCATAAAATTATATTTTTCCATGCCAAGAACAATGGGTGACCTGTGGGAAAGCAGGGTTTTGGGTGGGGAAAACACACAAAAACGAGTGATTTCCGACTGAAACTGTTATCAAATTCAAACCGAAAACACTAAAATCCTTCGGAAAAATGAAATTTTAAGCTTCTTAGGGAGTCCGTGTTTGCTAACTGGGGGGGCTTCGCCCCCCAGACCCCCCAGCCCTGGCTGTGCTTTCTAACTGGGGGGCAAAGCCCCCCAGACCCCCCCTGACATTAACCAAACCTCATCTAACCTAACCTAACCGGGTGTAAATACGAAATATTGCCTTTATTCACCAGTTTACAGCTCCTGAAGTACTTACGCTAATTTTGCAGGCTTCACAGATCGTGGCTGGAGACGAACTGACTTTCAAATCCTGCGGGACCCTAGCGTATCTGAAATTCAAATTTGCGCGCTGGTTGTATCAGTTTGAACTTCACGCATGAGCAGATAGCACGTGACGTAACAGTAGACACATGCTTTAGCCCCACCCATAAGTCACGTGAACCGTGACGTGATGGTAGACACATGCGAGACAGGACCACAATGCATTAGGCACGCGCCGCGATGGGTCTCACGTATCGCCAGACTATGTAGAGAGTAATTTTTCGGAAAATTTTCAAAAATCTTTTTTCGCGTTACTATTCATTTGCGGAAGTTGTTTCTAGGGTTCAAAATGTTCGCAATGGTGAGATTTAGATATCTGTAAGAGTAAAATTGAGATTCCAAATCCCTGTGCACTTGTAAAATAATGCCCAAAATATTGCATATTCCTCAAAGTTTTTGGAGTCCCCACGCATTTTGGATTTGAGCATTTGTACACAGGTAAAGAATGGTAATGGAGGTGTGTTAGTTACCGGTACTGTGTAGGCTGCGTGAGATTTGAGTAGCCTACTGTAGGTTAGGTTGATTCTGGTGGTTTCAGATGTGGTTCAATTAATGTGTAATATAATCTTAGTTGTTTTGTTGGTGAAACGACAGGAGAGCTTCCATGCATTAAATTTACATTTAAAAAAAAATACTGTAACTTAATAATAAATATAATTATCATTGTGGTAGATGTAAAATGTGGAAATGTGCAATGGTGAAGATATCAACTATACAACCTCACCAGTTTTACAGGCCAGCTGTGGCAAGTACCGTAGCCACCTGTCATGTCTGACTGTCTGGTAGATTTGGCTCTAAAGTCAGTCTGTCACTAACCGTTTGTCCCCACTAACCTTACCTGATATGATCTGACATAACCCAAAATAGCTTAACTCAACCAAACCTAACCCAGTTCAGCCTAGTCTAATTTAATTAAACCTAAGCTAACTAACTTGAATGGGTTGGGATGAATGTATTACTGACATAACCCAAAACAGCTTAACTCAACCAAACCTAACCCAGTTCAGCCTAGTCTAATTTAATTAAACCTAACCCAGTGCAGCCTAGTCTAATTTAATTAAAACTAACCTAACTAACTTGAATGGGTTGGGATGAATGCCTTTAGGGGTCCAAATCAACCCATTGCCCTCTGTAGGATGCCATCGCTGATGTCAACAAACGTAACTTGGTGCTTTTTAGTATCATAAAGGTTTTTTTCTGCAGACTTTGGGTGTCATAAATGAGTCATACAATTTGGAAAGATAGTCAGTGGCATAAAATTTTCATCAGTTGTTAATGAGCTGTCCTGCAGTTTGTCCATTTTGTTTTCTGGTATACATTGAACTGTAGGGCCTAAGTGCCCCCCCCCCCCCTTTTTTTTTTTTTTTTTTTCTCCATCATCATCATCAGCCAGACCTCCTTTCCCACCCTAGGGCAGGGTGAGGAGTAGCAATGTCCAGACACCCCAGATTTGCCCAGTCCAATGGGCCACACTTCCATTCACTCATCATTCAAGCCCCCGGAATCCTGGCTCTATGAGATACACCAAAAACATTCACCACATTCTGTAGCTTCACATAAACGTATTCAATTGAGTTAATCCAGACCTCACTAACCTGGGGAAGCCTGATCCAATAAAGCCGAAAATCTGATTCCTGATGGTCCCCTCCTGAAGTGGGATTTCAAGCACATGTTTGAAAATATATGTGTCTGTCTATCTATCTGTCTATCTATTGCCAGATGCCTCAATCTCATTTGGGGTGGCCACAAACAAATCGCCTCCAAGTCGCCCTGTCCCACGCCATTTCACTGCCCTGCTCCCAACTCACACCCCCCTCTCTCGTATACCTATCCACCCCAACCCTCCATCTCATCCTCGGCCTCCACCTCACTCACATACACTCTCTTCGTCAGTCTTTCACCCTCCATCCTCTTCACATGGCCAAACCACCTCAGAGTGTTCCTCATAACGCTTCCCATCACATCCACATCAACACCACAACGCTTCTTTATATCCTCATTCGTCAGCCTGTCTCTCCATGTGAGAGCCAAAAAAAATTAAAACTTCTCACTTTACACTAACTTGGCCCATGATTTTGCCTTTTTCTATGGTAGTTTTATTTCACATCCTTGTCATTGCACTTCTTCGTGAAACATTTATTGCGGCCCAATTAACGCCTGTTATTCATTATAGCTGATGGAAGTCCAGTGGCATAGTATCAGTTATATAAATCCAAAATCCAGTCTGTTGAGGTTTTACTGTAGCAGTATACTTCAACTCACCAGTTGGAACAGCATTTTAATTGTGACACTTTCATCAGAAGTCATTGTTAATTGAGGCAGCACCCATGAACATTTTTCATTAATACTGTGCCAAGTGGGCACAGTCTTTCTATGTGTCCTGTTGAAATTTAGTCTCACACAGGTTACTTGTGTTTCATAAATTCAATAGATATCGGTCCCTTTTAAAATTTTACCTATGAAATACTTAAGGACTTGTTTTTACCATACATACTGTCACCCCAGTGTAGTAATTACCAAAAGCAAGACTTGCTGCTAAGCTCTCCAAACTCACAATTTACTTTTGGCATAATTCAAATTCTTTACCAGTATGTTAGGTTTTGATGATTTCACTTGATTGAATTAGTTTAGGTTAGGATAGTATGGGTTGGGTTGTCAGGTTAGAATAGATTAGGTTTAGTAACTTAAGACTTGGACTGGGATTTGGCCTGAAAGGTATTAGGGGACATCTCCAGGTTAGGTTAAGTGGCAATCCTAGGTGATTAAAATCATGAGGGTCCTGAGGGGCCAGTTTAGGATAAGCTAAGTTAGGATAGATTGGGTTAGGTTTCCCATAGATTTGAGTACAGTGTTTGATGCACTGACACATCCCATGAGCGAGATTGTCTGTAAATAACGGTGTAGTCGGTAAGCAGCAAACTGGTTGGCTTCCTTAAAATCCCGAAGTAGGTACTGGTATATTATATTTTTCCTCTCCACCTTAGGTAGTTGAAAATAATGGGACAACTATCTGTGTTGCTTGCTGGGACTGTAATAAAATTTCTTTCCAGAAGACTGTGACATTGTAAAAAGACGGTTGCAATTGCTGCGCATGCTTGGTAAAGTTTTACCAGATTTTCTTAACATGCATTGCAGTTTGGTTAGATGAAGTTAATACTTAAAATCCCAGGTTTGTTGTTTCATTTACTGTGTGTGTGTTCAGGTTTGGTTAAACAAAGTTATTAATACGTTTTGGAAGTCTGAGAGTGAAAACCTCTAGTTAGGGTAGGTGTGGAGAGACATGGGGTCTATTACTGGACTTTTATTACTGTTTCTGTTTCATGTACTGTATTTTATATTTTGTCTGTTAAATTACAGTTACTGTTGCATGTACTGTTACTACTGCTTGGTCACCTTTTACTGTTAGTGTTACTTTTCATGGGTCCTTGTTGATAAAGGAGGAAGGGGGAGGAGGAACAGGGAAAGAGGTACTGGTATTTATGCAAGGAATGAGGTTTAAAATACAAGAACCACATTAAGAGCATCAGAAATAAAAAAGTTTTATCCACAAACTTTATGTTTGCCCAAAAGTACAAAAAATTAGAAAGATTTGTTTTTCTCAATAGTTTTTAGCATGCCTTATTTGATTGACGTTATTTTCTATCACAAGTGACATATAACTGAGACCCAAATATATTAAACAACTCGGATGAATTTGCAAAGGAAATGCCATGGAGGAAAAGTTAATATTGAACAGTCCATACAAAATTATGGGGAAAAAATTTTTGAGCATAAAAATAAATGTTTACTGGTACCACCTTGTTCTGCCCAGTGTGATGCCACCATAATAATTGTGGTAAGTAGTGTGGAGTTACTATCAGTGCTACCACATGAAGGCACCACTGCCAGGCTGTGCGGTGGATGCGGGAGGGGGGTATTGTGCTGAGTTGCATGGTTATATCAGAGCAACCACATGAAGGCACCCCACACCAGCACCACCAGGCTGTGTAATGGAGGGGGATGGTGTGAAGGTGCTTGGTTATATCAGTGCCACCACATGAAGGCACCCCATACCAGGCTATGTAATGAAGGGTGCTTTGGTATGGTATAGGGTAGGCAGGGGTTTGCTCAAGTTTATTAGTGCCATGACATGAAGGCACCCTCACCAGCACCACCAGCCTATGTAATGGAGGGTGGTGGTGCAGAGTTGCTTATGTATATCAGTGCCACCACATGAAGGCATCCTGCACCAGCACCACCAGCCTATGTAATGGAGGGTGGTGGTGCAGAGTTGCTTATGTATATCAGTGCCACCACATGAAGGCATCCTGCACCAGCAGTGGAGGGTGCTATAGTATGGTTTGGGGTGGGCATGGGTTGGCTCATTTATATCAGCACCACCACATGAAGGCATCCCTCACCAGTGCCACCAGGCTGTGTACGAAGTCTGTCCAAAAAGAAACCAGACTTTTAAAATTGTGCAGCAAGTAGCAGCCATATCATGACTGTGATGGGAGCACTGTGTAATGGCGGTTTTGGCCTCTAGTCTGACACTACCCACATCATGCCATGTCACTTAGTCATCAAGGTACATGCACTTGAGTGAACATGTGTTTAGTGCACTTGGAATTTTCTTGTTTCTTCTGTAGTCTGATATTGGTGACCCTTCAAGGTAGATTTCAACTTAGGAACAAAGTCTGTAGGGGCCAAATGTGGAGAGTAGGGCAACTGGTGGATGATATTCGTCCCGTGCTTCGCAAAAAAAAAAAAAACATGAGAAGCAACACGTGAGCAGGTGCAGTGTAATAGTGCAGCATCCAAATTTTGTTTGTCCATGCCCTAGGCCCCTTCTTTTGCACTGCCTCCCTCAAATGCTTCAGGACATCCGTATAAAGCTCAGTATTTACTGTCAGACCACAAGCAAACTCATGATGAACAACACCCCTTCAGTAAAAAAAGATGATCAATGTCACCTTCACATTTGAGTGACTGACATGTTCCCCCTCCCCACCCTCCAGTGACGATGTTCCAGCCCACTGCAGTGACTGGCTTTTTGTATTGGCATTGTGCTGTACACCCACATTTCATCACCTCTTATGACATTTTTCAGAAAGTAAATGTTTTTCTCAAGTTGAAATACAATTTCACACAAACACATTGAACTTCAAGATCCTTCCTTATTCAGCTTGCAACAAACTGCCATGTGCATTAAACACATTCACTCAAGCACATGTACCTCGAAGACTAAATATATAACATGGCATGGTGCAGCTAGTGCTGGACTAAAGCTCAGAGTTATAGGTACACAGCACGCCTGTTGCCATCATGATGCGGCTGCTGTTTGGTGTGCTATTCAAAAAGTTCGTTTCTTTTTGGACACATCTCGTATTGGAGGGTGGAGGTGTAGAGTTGCTTGGTAATATCTGTGTCACCACGTGAAGGCACCTTCACCAGCACCACCAGGTATTGTAATGGAGCTTGGTGGTGTGGAGGTGCTTGGTTAGATCAGACCCAGTACATGAAGGCACCCCTCACTGGGCTGTGTAATGGAAGGTGCTTTGGTATGGTGTGGATGGGCAGGGGTAACTAAGTTACTAGACCACAGGTCACAGTTATAGTACGCTGAGATGGTTTGGTCATGTGGAGAGGATGGAGAATGAGAGAATGACTAGGAAGGTGTATCTGAATGAGGAGGAGGGGGGAAGGAAAAGGGGGAGACTAAGGATGAGATGGAAGGATGGAATGGGGAAGATTATGAGTGTGTCTCTTGTGAGTTGGATAGAGGACAGCCTGATGGTGGAGGACAGGGTTACATGGCAGTGATTGGTTTGTGGCCATCCCTTCCAGAATTAAGGCATCTGATCTGACTATATAAATAGATAGTTGTGTTATTTGGTCTGATGCATGAATTTTATTTCCAGGATGACGGGAGTCGCCAAAATGTTGTAGTCCAGAGATTGAATGAGATGTGTGGACTTTCTCCTGCTTGGCATGAGGGCAGCCTGATGGTTGACAGGAGCTGGGATTAAGGTATCTGAAAGGTGAGTGCTTTAATGATAAATTTTTAGGACAGCACATTCGTGGAGCTGGAGAGGGGGCACCCTGATGGCATAGGACAGGGTGACATGGAGGCAATTTGTTTGTGGGTACCCCTTCTGAGACAGAAGCATCTGGCTGTATGTGAATATATAGGTGGAAGTAAACCCTCGCTATATCAGACCCCAATATTTCAGATTTTTTTTAAAATTCCTCTGAACCCGCTAAAGTTTTTTGGCATTACATAACAAGGGTTGATAAAAGGGATGCATCATGTGGCCCTTCCAAAATGGTGGCAGTGCGTGGAGTAATTGACAACAGAGTTGCCAGTGTAGATGGATATGAGTAGAACCAAAAGTAGGCAGTTAACTGCAGAAGTTACAGAACACAAAGGAGACAGCCTGGCACCATCAGCCTGGCACCACACACCTGGGTGCGCTTTGACTTCCAAAAGATTTAGCTACAGGCACTAAGAATGTGTTATTTATTAAATGTGTTAGTGAGTTACATAGATGGATATGAGCAGAAACAAAAACAGACAGCTACCTACATAAGGTACATAACACAAATTTGGAGGCAGCCTGGCAGTGTCACCATGGTGCCGTCTGTGTGAATGTTTATGGAAACAGTGTATTATTATCCTCAGAAGGAACTCTGAACATTGAGAAGATTTTATTTATGAAAAGAGAGAGCAAGATGTGTAGATCGGTATGAGTAGAACCAAAGGCAGCAAAAGGGTGAAATTCTAGGCCAAGTTAGTTTAAAATGGTGTAGTTTTCATTTACAGACCTAAAAATGATAGTCATTTATTGTCCAGCTTGTATTTGAATTCCCACGGGGGAGGGGGATTCACCTTCAAATTGATTTAACTTTCAAGTTTTAACAAACTTGCCTCTCCCTCAGTTAATTCGATAGAGTGAAGGTTTACAGATAGATGGACAAACGTTCATGGGTTTCGCCATTTTTAATAAATGATGGAAAAATTCCTTGAAAAATTATATTTTTACCTTCTACATTTTTGTAGTTCAGTGATTTTCAACCTTTTTCATCTCACAGCACAGTGAGCGAGGTGTAGTGTTATAATCTGTCCCCCTGTCCGCCCCCTACGGCGCATGCGAGGGTGTTGCCAGAGGCTGCCACAAATATGCCATTTGTCCTCTGATCTCTGTAGGGGTAACATGATCAGGGCCTCTCGCCCTTTGTTTACAAACGGCAAATGGTCATTCCGGCTTCTCGTATCATTCGTCTCAAAGCTTTCTCGGGTAGTTTCCGCCCTTAAATTAAATTAGGCGGAAAGCAGTAAAAATTCGAATTTCTAAGGTATGAATGAGTTAGGTTGAATAAACATAGTTATAATTAATCATCTGGGGACAAGTTAATTAGGCGTGAGGATTGCCTTAGCTTTGTTGAGGATTGCCTTAGCTTTGTTCATACCCAATTGTATGAGTCAAGCTCGTACTGTCCTGTGTATTAAACCATTTTTATCATACATATCCTTAAAATTATAAATAGTTTTGGCACACACTACTTCATTAGGTTGTGCATTCCACCGATCAATTGCCCTATTAGGGAAACTAAATTTCCTTACATCTTTATCACCTCTCTTTTTATGCTGTATTTTGCAATGTCCTCTTGCTGATGCTTCACACATATGATATATATTCATTTATGTCTATTTTCTGTTCCCCTGATATGCATTTATATACAGTAGCATAATCATGTCTCCTTCTCCTCTCCTGCAGCGTTGGTAAATTCAGTTTTTCCAGTCTTTCACAGTAACTTAAATCCCTTAAGCTTGGTACCCATCTTGTAGCGGCCCGTTGTACTTTTTCAATCTTATCTGTGTTTTTTGAGATGAGGATTCCAGACTACTGTGATGCATACTCCAGAGTTGGTCTGATGAATATCTTCCTCAGCATATCATCATTTATATATGTGAATGCTATTCTCATATTAGCAAGCAATGTATACATGTTTCGTACCTTCTCTTTGATGTGATCATCAGGAGATAATCTGTTATTGATAATTACTCCTAGGTCCTTCTCCTTTTCTGATATGTGTAGGGTTGATCTTCCTAACTTATAATATCAATCTGGACTTTTCTCACTTTTACCAAATGTTATTACATGACACTTATCCACATTAAATTCCATTTGCCATTTATTGCTTCATTCATGAAGCTTGTTTAATTCCTCTTGCAGCTCTTTGCAAGAATCTATGTTAGTAATTTTCCTTTGAATTTTTGCATCATCTGCAAACGTATTTAGATAGCTTCCATTTCCAATTTTACTGTCTATGTCATTTATATATACTAAAAACATAATATACAGTACTAAAAACATAACTGAGCCCTGTGGAACTCCGCTGGTCACTTCCCTCCATGATGAGTAATTTCCCCTTAATATTGTTCTCATTTCCCTTTTTCTGAGAAAATCCTGCATCCAACAGTGGAGATTGCCTTGGATACCTCCTTGATGGTACAGCTTCCATAAAAGTCTGGTGCGGTACTCTGTCAAATGCTTTCTTAAAATCTAAATAGATACTGTCCACCCATCCTTTGCTCTTCTGTAATTTTTCTCTAACTTTGTCATAACTGCTTAGAAGATTAGTAACACATGATTTTCCCTTCCTAAATCCGAACTGTGTCTCTTTTATCATACCATGTTCTAGATGTTTTACCCAAACTTCCCTTATCAGCTTTTCTAGTATCTTACAACACTGGTCAGTGATACTGGTCTGTAGTTGAGTAGTTCTCATTGTGTTAAATTTGACTAGTGTACAGGTATTTGTAGACCTCACAGGTGGTTAAGAGGGATGAGTAAAGGACTCATGAATGGAATGGAATGAAATGGAATAATTAAAAAAACAAACAAACAAACAAAAGGAAAGCGAGCACCAAGCCACTCAATGACTAAGTTTCCCCCTGGGGAGGGGGGGGGAATAGAATACCTCCTCACTATCCCTGCTTGTCGTAAAAACCGTCTAAAAGGGACACTTTAATCTTCATCCTTCCTCTTTTCCCCCTCTGCTTCTTGTACTTTATCTGTCCCACCTCTCTGCCTTATATTTTCACTTAAATACCCACCCAACTCCTATTGTAGTGCCATATAGTCATTGAGTGGCTTGGTGCTCGCTTTCCTTTCTTTTCTTTTTTATATTCAATTCCATTCAATGACTAAGTTATATGGCACTAACTTGGGTGGGTATTGAAAATATATGGCAGAGAGGTGGAACAGATAAAGTACAAGAAGCAGAGGGGGAAAAGGGGAAGGATTTTTTGTCGGTTTTTACGACAAGCAGGGATAATGAGGAAGTATTCTATCCTCCCTCCCTGAGGGGAAAGGATTCGTGAGATAACCGTGACTGGGAGCTGGCTTAGTTTCCATTGATAGTACCCCTCTGGGGAGGGGGGACAATACTTCCTCAGTATCCCCGCTTGTGGCAAAAGGGGCACTTTAATCTCCATCCTTCCTCTCTTCCCACTCTGCTCCTGTACTTTATCTGTCTTACCTCTCTGCCTTACATTTTCACTTTAATACCCACCAAACCCTCTTCCATTATAGTGCCATAGTCATTGTTTTAGCTTGGTACTGGCGCTTATTATTCACCTCCTCTTGAACTTCATGTGTCTTATCTCTCAGCCTTATATTTTCATTTTAATAACCACCCAACCCCCTTCCACCTCAGTGCCATATTTTCATTGGCTTGGTGCTAAATTTTTTTTTTTTTTTTTTTTTTTTTTTTTTTTTTACTGTATTCAATGCATTTCCACTGATAGTACAGTACCGTATATAAATATATCCTGTGCTACTGGACACGACATGGTTTATGTTACTGCACATGTGTGCAGATTTAAATAAACAATTGGTATTAAAATATGCCAATCAGTGATGTGTAGTAATGTACCCAATGTGCTGAATAACCTAACTTAGGATTTTTTTTTTTTTTAATTTCCCATAACAACTATTATCTGAAGTGATCTCAGTAACGTAACTGATAAGGGTTTTTATTTTATCATTATCCATTGAATCAGTAGCAGTGCTGTAACAGTGTGAACAGGAAACTTCACTAAGCATACCCTACTGGAGTGCAGACTGTTTTCATAGTGTTTAGAGTTAAAAGTACTTTTCCATAAATGAAATTTAGAGGCTAATTTTTATTTCACATTGACTGAACTTGAACTATACTGGACTAGCCTAACACTCTTATGTGAGATTTCTCAAAACTAAAGGGAGATGTAAGATTTCTCAAAACTAAAGGGATTGGATTGGATAATTGGAAAAAAAAGGAAAAGGAAAAGCTAGCACCAAGCCACTTATTGACTCTATGGCACTTAAAAGGGGTTGGGTGGGTATTAAAGTGAATATATAAGGCAGAGAGGAAGCTATCTAAATACGTTTGCAGATGATGCAAAAATTCAAAGGAAAATTGCTAACATAGATTCTTGCAAAGAGCTGCAAGAGGAATTAAACAAGCTTCATGAATGAAGCAATAAATGGCAAATGGAATTTAATGTGGATAAGTGTCATGTAATAACATTTGGTAAAAGTGAGAAAAGTCCAGATTGATATTATAAGTTAGGAAGATCAACCCTACACATATCAGAAAAGGAGAAGGACCTAGGAGTAATTATCAATAACAGATTATCTCCTGATGATCACATCAAAGAGAAGGTACGAAACATGTATACATTGCTTGCTAATATGAGAATAGCATTCACATATATAAATGATGATATGCTGAGGAAGATATTCATCAGACCAACTCTGGAGTATGCATCACAATAGTCTGGAATCCTCATCTCAAAAAACACAGATAAGATTGAAAAAGTACAACGGGCCGCTACAAGATGGGTACCAAGCTTAAGGGATTTAAGTTACTGAGAAAGACTGGAAAAACTGAATTTACCAACGCTGCAGGAGAGGAGAAGGAGACATGATTATGCTACTGTATATAAATACATATCAGGGGAACAGAAAATAGACATAAATGAATGTATATCATATGTGTGAAGCATCAGCAAGAGGACATTGCAAAATACAGCATAAAAAGAGAGGTGATAAAGATGTAAGGAAATTTAGTTTCCCTAATAGGGCAATTGATCGGTGGAATGCACAACCTAATGAAGTAGTGTGTGCCAAAACTATTTATAATTTTAAGGATATGTATGATAAAAATGGTTTAATACACAGGACAGTACGAGCTTGACTCATACAATTGGGTAAGAACAAAGCTAAGGCAATCCTCACGCCTAAGAGATTAGATAACTCGTCCCCAGATGATTAATTATAACTATGTTTATCCAACCTAACTCATTCATACCTTAGAAATTCGAATTTTTACTGCTTTCCGCCTAACCTAATTTAATTTAAGGGCGGAAACTACCCGAGAAAGCTTTGAGACGAATGATACGAGAAGCCGGAATGACCATTTGCCGTTTGTAAACAAAGGGCGAGAGGCCCCGATCATGTTACCCCTACAGAGATCAGACGACAAATGGCATATTTGTGGCGGCCTCCGGCAACCCACGCGCTGTAGGGGGCGGACAGGGGGACAGATTATAACGCTACACGAGGCACTAGTCAAGGCACACCATCAGTATTTAAAGATAGATTTGATCATTTAAAAGAAAATAAATGATAAGAATGTGTTCATAATGTAAAAAAAAAAACATAATTTATTAATTTTATTTGCCAGAATTATATTTTTGGTCATGGTTTTCAAAACAATTTGTCAGTTTTGTGCATATTTGTTATTACTACACATTGAAACAGGATGTCATTGAAAACTATGCCATTCATTAAAAAATAATATGAAATTTTCAGATATAGATTGTATTCAAATTCAAACATTATTAAAAATAAAAATCCTTTGCTTACATAAAAATATCAGTGGGAAACCTGTGCTCGGTGTTTTCTCATGATCTCCCTTGCTGGGGCCTCACTTGCACATGTGCATTACCGCATCTGACGGCCAGCAGTGGAGATCAGCGGTTCTACGCTACGGAATTCAGGAGAAAATTTAAAACTTCCATTTGGGCTTTTAATGAACAGCACATTTATTTATTGCATCATTGAAAAAAAGGAGTTTAATGTGCTCCATAAAAGTACCAGTAATGTCAAAATGTATCCAAATGCTATTTTTAAAAATGATACCCATATGCTATTTAAACATCCGCGGCACACCTACGAATGTTCGCTGCACATTGGTTGAAAATTGTTACTGAAGTTGATCATTAATAAGTATAGTTGATTTGTTTTCACCTGAGAGAATTGGGCCACTCGTGTAACTTAAATTCTGTAGTAGTTGTAGTCCCGTGAAATTTTGTGACCCTGGGTTATAAGGAAGGAGTGGGTCTTTTTGTTACTAATCAAAGCAACCGTCTAATCTGACTACAGTTGGCCATAGACTGAGTTGAAAAAGGTTATGAATTTTTAACCCCATGCATTTTTGGTGGTAGGTTGGTGCACCCGTCATCCACTTAACAATGTAGTGCTGCCTGCATCTTACTTTATGTCTGTCATTCTTTTTCTGTTTTTTCCTCCTCTCTTCCTGTTTCTCCCATCTTTCCAGTCACTATTTATTACTCTTCTTTGCACTGTGCTGAGCGAGAAGTCAGATGTTTTCTTGTAACTCAGGAGACCATTTATAACACTGGATGGTAACCATATAACCAAGTAATGAGGTGATGTGGAGCCTGTCACGGTGCCCGTGTTAACTGGGTGGAGAGATGCAAATGAGGCATCCACCCAGGAACCAAACCTTCACAGTAATCCTCACACCTCACTGTAGCAAGTCACTGTCAGCTGCATGAGAACATTGATTCACTGCATGGGATGACCTTGCAGAGGTAGTTGCTTGCCTGTGGTTGATGGGTCTGCTTGATCAGACAGTGGGGTAGTACAACAACCCCATACATTTCTCTCTAAAACCAACAGATTCACCAGTAACCAAGGAGATCGTTCCAGCCTCATAACTCACAGAGGATCAGTTTGATTGAGAATCAGTGAGATTCATTCCAGCCCTATAATTCACTGACTGGAGGATACATTTGATTTGTAACCAAGAAAAGTCATCCTTGCCTCCTAACTCATTGACAAGAGGATACTGGTAACCAAGGAGATTCATTCCTACCTCAGAACTCACTGATTAGAGGATAAATTTGATTGGTAACCAAGGATACACATTCCTACCTTGTTGCTCACTGACTGGAGGATAAATTTGACTGGTAACCAAGGAGACTCAATGACTGGGGGATAAATTTGACTGATAACCAAGGAGACTCATTCCCACCTTGTCACTCACTGACTGGAGGATAAATCTGACTGGTAACCAGGAAGATTCATTCTTTCCTCATAACCATGGCTTGTGAAATTTCATGGAACCACAGCTAAGTATTCAAGTTGTGAGAGTGGCCCAGTTCTGTCATTGTAATGGAAATAAGTTGCAAGCAAAGTTTTTCAGAAGAAGTGAATGTTTATGCCTACGTGGTGGAGTCAGGATTCCAGGGACTTGATTGGTGAGTGAGAGTGTAGCCCAACCACATGGACTGGCTTTTCATTAGGAATTTCCCCTTCTGTATATTTTTCCCCCCTTTCTGGACTGAACCTCACCCTGTCCATAGTTGGGAAAAGAGGTATGAGTGATGATGATTTCAGTGACAGTGATATTGGTGGTGATGATTAAGGGCATTTCAGAGCAAAATATTAATGCTGTTTTTTGCTTTCCAGGATGGTGTTAAAGATATGTTGATGATGATGGTGATGACGACAGTGATGATGGTGACTACAACAATGATAATGATGACCGATGATGAAGAGACACAGTTGTATCCAAGAGATACATACACACTGCAGTGATGATGGAGCGGCTTATATAGGCAGGATCGGCTTCAGGGAAAATTTGTAGGTATGACTCACATTAATTACTATGCAGTAAGAGAGGGGTGCCTTCATGTGGTGGCACAAATATGGCGTAACTATATCGGTGCAAACACATGATGGCATCTTTCCCCAGCACCAAGTTATGTCATAGGACAGTCTTCCATATACTGTTTTCCCTTCACCTAAACTTAGCCCAGATTTGCATCCTTTTGCAGATCATTTCACATAAATTTGTTGCAGGAAAAGAATGCAGTGGCTTTGCATCCTTTCCTTGGCTTTTCCATGTGACTAGCATCATAATCCAGTTTTAATCTATTGTCACAGCTCAGAATTCAAGGAGAGATGGTAATTTTAGGCCAAGTTGGAGTAAAAGAGTATATATAGCTGATAGAAGGGCAGTTTAAGTCTGTAGTCCACTGGGTTTACATCCAGACAAACCTGGGACAACAACTATTACTGTACTACTGTTATCACCTAATTGACACTACCACCTCTCCATATGGAATACTAAGCTGTTTTAGGAGATGGCTGGTAGAATATGAAGACATGTTAAGGAAATAATATGTGGAAGTAATACTCTGCCATCAAATAGTAAATAATAAGCTAAAAGAGCATGCAGATCTCTTTTTTGGTTATATTAAAATGGACTTTAGTGCCTGTGGGTGGTAAAAAGTAGAATGTTGTTATCTATGAAGAAATGATAAGGAAATGATGTATGGATATAGTATTATCCTAATCTGCCATTGAATAACAGGTAATTGGCTAAAAGGGAACACAGATCCGTCATGTATGATTGAACAGACAGTAGAGGTTAGATACAGCCTTCATTGGCTCCTTCACTCCTAGGGCCTTCTCTGAGGTTGAAAATAGTGCCTGCTTGTAGCAAGAATAAAGGAATGTGTCTGCCACTTTGTACTTTATTGTGGATTTTAGACAATGTTGTTGGTGTTGTGACCCCAGGTGCATCAGAACATGAACTCAGTGGACTGCAGGCTGAAGCTACCCTTCTGGAGTCCACCATCTCCCTATTGGGGCTGAAGAGGAAGTTGAGGGACATATAGAACTGTTGCGCTCTTGTATTGGTGTCACCACATGAGGACATCAAGATTGAAATTAAAGGTGACAAATAACAAGGACATAACTCTGTACATTCCTACCCAAAATTTGACCTCAGTATATGTAAAGATTTATAGATTTTACTGTTTACTGGAAGCTAATTATTGTCTAATGGTGAGTACCTTAACTTTATGGTGATGTCATCTTTGCTGCTTCACTTTACTATTCTTGTCAGTCTCTCATTTTCCATCCTCTCTATCCTGTCCCTCCATCTCAGCCTCAGTCTCCACTTCATTCATTTATGCTGTTCTAGTCAGTCTCTTATTCTCCATCCTCTTCATGTAGTACCTTTGTTATTTGTTAGCACAACAACAAATATGTGTAACATTTTCTCTCTCATTTCAGGTGATACAGCAGTAAGTGGAGTGTCAAGATCAGCAACATGGCTAGAGCTTCAGCCACAAATACTTCAGCAACAAGCACCTCAGTAAGTTCCTTCTCATGATACCATCAGTTCTGCATTTGTTTGATCTTATATACTTTTTTAATGCTGCTGGGTTAAGTTAGTGTGTGTTGTCAGGATGCTGTTGTTGTGGCCTCAGGGTTTGTTTGATCTTATATACTTTTTTAATGCTGCTGGGTTAAGTTAGTGTGTGTTGTCAGGATGTTGTTGTTGTGGCCTCAGGGTTTGTTTTATCTTATATACTTTTTTAATGCTGCTGGGTTAAGTTAGTGTGTGTTGTCAGGATGTTGTTGTTGTGGCCTCAGGGTTTGTTTTATCTTATATACTTTTTTTATGCTGCTGGGTTAAGTTAGTGTGTGTTGTCAGGATGTTGTTGTTGTGGCCTCAGGGTTTGTTTTATCTTGTATACTTTTTTAATGCTGCTGGGTTAAGTTAGTGTGTGTTGCCAGGATGTTGTTGTTGTGGCCTCAGGGTCGTGTGGACTTGAACCCAGTGGACTGCAGGTTGAAATTGTCCTTCTCCTGTAGTCCTCCATTGTCCTTTTAGGGAGATAGGGAAGGGGTTAAAGGACACCTGTATAACCTGGCAGTGCAGCCACCTGGTTGTATCAGTACCACCACTTGAAGGCATTCCTTTTTAGCTCTCCCCCTTGTACAAACAAGGGTATGGCCCATGTTAGTACTGTATTCCCTGTAAATTCATCATCATCATCCACACCTCTTTTCCTACTAACGAAGGGATTAGGTAGGGTCCACAGAGCAAGAGAAAAAAAACTGTTAGAAGGAGCAACTAACCTAGTCTTCCCTGTTGAATGAGCCACACTCTAGTTCTTTTACCATTCAAGCCCCAGGAATCCTGATTCCAGCTTCTATCTATCTATTGCCAGACGCCATAATCCCGTGAGGGGTGGCCGTTGGACTTTGAGTTATATTGCTGATAATTAACATGACAGCCTGCAGCATTAGCTGAAGTCCTCATATAAAACACATATTATTTTTGGCTGCAAGTCCAGATTAAGTTAGTTCTTGAAGAATTGCATTGTAAAGATCCCATTGGTACCATACCTGTAACACATTTCCGGCTTTGTTATATATATTATTTTTGCAGTTAAGTCCAGATTAGCTTCTACAAGTATTGCCATTTCAAGATCCACTGGCCACTTTTCCCATAAATTTACTGTACCAGTTGTATGGATTTAAGTTTTCAAACTTTGGAACCTCCCTAACTTTTTTAAGTTACATTCTTACCGATCAGACCAATCGGCCAGTTTCCCACAAATTCCCAGTGACGTGTTGAAAAAGTTGCTACATTTTTAAACACACCTATGATGTGTATTATTGACTACCAGTTGCATAGAATGAGTTACTGTAATCTGACCAGGTTTTCCAAATTTACTGTTCTGTTTGTGCGGAAAATATGTTTTTTAACATAACAGTATTCCTGTCTTATAATGAGGACTGAGTGATTGAGAAGTGTAACTGTATCATGTGGATAGTTACTTTTAACCCCTTAACAACTCTTTTGATCTGTGGTGGAATTCAATAGCCAGTCATTGTTGTGGCCAAGTTCAGTAACTTTTTTGGAGGGTGTTGTGGGAGGGTTTAAGATATGTGCTCACATTTCAGCTTATGTTTAGGCTGTACTTGAGGTGACATCCAGGTAAGCCCATTTGTTTTTGTATTAGCTACTAAGGTTTAACCCAGTGAATCTGGTGGTCTCTTTCATTTTATTCTTGCTATCTCGGGACTACTTTTATTCAGCCTAAGAGTGGTTTTGATTGGTGATAGGAATGGTGAAGTAGGGAATGTGGATATGAATGGTGAAGTAGGCAATGTGGATATGAATGGTGAAGTAGGCAATGTGGATATGAATGGTGAAGTAGGCAATGTGGATATGAATGGTGAAGTAGGGACTGTGGATATGAATGGTGAAGTAGGGAATGTGGATATGAATGGTGAAGTAGGCAATGTGGATATGAATGGTGAAGTAAGGAATGTGGATATGAATGGTGAAGTAGGGAATGTGGATATGAATGGTGAAGTAGGCAATGTGGATATAAATGGTGAAGTAAGGAATGTGGATATGAATGGTGAAGTAGGCAATGTGAAGATGGATGGAATAGTTGGTGAGTGGAGTGTGCCTGCTGTGATAGATGAGAATGGTAGTGCGGTAGTGGACATTGTGCAGGGAGGGGGTTGGTGATAGCCAATACCCTCTTCAGGCACAAAATGATCCACAGGTATACGTGGCGAGTGATGAGAAGGGGGGGTGGTGAACTGAATGAAAGAAGGGCAATGATTGATTATGTGTGTGTGGATGAAAGGATGCGAAGATGTGTAATGGATGCAAGAGCTTATAGAGGTTGAGGGAGTGGACTTTCTGACCACTACTTGTTGGTGGCCAGAATCAAGATCCAAGTATGATGGAGAAATAGAAGAAGGGAAGGATGGGAGGCAGGAGTAGTTGCAAGGAGAGTGGAAAGGTAACAGGAGGATGAGAAAAAGGCATAATGTAAGGGAGAAGTGGAGGAATGATTGGGTAAATATGAATTGGAGCAGATGGGGGACGTGAAAGGTGTGTGCAAGATATTCACAGAATATGTGCAGCATGTGATGTGGTGTGTGGGGTGAAGAGCTGACGGAAGGGGGTGCAGGGAACAGCATGGTGGAATTAAGAGGTGAGACAGGCTGTGGCACAGAAGAAAGCATACAAACAATGGATGAGAAATAGGGGCGTGGAAGAAGTTGAGAGGCAGAGGAGAGAGTTATATGTAGAAAGGAAAAGAGAGGTGAAAAGATCAGTAAGAGAGAGTAAGAAGAGCGTGGATGAGGAATTTGGAAAGAATTTGAGTGTAAAGTGGAGGGACTGTAAGAAAATGTTCTGGAAAGAGGTGGAGAGAGTAAGACAGGGTGGAAGTGAAGTTAGTTGGGGAGTGAAAGATTAAAATGGTAGATTACTAGTGGAGAAGGGAGAAAAAGTGAGCAGATGGAGAGAACACTTTAAGGAATTGTTGAACATACAGGATGGAAGTAATGCGAATATAAGTGGCTGGGGAATGGCTGGGAGAAGGAGGGAGGTGAGAAGACAGGAAGAAATCAGTAGGATGGAAGTTGTGGAAGCAATGAAGAAAGTCAAGTTGGGGAAAGCCCCGGGAATTGATGGAATGTGTGGTGAAATGCTGAAGCATGGGGGAGAGATAGTAGAATGGATGTGGAAGATGTGCAGATTGGCCTGGGAGGAAGGTAGAGTCCTGGAGGATTGGAAGTCAGGTATTATTATTCCCTTGTACAAAGGAAAAGGGGAAAAAGAAGTGTGTGTTAATCACAGGGGCATATGTCTTCTTAGTGTAATTGGAAAAGTGTATGGTAGGATACTTATTGACAGAGTTAGGGAAATAACAGAGAAATTAGTTGGAGAAGTACAGGGAGGCTTTAGGAAGGGAAGAGGTTGTGTAGATCAGAGATTCATTCTTAGATCTTTAGTGGAAAAGTTTTTAGAGAAGGGAAAGAAGTTGTATGCGGCCTTCATGGATTTGGAGAAGGCATGTGACGGTGGATAGACAAGGATTGTGGAAAGTGTTGAGAATATATGGAGTAGATGGGAAGTTGTTGAATGATGTGAAGAGTATGTATGATGATGCAAAGGCTGCAGTGCGTGTGGATGGTGAACTGAGTGAATTTTTCTCTTTGAAGGTTGGGTTGAAACAGGGATGTGTCATGTCTCCATGGTTGTTCAGTCTGTACATGGATGGGGTAATAAAAGAGATACAAGGTAGGGCAGTGGATGTTGGAGTGGCCCTAGTGAGAGAGGGTAGTGTTTGGAAACTCCCTGTACTGTTGTTTGCAGGTGATACTGTGTTGTTAAGTGAAGACGAAGGGGAGCTGCAAGGCTTGGTGGATGAGTTTGGGAGAGTGTGTAAGAAACGGAATCTGACAAGGATTGTGGAAAGTGTTAAGAATATATGGAGTAGATGGGAAGTTGTTGAATGATGTGAAGAGTATGTATGATGATGCAAAGGCTGCAGTGCTTGTGGATGGTGAACTGAGTGAATTTTTCTCTTTGAAGGTTGGGTTGAAACAGGGATGTGTCGTTAAAATGGTTGTTCAGTCTGTACATGGATGGGTTGAAACAGGGATGTGTCATGTCTCCATGGTTGTTCAGTCTGTACATGGATGGGGTAATAAAAGAGATACAAGGTAGGGCAGTGGATGTTGGAGTGGCCCTAGTGAGAGAGGGTAGTGTTTGGAAACTCCCTGTACTGTTGTTTGCAGGTGATACTGTGTTGTTAAGTGAAGACGAAGGGGAGCTGCAAGGCTTGGTGGATGAATTTGGGAAGAGTGTGTAAGAAACGGAATCTAAATGTGAATGTAGGGAAGAGTACAGTGATGGTCTTTGAGAGAGGTGAAGTCAGTGAATGTACAGTGAGGTTGGATGGTGAGGAAATGGAAAATGTGAGTATGTTTAAGTACTTGGGGAGTGTGATGAGCAAGGATGGAAGTTTGGAGGGTGAAGTGCTTGAAAGGGTACAGCAGGGAAGAAAGGTTGCTGGTTCCTTGAAAACAGTGATAAGAAACAGGGAAGTGAGCATGGAAGTGAAAAAGTTACTACATGACAGTATTGTGATACCAACTCTAACGTATGGAAGTGAAGCTTGGACGTTGTTGGAAAGACACAAGTCAAGAGTGAGAGCAGTGGAAATGAGTTATTTAAGAGGAGCCTGTGGAGTCACATGGAGAGACAGGTTGACTAATGAGGATGTAAAGGAGCGTTGTGTGGATGTGGATGTGATAGGAAACGGTAGGAGGAACACACTGAGGTGGTTTGACCATGTGGAGAGGCTGGAGGGTGAGAGACTGATGAGGAGAGTGTATATGAGTGATGTGGAGGGGGGGAGAGGGAGGAGGTGGCCGAGGATGAGATGGAGGGATGGAGTGGAGAGGTATATGAGAGAGGGGGATGGGAGTTGGGAGCAGGACTGTGAAATGGCGGAGGACAGGACGACGTGGAGGTGATTTGTTTATGGCCACCCTGTACGGGATCAAGGCGTCTGGCAATAGATAGATAGAAGATAGGCTTTTAACCCGTCATGTCCCAAGCACTTTCACACCTCCGACACCCCCCAGTCCCGACCATTTTTGTAAAAAAAATTTTTTGGCTAAAACCTCCGCTTTTGGTTAGAAACGTCGAAATTTATCGAGAAATTGCTCACCTGAGGTTTAAAATACTCGATACAGGTAGGAGTACCTCCTTACCTTACAGGGTTTTCTATCAGGCTGGCTGCAAAGAAAACGAGTTCTATGGGAGGGTAACTATTCCACACCACTCATAAACGGTATTTATTTATTTATTTGGTACGAATTTATATGCAGTACGAGAGTATAATGGTTTTCAAACAGTAATATAGGCATTATAAGTATTGTTTCACTCACTAACTCATCACCATTCCTGACCTTCTTTTGCCACATTACCTGATCATCATTTCGGACTGTTTCTTCCTCAAATGCTATGTAAACTTTGTCGTCCACATTGTCATCGATTGGGGAATCACTCTGGCCCTGAATGTCTTTATTGGCCAGGTCACTGGTAACAGGTGAATTGCTGAGACAGTGGGGAGGGGGAGGTTATGCGGTGTAAGGCATTGTCCCTGCTTGGCATCTTGTAGAGGAAGGTGTCCCGTGTATATGTACGAAAAATCACTCGCAAAAATTGAAGATTGTGCAAATTAGGGACCTTGCAATTGCACAACGTACCAGTACGTCGTCGGGACTGGCAAATGCAAAATGTTGCAACGTACCCATACGTCGACGGGACGTCTCGGGTTAAAGCTAGAGGGGTTAGACACAGCCTTGACTGACCCCCTTCAGTACCAGAGGCCTTTCTTAATTTGTATACAGTTGTCTCTTACCAGCAAGAATACATAAGAAAGGACTTCATCCAGATTCATTGGGTTAAGGGTTGCTTCCACAGTCTCTTTGTTTGTATACCAATGAAGGAAAAAATCTCCCAAATGATAAGCTTCTCTGGTGAGCCAAGAAACCTAGTTAAGGATTTCATGGTAACCTTTTTAATAATTCTTCTGCTAATGGTTGTTGTGCTTACTAACATGGTAGGCCTCATTGGAGAATATGGAACTTACAAAAGATTTCACGGTAGTTGTTCTAATAATTCTTGTGCTAATGGTTCAAATGATCACTAGTATACCAAGCCTTATTGGAGAGGTATGGATTTCACGGAGTATTCGTGGAAACTTTTTGTAATAGTGCAAATGTTCGTGGTTTGTGCATCACCAGCATCACTGCTAAAGTTAACTCGAACCATAGACACAGGAGTGAAGGTTTTCTTGGTTAGCGTCTAAAAAAATAGCAGAGACTGTGGAAACAACCTGATGTTTTATATTATTTATTGCATTGCAGATTTTGTATAGTTTCTTGCATTGCTGAGTACAATTAAAGTTCTGTACAGTAAAATCATAATCAGGATAACAGCATGGGTATTCAGCTAGTCACATTGGACCCATTGGCTGAACATGTTAGGGCCTCCTTCAAGTGATTAATATTGCATTACTTACTGTATTTGCAGAGGTATGTGTTTCAGGTAGATAGGCAGGTAATGTGAAGTCAGGTATAGAGAATCACCATTTTCAAGCTTCCTGTTTCAGAGCATAGGAGTTCAAGGTTAAGCCACAGTAATCCAGAATACATAAGGGTAGGAGATTGGCCTATGTCTGTGGTAGCATTTTATGTGAGAGAAAAAGTTCCAGTCACCTATATTGTTTGAACCATGTCATGTAAGCCACAGCTCATTCCAACCCAAGAGCTCAGGTAGACCACCATGCATCTTCCCCATGTCATTCTTCCAACATCTTCACTCTCATATTCTTTATCTTATGTCATCTCTCCATGCCATTCCCAGATTTCCTTTGCCATGTCACCAAATCATAGGACTGTAGGTAATATTCTGAGTGCCTTTGTGGATTTTTAACACTTCTTCCTTTACAATATATTTAGCTTATTGTACCTCAGTGTGGTGTTGAATTACATTGATGTGAAGTAGGTGAGATGTGTACAGAGATGATTAAATGTAGTGGAGAGAGGGAATGAAGTGCTTGTTGGAGATATGTAAGAAGGCATGGATGAGTGAAACTGTGCCAGCAGAATGGAAAAAGGCTGTCATTGAACCCCTGTACAAAAATAAAGGTGAGCTAAGTGAGTGCAAGAATTATTGTGGCGTAAGTTTATTGAGTGTGATGGGGAAGGTATATGGAAGAATTATTAAAGAGAAAGTAAGAGAGATATCAGAAGTCCTAGCGAGTGATGAACAGGGTGGCTTTAGGAGTGGCAGAGGATATATGGATCATATATTTTCTGGGAGACAGATAGTGGAGAAGGCTTGTGAGAAGAACTATAAGCTGTTTATGGCATTCGTGGATCTGGAAAAAGCATACAACTAAGTAGTCAGAGAAGGATTGTGGAAAGTTTTGCGCATGTACGGTGTAGATGGTAAGCTGCTAAGTGCCATCAAGAGTTTTTATGATGGTAGTGAAGCATGTGTAAGGGTTAGTAGGCATCTAAGTGAATGGTTCATGATTGGTGTGGGTATGCGACAAGGTTGTGTGATGTCCCCATGGTTGCTCAATATACTGTACAGTATACAGTATGTGGATGGGATGATGAGAGAAGTAAAAACACGGATAACGGAGAGAGGGATGGCATTGGTAATTAATGGTGATGGATGGAATATCTCAAACTTGTTGAATGCTGATGATGCAGTCTACTTGCAAATACCAGACAAGAACTTGTTAGACTAGTGCAGAGTTTTGCTGATGTCTGTGAGCATTGTGCCTTGGGAGTAAATGTAGAAAAGAGTAAAGTGATGGTTATTGAGAGAGAAGGTGACTCCCAGTGCGATGTTATGGTGAATGGAGAGAGACTGGAATTGGTGAGATAGTTCAAATACTTGGTTACAGTGATAGAAAAGAGAGGAAAATATGCAAAAGAAGTGGAAAGTAGAGTGACACAGGGAAGGATAGTAGCTGGTGCAGTGAAGGCCTTGATAAGAAACAGAGGCTTGAGTGTTGCAGCTGCACAAGGCTTATATGAAGGAGTGTTAGTTCTAACTTTAACATATGGATGTGAGACTATGGTGTGGCATGAAAATGAAAAGTCAGGAGTGAGAGCAGTGGAGATGGGACTGCTGAGCAATGTATGTGAAATGCAGAGTGGATAGGATACGAAATAATGTGATTCGTGAAAGATGTGGAGTGAGGAAGTCTGTGGACACCAGAATCGAAGAGAGTGTACTGAGATGGTATGGTCATGTGGAGAGAATGGATAACAGTAGAGTGGTGAAAAAGGTATATCTGAGCGAATTTGAAGGAGGGAGGAGGCAAGGTAGGCCAAGAAGGTGGAGAGATATGGTGGATGTGTGTGTGAGAAAGAAAGGTTTGGAAGTAGGTGAGGCTAGGGGACTGACAAGAGATCGAGCTGGCTGGATGAATATTGTGAGGAGAAGCGCATGATCAGGAATTTGGCACCCCTGCATCCCTTTTAACATGACAGGGTCCGGATTGACCGTATCGGATACAGTTAGTGAAACTACAGAACGTGATGTATATTTTTGGCATCAATAGAGCCAGGATTCCAGGGGCATGAGTGGTGAGAGAATGGAAGCGTGGCCCATTGGATTGGGTAAATTTGGGCTGTCTAGACATTGCTACTCCTCACCCTGCCTTAAGGTGGGAAAGGAGATCCAGATGATGATGATGATGAAGTAGGTAGGTATGAGAACAAAATAAATAGCATTAAAATAAATTAAGGTATCTTAGGGATAATAAATTTCTAAGGAAGAAGTGCTACGAAGCCTCCAATGTCACCTTGAATACCATACTGCATATTCTCATTCCTTGTAGATGTAATTGTGGGTTAGAATTATTGTAAGATCTTTATTGTTAAGTCCATATTAAGATGTTCTAATTTAGCTGTTACCCCTTGCAGCCCAATGACTTTATCTTCAAGTATTATTCTTGGTACTACTAGATTATTTTATTCTGCACATGGGAGACATATGATAGTGAAGGTGTTGACCTGTACCACACTAGCGAAGTAGATCTACGTCCCCTTAAAAAACGCCAGTGACATAGATCTACATCCTGCAGCATTGAGAAGTCATTGCAGCTGAAGTAAAATGGAAGGTAATATTGTATCTTTAACTTCAGACATTTCTCTGCTACACTTACAACACTGGTTTAGGATCACAGGAGGTGAGTGTGTCTCAGCAGGCTCACAGCAGCTCTGCTCTGTCTGTAACCTTGAAGATTTCAGAGGTCGAGTGGCACTAATCTGACTCGATTCAACCTACTTTCTGGCTGTGGTGATTACTTATATTAGTGCCAGGGATCTTATATTGATGTATTAAGCCCATTTACCCACAAAAAATTCAGAATCAGTTCACAAGCTCACAGATGCTCTGCTGTCTCAGTAACCTCGAAGATTTCAGAGGTAGAGTGGCACCAACATGACTCGATTTAACCAACTTTCTGGCTTTAGTGATTACTTTTATTAGTGCCAGGGATCTTATATTGATGTATTAAGCCCATTTAGCCAGAAAAAAGAAATCCAAAATTTAGGTGTTAGTATGTATAAATAATGTGGTAAAGGGGAGGTAGAAGGGAGTGTCCTTAACCACTGGGAATATGAACTGTGATATGCAGGGATGGTGGGGGAAGGGAAAGGGCTGGGAGAGGAGGAAGGGAGGGTGGGCAGGGGTTGTTAGGGTCAGATTACCAATCCCCGGTTGGGATTATACGGGGTTGGCCTGCCAGAGGGGCAATCTGTTTCCCCAACTCATCACTTTCCCAGCTTATAGCCTTTCCCTTCCCCCAGCTGGCCAGCTCCAGTGGGTCCCCCCCACCCCCCCACACCTCCATCAGGAGAGTGATCTGACTTTGTCACTCACCCCAGCCAAGTTGGTGGTGAGTGTGTGTTCTGTATGTATGTGTGGAGACATTGTCACATACATTCATTCCTGTACAACACACTCCCACCACCATTGGTGGTTGGTGATGGTGGTGGAGTGCAGTGTGTGTGGAGATGTTAGTCTTACCCCCCACACACATACTGCATCCTGCCATCACCAGTACCCTCAGTGCTGTGGTGGACTTGGCGAGTGGAGGGTGTGGTGGCTGCTGCTGCCACACCTTCCACTCACTGGGCTCCACCACAATGCCTGGGGTGTGTGACTGGGCCAGACACCCTGGTGGAGGTGCAGCTGGAGCTGGTCAGGTCACCCCACCCCTGCACATCAGTGTCAATGAGTCTTTCTATTATTTTTTTTTCCCCCCTTGTTACAGGTTATTAATCTCTCCATTACAGGTTGTACTATATCATTTTATTACAGGTTCTACATCCAAAGGACTTCAAAACAGGTAATATTTCTTTTATACATCCTATACCTGCCTGTCATCTCAAGTTTGTGAGCACACATACTTAAAGTCAGGTGGCTTAGCGATATTTTCGTTATACTCGGATAAAAGCACCGAATTTGGTATGAGTCTTCCTTAGGGTCTAATGATGAATTTTAGAAGGGGTGCCCTCCCGAAAATTTAAAAATATATAGATACACTATATTGAAGGTGGAAAAATGGCATTTTTTTCTAAGATAATATAAATCATGATTAGATGATATTGGTTGAAGATACATAAAATTTGGTACAACACTTATGAAAGGAAATTAAATTTTACATTATTTTTTTGTTCTATGCACTTTCTTTTATCCAATTCACCATTTGAGGTAATGAGTTTTTTTTTTTTTTTTTTTTTTTTTTTTTTTTTTTTAATAAAACTGTATTGGTTAAAGATACATTAAATTTGAAACCATTGTTGAAAAGGAAATTAAATTTTGCATCTTTTTTATTCGTGACTTTTTTTTATCTGATTCACCGTTTACGAGATATTGAGGGGGTTTTAGATGGTAGGTAAATATTTCATAAAATTTTCCCATTTTAAAGATTATCATTATAGGCATTACATGGAAAGGAAATTGCATTCTGTACTGTGATATTATCATCATTGAAACATCCATTAAAAGTAAATATTTTCACAAAAAATGTACTAAACTTATATCAAAGTAACTACAATCATTGTAGGGAAAGAACTACAATTTTTTTTATTGTAAATTATGATGTTTTATGAAACCTTGTTGAAATCAATTCAGTATTTCCCACAGCAACTAATAGGCAAATGCCTACACTATATCCCCCAGTGCCGTCAGCTCCTGTTTAGACTGTTGTCCTATTTATCTAATAAATTTGCACTTATAAAGTGGTGAACAATCTACACTTGTTTTTAACACACTTGCAGACGGAGCAGTCCCCTTTGCAGGAGCATTTGATCAGTTCCCTGCACGATCAGGACACTTCTGGAATAGTCATCCAAACTGGTACCCATGACCCAGATACCTTGGTCCAGGCAGAATCCTGTGGGGAAGGAACCACAAACTGTGTCTGCTGGTCGTCCAGATTCCTGCTGATACACTGCACGGTGGACATGCTGCAGGAGCACATCACTGGTGGGTGGCATCTGTTCATTGCTCGATTCATCTGACAAAAAAGCTTGTTTCATTGACTGAACTCAAAGGGCTGGTTCTGTCATACAATATGACAGTCAATCTCTCTAGCTTCTTGAAATGTTCGTCTTTGACATCCAGCAATTGGAAGGGATGACAAGCGAGATACACAAATGTCTCCGTCACATTTTCATTAACCTGTCAAACCGATTTCTTATCCTTGCCACTGAAGGCAGAGGTTGTCGCAACCTGGAAATGCATGGAACACAGGTAATGCTCGTGATTTTGCCTCACTGAGGCTTGCACAAATGGAGTTTATGTGGTAATGCCTGTAATTTTTGCCCATACCAAAGGCTACCCACATGTTGACCAAAGGACAAGTCGCAATCAGGTCATGAAATATGCCTTCAAAGATGGCTATAACGTCTGTGTCTACAGTACACACTTGAATATTCTTTCCTCCCTACTCCAATGCATGCACAACACGGACCACTATTCAGGTGTCTGCCTCCTCATGATTGCAGTTTTGCATGGGGGTGCTGGCACCGATAGACTCCAGTTTCCCCTGAGGTGACATATATGGCTTTGGCTGGTGGCCAGTTGAACTCTTTTAATTTTAGCAGTCAAAAAGGAAAACAGTTCCTCCTCGTTTGTTGGGTCATGAAGGAAGTCCATCCAATTGCCTGGCAGTTTCGTCTTGCCTGATGCCTGCGCAAGCCCTTGTCTCTCTTCCTGGGGAGACTCCTTCAAACTGTCTAGTATATATGTGTCCCACACAACATCCAACATCATGGCAGCCTGCAGCTGCTTCTTCAGGTACAGTATGGTATGAATACCATGTCTGCATACTCATGGAAGGTACTGACACTGGTAATTGGCAAGCAGTGGACGATGACAGCATCATCCAGGATTTTGCAGTCATAAGTTGAAGGTGGCATTTGTGTATCTCGCTGGTCATCCCTTCCAGTTGCTGGATGTCGAAGATGAACATTTCAAGAAGCTAGAGAGATTGACAGTCTTATTGTATGACAGAACCAGCCCTTTAAGTTCAGTCAATGAAACAAGAAGTAAGCTCTTTTGTCAGAAGAATCGAGCAATGAACAGACTGCCACCCACCAGTGATGTGCTCCTGCAGCACGTCCACCGTGCAGTGTATCAAGCAGGAATCTGGACGACCAGCAGACAAACACAGCTTGTGGTTCCTTCCCCACAGGATTCTGCCTGGACCAAGGTATCTGGGTCACGGGTACCAATTTGGATGACTATTCCAGAAGTGTCCAGATCGCGCAGGGAACTGATCAAATGCTCCTGCAAAGGGGACTGCTCCGTCTGCAAGTGTGTTAAAGCAAATGTAGATTGTTCACCACTTTATAAGTGCAAATTTATTAGATAAATAGGACAACAGTCTAAAGAGGAGAGGCTGACAGCACTGGGGGATATAGTGTAGGCATTTGCCTATTAGTTGCTGTGGGAGATACTGAATTGATTTCAACAAGGTTTCAAAAAAAAAAAAAAAAAAAAAAAAAAAAAAAAAAATGATTGTAGTTACTTTGATAAAAGTTTAGTACATTTTTTGTGAAAATATGTATTTTTAATGGATGTTTCAATGATGATTATAAAATATCACAGTACAGAATGCAATTTCCTTTCCATGTAATGCCTATAATGATAATCTTTAAAATGGGAAAATTTTATGAAATATTTACTCACCATCTAAAACCCCCTCAATATCTCGTAAACGGTGAATCAGATAAAAAAAAGTCACGAATAAAAAAGATGCAAATTTTAATTTTCTTTTCAACCATGGTTTCAAATTTAATGTATCTTTAACCAATATAGTTTTATTGATAAAAAATAAAAAAAACTACTTCATAAACGGTGAATCGGATTTAAAAAAAAGTGCATAGAACAAAAAAGGTGTAAAATTTAATTTCCTCTCAGAAGTGTTGCATCAAATTTTATGTATCTTCAATCAATATCGTCTAATCACAATTTTTAAGATCTTAGAAAAATGCCATTTTTCCACCTTCAATATAGGGTATCAAAATTTTTTTAAATTTTCCGGAGGGCACCCCTTCTAAAGTTCATCATTAGACCCTAAGGAAGACTCATACCAAATTCAGTGCTTTTATCCATGTAATGATAATGGCAAAATTTGCTGCCAAGCCACCTCACATACATCTGGGTATTTATGAATTTGTAATCATCAATAAAATGATAGAATTGTACTTCCTAATTTCACTTCCCAAAGAGAGAGAACGAGGTGGAAGAAAAAGAAAAGGATTGAGAGGAAATGAAAGGATAGGCAGAGAGAAAAAAAAAAAAAGAGGAAAGGACAGAAATGGGAAGAGGAGAGAAATGATGACACCATATAACAGCATACTACACAAGCCACAAATGATAAGAGGCCACTTCCAAGATTAACAAAATACTCAATGACAAGCTCAAAATATGTAAGTAAAATATCACACAAGAGTATCCTTGTCCAATGGCAGGGCTTCATATATCACATTTGACAGTAGTATCTAAGATTAAATTTCTTTAATGAAACTTTCAATAAGGGTACGAATTACAAAACATGGATTGCAGAGGAAGACGGTATTGTGGTCACATGAATGAAGAAATACCAACTTACTCAAGGCTAAGATAACTGACTCCACATGACTGAATATATTCAAACAAATCCTAAAGTCTGTCCACCCTGTAGAACAGGTAACAGATGGCTAGAATGATGTGTGAATATTTGTGCTATTCATTTCACTGCGCATTCTGTTGATAGTTCTTGCTTATTATTATTTATTTACTTTGTTATCTATTTATGTTGTTGCCGAATCTTTCCTAACCCTTTGCATGTGGGAATAATAATAAGGATGATGCTGGAGATGGATGCCTTCAAGCACCGGCACCAAAATAACCAAAAGGGGGAGCTGCCCAACCTTAAATGTCCCCCAATACCATCTGTCCTCCGAAATGTGAATGGTGGACTGTAGGATGAGGGCAACGTTACCCTGCAGTCTACCAGGTTCACGTCCAGATGACTGAATGGCCACAGCTACTACAGTGCACTACCAGGGCCAAGATGATGACAGACAGGCATCTTTACATACAGTACAGTACTTAGTTCTTTGTATCTCATTCATTTCTATACGACATATTTAATTTTCACTCACCATGCATCCAGAGCAATAAAATGAGTTAATACAAAGACTTCACACCTCATGAGATATTTATGTAAGAATTTCAACCTTTAACACCTTCATCCTCTGAGCCAGAAGACCAAATCAACCACACTGCCATCTCCATTCTGAATTCTGAACTGGGCCTTATCAACCACACATACACAATGAGGAAAAGTTGAATATTTTGATTATCAGTAGCTAACAACTTTTTTTACATTTTAAATACAGGTTTTATGCAGGGGTTCTGTGATAAATTCTGAGGTGCTTGATCTCCAACTGAATGATGGCCAACGTAATATTTAATGTACCATTATAATATTATGCCACGGCACCCTAACTAAACTGCAAAATAAGTTCCTTGCACCAGGCAACATGGAAATATGTCATACAGAATGGTACTAAGAAATGGCAAAGAAAAGGAAATCAGTATTAAAAAGTACTGTACATAAAACACAGTATTAAAGGGCCCCCAAACTGAGCACCAATGGATATACATTCAGGAGGAACAGTGACTGTCTCAAAACAAATCACTTCTGAAAATTAACCTACATTGAAAAGCTTGGGTTAAAATTCTTTTGTGGCTTCCATACGATGGCGCCCTCACACTGACTGGGTAGGACTCAAAGCTGGTGGTTGGCTGATCTGATCTTTTGGCTCCAAGTGCCTTAATGAAACCTATTCAACCTAATACACTGAACATCCTCATTCTAACTCACTTTAATACACTATATTCAGTTTACTTGATTTAATCTTTTACATTTTACTTACTCTAACATTAAATTTAACCAGCTAAATTAAATGTATAATCTACTCTAACTTACTTTTACCCCTCATGGGGTACCAGGTGTTAAGGGTTATTACTCTTACGAAAGATTCACAGACTGACTTAGGATCTATTTTCTCTTATAACTAAGAAATGCAGTGGAAACTCTCTCTCTGCTTGTCCGGCCTGCAAAAAGGAAATGCAACTACGACAGAAAATTGATCATAAATCCGTCCGTGAATCTAAATATAGTACCACACACTAATATGCAACTTATATCTCTTGATTGCACTGGTTTACAAAAAATTTGAGGCAAGCATGAAATTAGGTGTTCTAACCTAATTTTGGGGTGCCGATTTCAGATTCGAAATCCGTTTTCACCCATCACCTCTAGTTTTTGAGATATACATGTATACATGTACAGACATGTATACATATAGGCCTAGACCCAAAATATTCGCCAGAAATTCATTTACCGTCCTGTTTTCGTGGAACTTAGTTTAAAACGCGCACCACAACAAGGTCAAACATGTGCATTGTGTGGCTGAGAACACCAGTAGCTTACTGGGGGTCTAGGAGCACTTTCGTGCCTGGGAAACAAGTGTCCAAGAAAATCCTGTGGTGGACATGAACAAGGTGCTTCTTCCCCCTTTTCATATCAAGGTTGGCCTTATGAAGAATTTTGTGAAGGCCATGGACAAGGATGGCACTGCATTCCAATACCTGTGCACTCTGTTTCTAGCTCTCATTTCTGCTAAGCTCAAGGAGGGCATCTTCGTCGGACCTCAGATCTGGGAGGTGCTGAGGGATGAGGTATTCGGGGAGAAGCTCACCTTGAAGGAACCGAGAGCATGGGAAGCATTTAAGTCAGACTGCCATGGCTTCCTTGGTAACACACGGGCACTTGATTACCAAGAGCATGTCGAGAAGTTGTTGCAGGCTTATCAGGATATGGGGTCCCAAATGTCTCTCAAGATTCACTTTCTCCATTCCCACCTCAACTTCTCCCAGAACCTAGGAGCAGTACATGACGAACATGGGGAAAGGTTCCACCAAGATATTACTGAGATGGAGAGCAATTACCAAGGCAAGTGGAACCCCAGCATGATGGGGGACTTCTGCTGGATGCTCCTGCACGACATCCCGGAGGCAAAGTATACCAGATCGTCCAAAACTCATTACTGACTGTCTGTAGTACTATGATGTATATTTATGCTTATATCCAAGTAATAGTAATATTTAGTTCTGTCAGTGTTCTGTGTCTGATTTGTTTCGTTCTGTAATATGCTATTTTAATATATGAAATAAACTCATTATATTATAAATATATGCATTACAATAAAAAAAAAAAAAAACGGGATATGTGAAAGCAAAAAAACTAGAGGTGATAGAGCAAAACTGTTTAGAAATTTGAATTTAAGCATATGAAAATTAGTCAAAAACAGCTGTTCACATGCTTGCCTCAGATTTTTTTTTCTTTTTTGTAAACCAGTGTAGTCAGTCAGTCCTCTTATAAGTCATAGAAGCATTCCAAAACACCACAACTTTGTATATATAAGCAAGGGAAGCATTCCAGAAGATAGCAACTTTATATAAGTATGCAATGTATTTACAAAACTGTAACTTTTTCCACGTAAGTCTGGCATGCATTCCAAATTATCCAAACTTTTCCCGTAACAGACAGGGATGTGTTCCATTATATCAATACCTTTTCCATACACCTGATACAGCAAATCTGGAGAAACTGGTAAATCAGTTTACAGATACCAATGAAAATTTATTGGGCATTTTCTCTGACTTCCTGTGAACCTAATATCATGTTTAAAAGGGCTTACTGTGCAGTATGAAGCTGTTATATTCAATTGTTTCAGTACTATGCTTCACAGGAACCAAAACCTGCTTCAGCACTTAAACCTGCTGGTGATTCTTGGTAAAGTTGCTTTGATGCCTTTTATTTGTTTATTTTATTCATTTACTTATTATATTTTTAACCCCTACCTAACTAATCAAGGATGCATGTCTCAAACCTGCTTTAACATTCTGCTTGAACACATCCCAGACTTGTGAAGAGGACTTATGGCCATATTTTTAAAACTGAGGCTGCCAGTGTGTTTTCTGCTTCATGCAATAATTTCTACAGCATGTCAAAACAATGGAGCACGTTTGACTTTCTTGTACTGTTGCTGACAACACGCTGTACTGTGGGATGCAGGCTAACTGAATCTAGCAATTACAAGTGTCCCAAGAATGTAATGGTCATAGAACCTAACTTTCCTGTACTGATGCAGGCTGATCACATTTTAAATTTACAGGTGCTCCACAAATTACCATACAACATTGCAGACATCCTTATGCTTCCTCACCATCTTTTAATAATACGACACGACACTGACTGTATAAATATTACTTATATATCACTTAAACAAACATGAGGTGTATGGTAACAGTTATTACAACCACATCCAGGTACATTCTTCCCTCCCCCCCAACCCCTCACTGTATATTTGGCTCCCATTAGATTCTGACAATTTTATTCACATATGGACACAGTTACAATTTAATCAACAATTGTTATATGTCAATGGTTTACGTTAGTAGTGGGTTCTTGTCAATTTTTGATGATTAAATAAAAAAAAAAAAAAAAAAAACGGCACTTTGTTTCAGTTACTTCTTGATTTTATTCCAGGAGAAAATTTGTATGAGGTTTCAAAACCATCTCAGTTCTTTTACAGCCATGTGTTAACTGTTATGGTAATTCTTCTGTGGCAAGGGTTTAAGCTTGGGTATTTTATTCAACTCCAGATGATATTTTAATCAAGGAGAAAAGTTTAAGCGTAATTCTTTTACGTGGTTTAACTTGGGTATTTTACTGTATTTAACTGGTGATTCTGCTCAAGGAGAAAAATGTATTCTTCTAAACGATTTAAGCTGGTTATTTTCTTCTATTTAATTCCTGATGATTTTAATGAAGACAGAACCAATATGCAGTGAAAAATTAAAGGGAAGAATAATGATCTGGATGTGACATAACCCACGAGTTACTTGATACCCCATCATTCAATATTATTATTGCTCTCTCTCTCTCTCTCTTTTCAAGTTTGGTCACTACATTCTTATTCCAACAAAGTACAAAATAATGAAAAGCTCTGCACATCATCATCATCATCATCCCAACCCCAATTACCACCAACGACATGTAGTAAGGCGGGATCCATAGAAGAAATTACATATTACAAAACTGACATAGCTAACAACAGAGCAGTATTTACATTTTTGAAGGCCTAGGCTGTGCATGCATGTGTCAACCTTTCATTTTGTTGATGGCCTCTGTTGTAGGCTTCTTGTAACCTGATGAAGATCCCTAACCTGTTTCAGCTCAGGTGATGGCCGAATGTAGTCTGACTGGTGGGCTGATTCAATTAGTAACCAAAGAGATCAAATCCCCCACCCCACACAAAGTAGCTGACAGCCTCTACTGTGCATTTTTTTTTTTTTTTTGTTACATGATTTTTCCTAATCCTCTTCAACTCAGGTGATGGATAAGTGTATTTCCTGACCAAACTATGATTACTGTATACATGTGGTAGAGTTCCCTGCCTGAGCATGATGTGCAAGGCTAACAAATCTCACCTAACTCAGTGAACACACTTTAGTTATGTACAAGAGATATGTATGTGTTGTAGTCTCATCCTAGACTCTGACAACTGTGTAAATGTGACTGAGTTCCCCACCTGGGAGTGTTGTGCAAGACCAACTACCAGAATTTTGTCCCCACATCACTCTCTCTTCAAAGTTCTTTTCAACTTCCCTCACAGTAGTATCTGCCAGGGATGATGGTTACCACCCATCTTCTACCTAATGAACAATCAACAGCATGCCTTATGGAGTACGAAAATCATTCAGGCATCCTGAACCCTAGCTTCACTTTACAACGCAAAAACCCATAACTCAAACTTACCAAATATACTCTATCAATGGCATACTCAGTGAAACAAGACAAACTGCACCTCCATGCTAAAAAATTACTTCAAACAAAATTACCAATACATATAAACCATCAACAGCATGCCCAGTGAAACTGGCCATACAATTATGTAAGCCCCCCAAATCCTAACTTCATCTCAGAACTCATAACCCGGCTTACTAGCAAACATCAGTTACTGCACACTGATGAGGAACCTACATGTAGTGGTGCTGTGCACCCTGTGTGAAGCAGCTGTGGCATCCACCCAGGAGCCAAACCTCATTGTGGCAGGGACCCTGGTCCATCCCTGGTGAGGCACTGTCTACCACAAAGGGGCATCAGATTCCTACACGTTGTATATACTCATACTGTACTGTACCTGTAGGACAGCCCCACATAAGCTGCTGCTTACCTGTGGTGAAGGTCTGCTCAGCCTGACATAAAAAAGTTAAGCAACAACAAAAACAACTGTTCACTATCAGCATCTTACTACAAAAGCATTCTAGGATAAAAATAGTTGACTGGCAAAAACATACACTGGCCATTGTCATTCAGGCCTCTGGAATCCTACCACCACCTCAGCTCATAAACATAAACCTAACTTAATAGCATATACCAATTACTACACTATCAAAACCTCTTTACTACTGCATGGTTCTAAGTTGAATGAAATAGTTGACTAGCAACATAAATTGGCCAGGCAATCATTCTGGCACCCACAACTCTACCTCCACCTCAATACAGTATACAAATTACAAGTACATAATTTAAATCTAGTGTAACATCCACTGTCCATCCATCTATTAATTAAAACCAAAACAACGTATTCCCTGAGGGATTACACACACACACACACACACACACATCACTGAGAAGGTACGGAACATGTATACACTGCTTGCAAATATGAGAATAGCATTCACATACATAAATGAAGACATGCTAAGAAGGATAATAACATCATTCATCAGACCAACCCTGGAGTATGCATCAGTAGTCTGGAGTCCTCATCTCAAAAAACATAGACAAGACTGAAAAAGTTCAAAGGGCCGCTACAAGATGGGTACCAAGCTTAAGGGATCTAAGCTACGAAGAAAGACTAAATAAACTGAATCTACCAACACTACAGGAGAGAAGGAAAAGAGGTGACATGATAATGCTATATAAATGCATATCAGGGAATGAGAAAATAGACATAAATGATTACTTAATCTATGGGGAAGCATCAGCAAGAGGACACTGCAAAAAACTGCATAAGAAGAGAGGTGATAAAGACGTAAGGAAATTCAATTTCCCAAACAGAGCAACTGATCAGTGGAATGCACTACAGAATGAAATAGTGTGTACCAAAACAATTCACAAATTTAAGGATATGTACGATAAATGTGGTTTAAGACATGGGACAGTACGAGCTTGACACTTTCCTGTAAAGATACAATTAGGTAAGTACACACACACACACACACACACACACACACACACACACACAAAATCCATGTCAACTTTTTCCTTTGCCACTGACTGCCCTTCCTCCAACATCAAACACTGTACAGTATTAGATCAGTTAACCATTTCACTACATAGACATTTTCTACTTAATCCCTGTTATCTCCAGGCACTTTAATGCTCCTCAGAGAAGACTTTGGGAACTTTACAGGTTAGATACAGCTTTCATTAACTCCTTCACTACTACAATATACTAAGCTGAATGAATTACCTTAAGCACCAGAAAGAATATAAAAATTTATATGGGTTAGATACAGCCTTCAATAACCCTGACTACTAGAATGTTACCCTAAGTTGACTAAAGCAGCTCAACTGCACACACACACAAACACATTTTATATCTATATAATATATAGATAGATAGATATATACAGGTAGCTAGATAAAGCCTTCAATAGCCCATGCACTACAAGAACTCATTCCTCAGCTGAATAAAATAGTTTGGTTGCAGCAAGAAAAGAAAAACAGTAGGTTTTAAATGTTGATACACCTTATGTGTACAATATAAGGGTACTTTGGTATTTCCTAACATTTCTTCCTTAGCAATATATTCTGCACAATACACTTTAACATCCTCATGTATGTGATTAATCAATTCTATATGGATAACAAAATAAAAAATAATACATGAGAATGTTTATGTACCCGTAATATGTAAAGTAAATGACCAGGGAAATGGTGCTGTGAAGCCTGGTATGCCACATACACTTGGGCCCCAAATCAATTACTGCACAGTCACTGCTCGCACAATGCGCGATCCTAGTGTGCAAAACTCACATAACACGGAAGGCAAAATCTGAGGCCAAAAAAAGGCCACAACATGAAAATGATAGCCATAACCCGGGTGGATGAAGCTGCCCTTTTTTTTTGAAAACCGTAATGTGTTGCGACGATAGAGATAACGCGGACAGAGGCCCCAAATTATGGTTCATTTATAATGCGGAAAAATAGGGTCATAATGTGGTGGGAACAGACATAACACAGCCAGTGATAGTCATAGTGCAGGTTGCATCAGCCAATGACATAAGGTATGGCTGTCACGTGTCTGCGTGGGGTGTCAGCACGTTCCACTGAGCATTCCTGGCCCAGTTGAGTCAACCCTCTCCCCTCTATCTGTTTACACACATGCTGTGTGATCTTTGCTCTTATTTTTGGCCACAGAACTCCACTCCACCTCTCCCCAGCAAGCCCACAACCTCATCCATTCGAGGTGGGGAATCCTCCAGTGTTTGTAAGGAAGTCTTTATTAAGCAGGAAAATGTCCTGGAAAAAAAAAAACTAAAAAATGCCCCAAAGGGTGAACTTCAGGCTGGCTGGGGTACCATGAAACCCTTTAACATGTAAACGTGTGGCCCTATAACGCAGAATTTTCATAAAGCGGGAGCTTCAGGATACAATATTCTGTGTCATGCGAACGGTGACTGTACATTACACAAAATACAGGCTGGTTCACACACAGCAATTAACCTGTTAGTACCTTGCATGTTGTGGAGATGGCTCACTCTGCTGCTGTGAATTGGGGTGTGGCAGTGACAGTAGGAAATGAATATATGTTTTGTCATGTGAAGAGGATGGATAATGAGAGACTGACCACAAGCATGTATGTGAGTGAGGTGGAAGGGGAAACCAAGGATGAGATGGAGTGGATGTAAGAAAGGGGGAGGTAAGTTGGTGGGTAAGTTGACAGGACAGGACAATGTGGTGACCTGTTCGTGACCACCCCTTACGGGAATCAGGCATCTGGGAACTGAAGGGCAAATAGACACATAGGACAGACACTGTTAACACTGAGTCATCTTCACAACACAAAGGGGACAACACAATGGAGTGGTAGAGGATCAAGTGTTATACATGGCCCAGCCTGTATTATCCTGATATACATTTCTCACCCTCCCCTACACTTCAAAAGCTTTCGACATTGGGTTGGGGCAGGTTACTGCTCCAGGTATAAAGTGGTATTCCTCAGTCCTGTGAATTAGTCGGCTGTCTAACATGGGACTATCTACCAGTACAGTCATACTCCGCTGATTTACACAATAACATTCATCATAGCATAATCTTGAATCATAAATCAACAATATACATACTGAGGTTGGGCAAGGTACAGATGATGTTTATTTCTATTGCCTGGGAACTAAATAAAGTGCCAAAACCAGGTAATTACTTCATATCAGTTGCTACACACACACACACACAAATACCATACATACACTGTACTGTACATACTGAGGTTGGCCATAGTACAGCTGATTTTTCCCATCTGTGAACTGAACACTATGCAAAATGCTAAAGCAGCTAATCATTTCCCAACAGGTGATGGGGAAAAAAATGTGTACTGTGAGTTGTACCAATAACTGTTTCAGCTTGGATTTTGGTTCTTATGTATTTGTGTTTGAATGTTTGACTGTAGTGCATTCACTCTAAAATGACAAAAAAGTAACTCCTTTCAGCTCCACTGATGCCCTGTGTTACCAGACTGGAGGGCAAATTTGACTAGTAACCATGGACACTCATTCCTACCTCAAAAAAAAAGGTCACCATTTCATGTATCCAGACTTGGTATCATGCTGTGAGTGGCCCAGTTCCATCATATCAAAACAAACCAATTACTATTTAGTTAAGAGGACTGTACAAGGTTCTGGGTAATTTCTGCTCCTGAGTGTTATTTTCATCATTCAAGTTTATTTGCTCTATTTTTCATTCATTCATCATCCAATCCTATGTTGCCCCATGAAAGGAGCCCGGGGCTAGGCAAGTTGGTCATGACATTAAGATGAGAGACACCAGCCTCACTCATCCCTAAGTGGCATTAGATGAGCAATAAACCCCAACCACCCCACTGAATATAAACCATCACTGGCTCAATCCGATTAGAGTGCCATAATTGCCCACTAAACCACCAGCTGTCAAAATTTGGTATTATGGTTACCACCCAGCGTAGTAAATGGTTTCCTGGTGTAAAGGAAACTATCTGGCTTGTCGCTCGGTGTAAAGCCACCCACAGGCAGAAGGAAGAGGAAAAAATGAAGGAAAAAGAAAAAAGAGGGAATGCAAAGTCACCCGTAGGCAGAAGGATGAGGAAAGAATGAAGGAAAGAAAGAAAGAAAGAGGAGGATGGAAGGAAAGAAGGATGGAGGAGAGGAGAGGTCAGACACCCAAGAGCAGCACTACATCGAGTGAGTGGATGGTGAGCACCCCCACCTACTAACCTTACAAATATTCCTAGCCCTTTTCAGCTCAGTTGAAAACCAAATGAAGTCAGACTGGAGGGCTCATTAGACAAGTAATCAAGGAGACTCCTTCCTAGCCCATTCCAACAGGCCATCAAAACTGATGTAACTCAACTTGCTATTCAGGTTGTAAGAAAGGACACATTCCATCAGATGGAAACTCCATCTGTCTCCACATACCTCCACATCCACATTAATATGACAACAATACCATAACTTCCTTACAGGTCTGTCTGTTTCTCCACATAATTCCACATTAAAACATACATTCATACACTTATGCACATACACAGCCACATCAACACCACAACATTCTCTTAAAGTTCTCACTGTCAGTCTGTCTTGCCACATAACTCCACATGCTTTCCCAAGAAAACTCAACCTAACCTAGCCAGATCTCTGAAGAATAATTACTGGTGGCCTTAAAAAAAATCAATCTTACCTAACAAACAAAAACAAAGCTCCCACCAATTCCAAATAAAACAGAGTATACTATACTGTAATGTGGCCTTAAAATTAATTAGAGACACATAATACCGCATTTAAATCAATTAATCACCCATATCTTAAATTAAACCGAACAAAATAATGGATTCCTGGCACCAGTTACCAAAGATTCTATGGCACTAATTCAAATGGGGGATACATTACACAATACTGGGCATGACAGAAAGACACTGAGGAAAAACAAAAGGTAAAAAGCACAACTTCTACAATGGAAAGAGAAAATCAAGACAAGCTAAGACACAGCCAAGAGATTCAATAAGAGGTTGGAAATTACAAGATCATATTTACGAGAGAGAGAGAGAGAGAGAGAGAGAGAGAGAGAGAGAGAGAGAGAGAATTAAAACATGTACAGAAAATCTGTGATGCACTTATACCATCAGGGAAAAAAAAAAAAAATGAATTGAACTGTGTAAGAAACAACCAGGAATCTGCAAGGACAAATATATACCCCCCCCAAAATACCATCCATCATCCAATCCTACGTTGCCCAATGAGAAGCGTAGGAGCCCGGGGCTAGGCAAGTTGGTCCTGACATTTAAGATAAGTGACCAGCCTCACTCAACTCTGAGTGGCATTACGTAAGCAATAACCCCAACCATCACTTGGATATAAACCTTCACCGGCTCAGTCCGATTGGAGCACCGCAATTACCCACTAATCCACCAGGCGCCGTAATTTGGTTATACAGTTACCACCCAGCATAGTAAATGGTTTCCTGGTGTACAGGAAACCTTTCAGCTTGTCACTCAGTGTAGAGTCACCCACTGGCAGTAGAAGCAGAAAAGAATGAAGGAAAGACAAAAGAGGGAGTGTAAAGTCACCCATGGGCAGAAGGACAAAGAAAGAAGTAAAGAAAGACAGAAGAAGAAGGAAGGAAAGGAATGGGCAGACACCCTAGACATAAAATAAATTTTTAAAATACATAAATTATAATAAAGGTCTGAGATGCACTTAAAATATCAGATTAAATGGATGGAAAACCAAGACCAAATAATGAACTAAAAATGATGTAGGAAATCCTGTGATCACTTACATACTTTCTTGGTGGTGTTGTAGAGTAGTGGGTGTAAATACATTTATCCGTTCAGTTCAGTAAATACTGAGTTCCAGAGATTACAAATGCAGGATCTGGGAAGTCAACAAACCTGTAAGAATATTGAGTAAGTTCCATAACTGAATATAGAATGAATTAATATTACTGTCTGCTCTTGTTCTGAGCAAAAGTGCACTGATCCTTCTCTACTGGCCTAGGCAATGAAAGATGTTACATGAACTATCTGTGTGTGATGGTAATATATGAGGCACACAACAAAAATAACAACAGAATGAAAGAAATTTTCATTCACTTGGAGAGAAATGAAAAAGATGGTATATTGCCAACACATTTTTGCTAGCTCAGGCAATGGATTATGTTACAAAAAATATTTTGTGTGACAGCACTATGAAGCACATAACAAAAGTGTAGAAGAAGGAAGGATAATCTGTCTCATTTGGGAGGAAAGAGAAATTCAGATGGCAGGACACAATGCTAGCAGAAGACTGACAATGAACTTTTGCTCATGGAGGTACATCAGCCACAGAATACCTGTAACCCTTTCAAACACAGCCATAAGTTTCAGTGGGGGCTTTCCAAACACAGTGTTTTCCTGGTTAGAAGAGGCGTGACAGGTGGATGAGCAATATTTTTTCTATCAAAATTCATTTTCCCAGGTTCTGTCATAATTCCTATCAACAGGCAATGTCATTTTTTTTTCTTTTTTCTATGACCCATGTTCATTTGTCAAAGCCTTCCAGTGTTTTCTTAGCATCATAACTCTCTTCACTGTCCTCAAACTAAATCTTTATCAATAGGTACCATTCTGTATTCTTGGGTCATTCCTTATATTCCCTTAAAAACCTCATCTCCATGCATCTTACCTGTGCACCATATCTCTGTGCATCTTAGCACCAAACTTTGATCCATTCACTGTCTGCACAATAACTCTCCATCATCAGCCACACTATTATTCCTTCACAGACTCTACCACCTTCCATTTTTTGAACTGGTTCTCACTGTGCGTCTCAAGTAAGAAACTTCGGTGATGTTAATGGTGTCACAGTGAGCAAAGAGGTCATTACAATTCCTGCCTGAGCTTCAAATGCAGACAAAAGCCTACCCTAACAGAAGTCTTACATCATCATCATCACCACTTTTCCCACCAACACAAATACTGTACATTCACAATAAATCCAATTATCATATCCTAATTAGCTTAGGGTATCTTGTAGCACCTACATAGTGATATATTCTGAACATTACACCTCAGTATCAACTCGTATATTACCGATCTTAAATACTGTTGTCACTACTAAAATTATTAAAAAATGAGAGACTGATTAGGAGTGTAGGTGGATGAGAGGTTAGACCGAGGTTATGGTGGTGGGATTAGGTGGAGATGGAGAATGAGAGATTAACTAGAACTGTCAGTGAGGTGGGGAGACCAAGGATGAGATGGATGGATGGGGTGGAGAGAATGGAGAGTAAGAGACTGGCAAGGAGAGTTAATATGAGTCAGGTGGAGGAGATAGGGCAGGACAGATGAGACGGTGAGAATGGAGAATGAAAAACTAATATGGAGAGAGTATGTGAGAGGGATGGAAGGGGATGCTATGGATGAATGAGGTGGTATGGTATGATAGAGTGTGGGGTAAGTTGGTGAGAAAGTGATTAGATGTCTGAGGACACAGTAACATAGTTAACTCATTTGTGGCCACTGCTTACAGCATTAAGGCATCTGGAAATAGATATACAGACAAATAGGAAGAGAGAGATATATACTGTATATAGTTACAAAATTACAGAAAGTATATGCACAATAACACTGAGGTGAAATGAACTATCACTGCAGTAAGCGGTGTCTCTCACAGTTCCTTCACATCAACTTGGCCCAGATTTTTTCCTTTTGCAGCTCATTTCATGTATCTCAGAGAAAGAGACAATGCTACAGCTCCACAGTCTTCATAGCACTTCTTCATGACTAGCATCATATTCAAGTGTAAATCTCGTTAGCATTATTTTATAGATATTTTTACCGTAAGTGTTCAGACGAACTGGCTTCAATTGTTCCTCCCCTTCACATTTTCTCCCGAAATACTTGGGCAAATGGGAGTGCCCATGAATTCACACTCTCTCCCCCGCAATGCAGAACCTCTGCTTATCAAAATTCATTTATCCCCAGAACTACTACTCTCTGGAATTCCCTTCCTGGGATTTGTTTCCCACAAACATTTAATCCACTTCAATTCAAATCCAGTTGTTATAAATAATGGAGGATGCCTTTAAGCATATGGACTTTTTTTTTTTTTCCTTTGCTTTTCCTTCCTCCATTCATTATCTAAAAAAAAAAAAAAAAAAAAAAAGTGGAGAGAACGAGGGCAATTTGAGGCCAAGTTAAAGTGAAAGAAGCATTATCAACACAAACTGGTACTATACAAATTGCAAATTAAAAACATCTACATACAGTATATTGCTAGTGGCTACAATTAAGGGCTGATGACCAGCCTACTTCCCTTGGTGGCATTACATAACTGAAACAACCTACTCACATCTTAGGGATCGAACCTATGCAAGGCCATCACTCCAACTGGGTCACCCTAACCACTACACCACCTAGAATACACTAACACTTATATACTTACTGTAGATGTGATCCGTTTAAACTAATGCGTAAATAATGGTACATACCCGCACTACCATAGCCCAAAAAAGGCCTAACCTCATGTCCAACGATATACAGTACTCTTTTTACCTTAACCTGGCCCAGAATTTGGTCCTTTTGAATCTTACTTCATGTACAAAGAAACAACTATCTTCCTTGTTTCATCTGAAGAAAATTTACAACCAATGAAATACAATGAAAACCCTATCTCTACTAGTACATAGTTCAGATAGTTTCAATATCCAGTTATGTATTACTCAAACTTGGGATGATACTTGTGTGTCTGTCTATACCTCAGTAGCCATGTAAGACAATACTTCAATTCTACATCCTCTCCATAACATTTCTCCATGTCTGGCATCAACTTCTAGTCTTAATTTCACGCTACACCTCAGCACTATAGATGGAGAGATGTCAGTTTTAGGTCGTTACAGTAAAAATGGTACAGGTAGTGGGGTCCAAGTTTTTTGGCTGCATGTCACTGCTGCCACCAGCCCATGTGTCACAGTGGGGTACTGTGAATGGTGTGTAAAATGCATGAAGTGTGGTGCACAGTACAGCAGACAGAAGTGTCTGGGAGAGTACGTTGGCCTATTTTCCATGTCAATGATATGCTGAAAAAGGTCAGGAATGGGGGATGGTCAGGGAAGTTCTAAGGGCCAGTGAAAAGAGAGCTCCAGTTCTATCACCAACTTTTCCATCCTCCTCAGGAGCACCACTGTGATTGGCTGGTGCTACAGCCTACTCTAATTTTATTTTCTAACTGAGGTGCCAGTGTCAGGCATGTTAAAGTGAAAAGAGGATAGAAAATGAGACTGACTATAGTCTCGCCAATCTAAACCCAAGGTTTGGGTGGGGTCTGGCGCTGGGTGCAGCCATGCCATACTTCCTAAACGAGCGATGAGTAGATTCTGTTATATATGTAATAGGCATCACAGATAGATACACACATACTAATACAATATAAACGTAAGTATTCTAGCATATAAAAGGAAGGTAAACTTGTAATGCATATGGCTCTTGTACATCAATAAAGAAACGTGGCATACATATTTTACAGTGGTGCTGAAAAAAATGTAGTTACTTTTACCGACTTTCACGGTAGTTCTAAGTTGGGTAAGTACAGTAATGTAACAATGACGTTTATAATATAATTTGAAGGAATCAGTAGAACATACGCTATTTTCTTAATAGAAATAAATAAGTTAAAACACTCACGAGCGGCAACATCCAGGCCCATACTGGGAATCATAAATTATATGAGTGAGAGAGAATGCGGTTTTTAAATTCATTATTTTGGTTATATTTATAACTTAAATTAGTTTGTCTTTACACACACACACATACACAAACACACACACACACACACAGAGAAGTGGGTGAAGTCATGTCAGGCCAGGTGGCGAGATGTGAGCGGCGAGCTCTAACGGTGTCAGGTCAGCCAATAGCCAATCAGAGTATAGGAAACAAGGCAACGCTGTACGCCGGGAAATCCCCGGCTGGACTCCACCCAAACCTTGGTTTTAGATTGGTGAGACTATAGAAAAGTGCATGAGAGTGAGGTGGAGACAAAGGATGAGATGGAGAAATGGAGTGGAGACATGAGAGTGAGGGTTGAGTTAGAGGAAAGGTAGCCAATGAAACAGGACAGAGTGACATGAAGGTGATTTGTTTGTGGCCACCCCTCATAGGATTAAGGCATATGACAACAGAGAGACAGATAAAGTAAAAAGAATAGAGTAATGGAACTTTACTTGTTTCATAATTTTACTGTAGATCTGACCCCTTCAATATGATGACATCAACTTCATTCATTCAATTCTCATGCAGTTTTATTCATGAAAAGCCTCCCTTATACATCTCTCCACCCCAACCCTCCATATCATCCTTGGTGGAGAGGAGGAAGGGTTGTCTGATGGCAGATGACAGGGTGTCATGGAGGCAGTTTGTCTATCTGGTGCTGAAGGAGTTGATGGAAGCTACTGTATACCTGTATATACAGTAATCTCTCCAGTTTGAAAAGGTCTCTTATAACAAGAATAACACTGCCTGGAGAGCAGGAGAAAAAAAAAAGCAGTACATCATCAGGACAAATATACAATCCTACAGATACATATATACATAATACAGTATATATATATATATCTATCTATCTGTCTATATCTATCTATCTATCTATTGCCAGACACCGCAATCCCGTTCGGGGTGGCCACAAACAAATTGCCTCCACGTCGCCCTGTCCCCCGCCATTTCACTGCCCAGCTCCCAACTCACACCCCCCTCTTTCATATACCTCTCCATCCCATCTCTCCAGCTCATCCTCGGCCTCCCCCTCCCTCTCCCCCCCTCCACCTCATTCACATACACTCTCTTTGTCAGTCTTTCACCCTCCATCCTCTATATCCATATATATATGAATATAAAACTAGTCATCTTTCCTTAATGACCCACTGTTTTGTCCTTCTGCAGCTAATTTCACATCACTCAGTTTTCGTTTTCGTTTTCGTTTTTAAAGGCTCCAACATGCTTGCATGTGTCGGCCTTGGTCACCTAATGGCGGCTCTCCATGCTGCACGATCCATTGCAGCCTCCCTGTTCAGTCCCTTAACCCTAAGGTCACACTTAATGACCTCGTCCCATGTCTTTCTCGGTCTACCCCTCATAACCCCACCCCCAATATTAACACTTCTTACCTTCCTCACCCAACTATCATCCCCCATCCTCTCCACATGTCCAAACCACCTCAATCTACCTCTCCTCATCACAACACCAATACACTCCAGTCCCATCCTACCTCTCAACTCTTCCATTGTAAACCCAGCCCCTCCAGGCCTTGGACGCAGGGACGCACTGCACATCCACCTAATCATTGTCATTTCTGTACGTCTGAGCCGGCGAATGTCTTCCTCCTTCACTGCCCAGGTCTCACTGCCATACAGCATTACACTCCTAACACACGCTGCATACAAAGACCCCTTAGCACGTAGGGAGAGCCCCCTCACTGTCAGGAGAGGCAAGAGCTCCCTGAACCTCTTCCAACCACTTCTCACCCTAGCCACAGAGCTAGCTCCAGGCCCACCTCCAGCACACAACATGTCTCCTAAATAACAAAACTCTTCCACACACTCAAGAGATTCACCAGCAAGTTCAATTCTTTCACGTCTGACGATCTCCACCTGCTCACCCCGGCACGCCGTACACATAAAATCAGCATTATCTCGCAGTCTACCTCTGATACCACTACATCTCTTATGCACCCATTTATCACACACACCGCACAAGATGGAATTACTTCCCACGCCCTTGTGGCAAACTGCACATGGCCACTCTCCCTCGTCTTTGACAGTACCGCCACCAACCCTAGATATCATCACTTTTGTTTTATCTGCATTTACCCTTAAACCCTTTTGCCCCATACCATCTCTCCACTTCCTAAACCTTTCCTCCGCCTCCCTTTCATTCTCTGCAATCAACACCAAATCATCAGCATACAACAACTCCCACGGGAGTCCGTTTCCTAAAGTCACGTGAAAGGGCTTCAAGTACCATGATAAACAACATGGGACTCAAGACTGACCCCTGATGCACACCAACATTCACGGAAAACTCATCACTCAAATCTCCATTCACTCTCACCTGGGTGTGAGCATCCACATACATGGCCATAACCACCCTAACCAGCCACTCCTCCAAGCCAAGCTTTCTCATTGCCCACTTCACCACCTCTCTAGGGACTCTGTCAAAGGCCTTTTCCAAATCAACAAAAACAAAATAAAGATCCCTTCTCCTACCAATATATTTTTCCTGAAGCTGTCGAACAATGAATATGGCATCAGTGGTCCCCCTACCTGGCATAAACCCAAACTGCATCTCATCAATATTCACTCTTTCTCTAATCATACCTTCTAAAACTCTCTCCATTACCTTCATTATCTGATCTAAAAGCTTTATACCTCTATAATTCCCTCTTTCCAGGGCATCACCCTTCCCTTTATACACATTTACAATTACACTCTTCAGCCAATCATGTGGGACAACACACTCATAAATAATCCTATTTATCAGGTCAGTGACTAAACTCACCCCTATATCGCCTGAGGCCTTCAACATTTCGGCAGTCAACCCAGACACACCTGCTGCCTTCCCCACCCTCATCCTGCCTATTGCCTCACTCACAGTAGCAGTATCAATCAAAGGCCAAGGGCCAGACACTGGATCTGCTGGCTCCAAACCTTCCCTGTCCCAGTCAAACTCCTCATTCAACAACCGGTTATAATGCTCTCTCCATGCATCTTTAATATCCTCACTGTTCACCACTACCCTTCCTTCATCATTCTTCACACACTGCTCACCTATGATATCCCGATTATCCCTCTTCACCTGACCTGCCACCCTAAATATATTTTTCCTTTCCCCATGATTGAGGTTATCAAGTAATTGTCTCTGTGACTCAGACTTTGCCCTGTATACCTCTCTCCTAGCCCTACGCTTGGCAGCCAAATATTCCTCTTTGCTACCACCCTTCTTCCATTCCCAGAAAAGCCTTCTTTTCTCCTTAATTGCAGCTTCTACACCCTCATCCCACCACCAAGTTACTTTATGTCTTGGTGGTCCTCTTGTCCAGCCGCATGTTACATTAGTAACTCTCAAGAAATTGTTCTTGAGGGCTCTGTACTGTTCATTAACGCCTCTGTCTACAGCTCCCTGTTCAGCCACCACTCTCCTCAACTCGCTATAGAAGGCATCCCTTACTACTTGGTTTTTCAGCTTCCATATTTTCCTCCTAGGTACATAAGTCCTCTTTTTCATCATTTGTTCTTTAAGCACCATATCACAAATCAATAGTTTGTGCTGCTGCACACACTCCTCACTTCCTATAACTTTAACATCCCTCACTAACCTCCTATCGGCCCTCCTAACCAGAAAATAATCTATCTGACTGCTATTTCCCCCAGACTCATACGTAATTAACCTACTGTCTCTTTTCCTAAAATATGTGTTGCACACAATCATGTCCGTTGCCTCCCCAAACTCGAGTATCCTTTCCCCTTCTGCATTCCTTAGACCATATGCACATCCCCCATGCACTCCTTCATAACCTTGGGCTGCTTCACCTACATGACCATTTAAGTCCCCTCCCAAAATCACTATCTCATCATCCCGCATACCACCCACTACACGTATTAAATCATCCCAAAATCTATCTTTCTCTGATTCATCCAATCCTGCCTGTGGAGCATATGCCGATATAATCACAGCTATCTTTCTTCCCAACAGAATTTTCACAACCAATATCCTATCGCTTACTCTCAAAACATTCATAACATATTCCACCCATTTCTCCGCAACCATCACACCAACACCTCCATATCCGTCTGTCCTCCCCTGCCAAAACAACTTATAGCAACAGTCCTTCCCAACAATCTTTCTGGCTGATCCACCCCTGTACCGGACTTCCTGCAAACACGCCACATCCACCCACCTCCTACTGAATGCCTCAACGACTTCCCCTGCTCTTCCCCTCAAACTTCCCACATTCCATGAACCCACCCTCAGTAGCACATAAAAGACAATATTATGGCTCTACATTCTTTCCTTAGTAATTGTGTGTGACTAATATGCTATTCTAGTGATTATCTCTTGTTGCAAGTAATACTTTGTGACTAGCATCATATTATGGTGTTAATCTCATTACACCTAAATCTTTGTGACTAATATAATGTTCTAGTGTTAATCTGTTTACTACTTCATGACTAGCATCACAGTGCTAATCTCTCATTACAAGTAAGTGTTCAAGAAGGATGGATGGCAATTTTAAGCCGAGGCAGGATAAAAAGGGTATAAGGACTTTATGAAACTAATGGAAGTATACAAATAAATATAAACAATTAACACACCAGAGGAGTACTGTATGGCTGAATTCCTGCATACTGAAGCTTATGTAACTTGGGAGCGTAATACATTAAGTACAACCCCCCCCCCCCCAATTCAAACATCCCATTTCCAAAAACCTCCACTTCCCCTCACTTTTTTCCATGCCATATGGAAATGTTGATATCATCTGTCCCCACACAATCAGTGCATATCTGACGATGTTTCTTTGTGGACAAGTATAACAGCTGATGATATAACAATTGTATGAGAGGGTACTTCATTGTACTGTACTTACTCTTCATGATACTGTATGGTACTTTTTACATTTTACTCACAGTTACCATTATGATTCTACTTTTCAAAATATTACGTTTTCCATAAAGCCTTTGGAACTAAACACTTTGGATCTGAGTATTAGCACTGTACCTGGTGACAGCGATTCCTCGTTTAACATGCTTTCACTTAAAACGTTTTGCACTATAAAATTTTCTGTGAGTGTAGGAACACTCTTCACATAACATACAATTGTTCACTATTAAGTGGAGCAGTGAAGGAACAGGTTGAATACTTGAACTCATATTACACTAGACCCTCCCTATAACAGACTAACTAGGGGGAAGCCTGATCCGAAAAAGCCGATAATCCATCATATCCGATGGTTCCTGAGGTGGGACTTCAAACACATTTGAAAATAAATGAGTACAATGGCATGTTCAAGTACCTACTAGAAAAAACTATACCCACTGTACACTAACTTGGGCCAAAATTTTGCCCTTTTGCAGTTTACTTCACATCCACAGCACTGCACTTCTTCATGACTAATACAGTAATTTCTATAGGCTAGTCTGTTACTACACTGTGGCAGTCACGATGGCGAGAGGATAATGTCAAGCCAGGCTGGAGTAAAAAGGGTAGGAAACACATGTACTGCAACCCACTGCACCCCAAATGATGGACACTGTTCAACAGCTGACGGAAGTCCCATGGCTTCGTAGTATAGTATTCATTATATCTGATATCCTGTCTACTGACAAACGTTAAATCACGGATCTACTGTATTTCAATGTATCATTCTTTCCTTAACCCCTACACCGCGGGCTTGTTTACCAATAACTTGTGTGTGCCGCGGGGTTATTTGGGCTCCGACAGACTCTCAAAAAATATTTGCCAAAAATCAGTTATTAGTCCTAGAATAATAAAATTATATATGCTTATGGCACATACCTTCAGCTTTCTCCTGGAATGATTGTTGAGCCTTCGTCGGTTACCGTAGGACTTGTGGAGACCTCTGAAGTAGGGTAACGAAGTCTCCACTTTACACTTCCCGACAACCCGTAATATGATTACCACAGCCAGATACAAACACTATAAACACTATTCTACAATTTTCAAGTAGTTTGGGATCCATACTAAAAAAAAAAAAAAACACTGTGAAAGCAATGGAAATTACGAGCGCGTCTGATCGTCGCACTGGCACTAGTTCGCTCTTGGTAGTCTGTCATTTATTATTCATAAAACCCCTCACACTTTATATTTCTATTACTATATAACACTTATATATATCTATAGTCTTTATCCATAAGTTTCCTTCAGTAGTATTAGTTTATTGTCACTGTAGGGATTCAATTTCTTTCAGTAAAATACGTAGCATTCACTTTCTCGTCCTGTATACTGGCATTGAGAGTGAATGTCACTTTCATCTTCACTCTCATAACTCATAGCATTCAGACATGCTAGAGTGAAACTTTCACTTTCATTACTCCTAGGGTATATACTCGTATTCTTATAATACTACTCATTTACATTTCTATTTACGTTCTCTATTTTATTTACGTTATTTACATTTCTATTTTATTTACACTGTGTTGTGCACTGTCACTTGAAATAACTTATAAAACTATTTTCCATTGTTCACGTATATTTACATTCATTACTTTCACTTGCTGTTTACACATTATTTACACATTATTTACAATTCCACTTGCACTGTTTTACTCAATAGAAAGATCGTAGTCACTCTTTTATCAATTGTCAGCCCTTTACCTCTTTCCACACGAGGTTTAGTAGGGGGTAAAGGTCACAGGGCCATTTGCATGGGGGTGAAAAAAGGCCTTGAAGTCAGCAAGAAGAAACATACGTACTCTCGCTTCGGAAGTTGAGAGAGAACTGAGTGATAACGGAGGACCACCAGCGTAGAGGCCTGCTAGGGGTTATTCAGAGATACCAATATTACTTCTTGAAACAGCTAAGTCTAGCACTGATATGATTGGCAGGAAATCTAGACAATACATTATAAATTTGGTAGTTCCAGGTGAATGTAAATATCACTTAGGTTGCTCCCTTCCTCCTTACATGTATATTTATTACGAAAATAGATTAGAGGCCTACTTAGGAGATATATATATTCAGAGCTACCAATGTTATATCTTGAAACAGCTTTGTCTAGCACTGATATGATTGGCAGGAAATCTAGACAATACATTATAAATTAGGTAGTTCCAGGTGAATGTAAATATCACTTAGGGTTCTCCCTTCCCTCCTTACATGTATATTTATTACGAAAATAGATTATAGGGCATATTTCAAGGGGAAAAAAACAGCGAAAATTAGCGAACGAGTGCACGTGAGGTGTTGTCAGGTGATAATTAGCCAATTCCAGGTGTATGGCACTCTCACTTACCTTATTTCTTTCTTGTATATATTATTTGGTATAAGAATAGGACATAGGGCTTATTTCAATGGATGAAATCAGTGAAAAATTCCAGGGAAGATTTACTTAGCGTAGCACGGCCGGGCAGGCGAGAGGATAGGGTAATGGAGGGGGGGTAGGGAGGGGAGTCAAGAACGGGGAGAAATGGCTAAATTGTCAACAATGGATGGGAGTACAGATGAGATTAGGAGTGCTGACTAGTGTTGGACACTGGCAGTACCGATAGATGATACAAGCCCCCACTTGGAAGCCCGGGTGAATTCAAAATAACACAGAATCACAAAAGCGACGCCCCGCGGTATGATCCTTTGCTCCCAAGCGTCACGAAAGTGACGCCCCGCGGTTAAGGGGTTAATAAATTACATAAAACTTAATACACAATGTCACACTTACCAAAGGCATTAAACATATTTTGATAATTATTTGCAAGCTCAATCATTTTTCTACTTTCTAAGGATGGATATAACTTGCACAGATTTCAATACCTGCATATCACTCCTTCCTTAATTTGTATAAATTTTAAAAGCACTGATGCACCAACACCAAACATAAACCCATTATGATCATTATTCACAGCCTTGAATTTTTTTTCTTATTATCAGAGAATATTATTTTTCTTGCTGAAATACAATCCTGACAGGACTTTTTCGAGGGGGGGGGGGGGGGGGGGGAATCTAAACTGATGAACTATGGTAATAAGCATGTGGCATTGTTTCTAAAAAGTACCAGTTCCTCCCAGCTGATGCTCATTGTTGTGTGATGCAAACTTAGGTTCTCCAAACTGCAACCCCCCCTCCCCCCCCCCCTTTTTTTTTTTTTTTTTTAATACAGTGGGCACAGCTTTAACAGCCTTTTCCCTGAGGCTATGCAGTCCTCCAACATACTATACAATTCCACACCACCACTTCACTACTAACACCCACTGTCCATACCAAATACTGACATGGCTGCCTCATATAGCCCTAGTGTACCGTACTGTACTGGTATTAGCGGAGGTGTTTTTATGACATGTCACCATGTCAGTGCTAACACCCACCATCCACAATGCATACTGTACATGTTAGGGCTGCCCCATTCAGGACCGGTGTATTGGTATTAATGAAGATGTTTTTATGATGTCAGCACTTCAGCACTAACACACAGTCCATACTGTGTGCGTCCTACGGCTGCTGCATAAAGGGGTGCTTCTGCATTAGCAGGGTATTTTTACAATATATCGGAGGATCTAATAGTTGATCAGTAAAGCCTGCCTTAATGATATTCAAAAACTCAAACTGTTCCCTGCCCCATCTGGGATTCAAACCTGCATGCACTGGGACAGCAACCCACCTCTCTACCAACTCAACCACTGCCTCCCCCTGCATCCCGCCTCCAGATGGGGATCTATCAGCTACGGGAGGTACTTCAAGGTGTCATATCATTCAACCTGTCAGCCTGTGAAAAAATATGTAAATAATATTAATAATAATAATAACAATAATAATAAAAAAAAAAACAATCCATCATCATCGTTCCACATTTTTCCCATCCACAGTTGGGGGGTAGAGAGAGAGAGAAAGAGAGAAAGAGAGAGAATTAACAGCATGTTCAATGATATGAGCCATATAATCACTCACTGATAATTCAAGCCCCTGGACTCTTGGCTCCTCTTCAACAATCCATACTGTAAATTGCACCAAGCCTTACAGAAAACACGGCTCTGATTGCAATATGCCCCAACAAAGACCATGTATAACTGAATTTACCTTTCTCTCTCTCTCTCTCTTTTTTTTTTTTTAACTGGTGCTCACTGTGGCTTGTCATTAACCATGCAAGGGGAGGCCAGAAACAAATTAACTCCATGTAACCACATCCTTTGCCACTAGGCTGCTTCCCTCCAACTCACAGCCTCCACTCTCATTTACCTCTCCACTCCATCCCTTTTATCTCATCTTTGGTCTCTCCTTCCCCCTTACCCCTCAACCTCACTCACATCCACTCTTTAAGTCAATCTCTCATTCTCCACATAAAAAAAAAAAAAATGGGAGAAATGGAGTTCCCCCGAGCTAAGCCCTGTATTGGACTATATAGCCCCGCTAGGGTTACAGGAGGGAGCTACCCCTCCCGGCACGGCAGCCCAGGCGAGGCTCGAACTTGCAATCCCCCGATCACAAGTCCAGCGCGCTACCACTGTGCTACCGCGCCCCCCCTCTCCACATCAATATTAGGTAAATTAGGTAAACACACACACACACACACACACACACACACACACACACACACAATCATCACTATAATAGAGTTGATAGAGGTTGCTTTCAATTTCTTAAGTCACATATCAATCAAACCTTAACATCTTCAGCACAACGATGTACTGTATTGTTTATTCCCTAACACCTCTTCCATGGCGATTTATTCTCGGATATGGCTGGCTAATATTCTTTTGTACAATATTCAAGCAGAGTATGATGATTTTCCAAGGACTCATGAAACAGAAAAGGACAGTAAGGTGTAATAAACAAAATATATAATTCTGGAAAAGGTATTAAGAAGCTTTCTCGACCGACAAGAATACGGGCCAAGGACGCGAGTGACAGGACTGTGGGAAAAATAGCAAGAGGAGAGGGGAAACACTGAAAAAGAAAGACAAAGGTCAAGGGAGAAGTAGGTAGCATTACATCGAGTGAGTGAATGATGGTCACTATCACCAACCACTATGGCTTCATTATATAAATTATAGTGCTTAATATGTATGAAACTAAAATGCAAAATAGTGCCACAGGGGGCGACCTAACACCCCCAGAAGGAGCCCACAGAGAAGCAACGACAGCGAGCCGCGACTCAGGACGACAACGACATAAGTTCGCCTGGAGCCGCGCACCCCTATGACCCGGAGCTCGCCCATCGCCACCATAGCAGTAATATAAGACTACCTTCCGGGCAAGCCGTCCCCAACCAACATCGGGGTGGAGCTGTTACTCCAGCTCCAGTCAGCACCCCTGAGACAGCCGGTAGCCGCTCAACCCTCCTGACGGAGACGACCTGTAGCCGCTCTGAGGGAAAACAGGAGACAGCCTGCAGCCGCTCCCGCCTTCATCAGGAGACAGCCAGTAGCCGCTCTGAAGGTGTCCTGTCCGAGATGGCCTGTAGCCACTCAACTCTCCTGAAGGAGATGGCCTGTAACCGCTCTGAGGGAAAACAGGAGACGGCCTGTAGCCGCTCTGAAGGTGCCCTTCCTGAGACGGCCTCTAGCCGCTCAACCCTCCTGATGGAGATGGCCTGTAGCCGCTCTGAGGGAAATCAGAAGACGGCCTGTAGCCGCTCCTGCCTTCGTCAGGAGACGGCCTGTAGCCGCTCTGAAGGTGCCCGAGTCGGCTTGTAGCTGCTCCCTTCCCCAGGCCATGGCCAGTAGCTGGGCCCTACGGCAGGAGACGGCCTGTAGCCACTCCTCCGTCAGGTGCTGACTCCTGTTCAACAACCTACGACTCAGAGGGAGTCCCCAGCCTGGAGGAGTACTGGAGAGGCTCCGTGACTTCCCCTGGCCTCCTCTCCCTTCAGCTGGATCTGGAGAGGACTCACCTGACAGACCCCGACGTAGGCCAGCGCTGCAGCCCCTTCCTGACTTGGTGCCACCAAGCACTGAGGGACCGCAGCCCTCAGGACCCCCAGACCGCCCCCAGGATCCCTGGGAGGGACCTCCCTACACCCAGACGCCGGAGATCTTCGTCCTCCGTCAGGTGCCTGAGCAAGAAGTTCAGGCAGTTATTCGGCCCCAGCCCTGCGGGCTGTACTCCCGCCCCAAGCCCCGAAAGAGCGGGGCCCTTCGCCACCCGCAGCCCCGGACAAGAGAGGACGCCCCTACGCGTGATCCCGTGGCCCCTGAACACAGAGGCCCCCAGCGGAAAACAGCCCCGTCAGTAGTGAGGCTGGGTCACCTCCACGCCCGCCCTTGTACCTGACCGCCACAACGCCCACACCCGAAAGGAGTTACAGTGAAAGCACAGTGTCCGTGACTTAGTGACGTGAAGGCAAAGCAGTGAATTAACCATATAAAGGAAGTCAGTGAGAGAAGCACCAGTGACAATAATAAGTGGTGGAGTGAATAAAAGTAATAGTGAAACCGTGAACACGGCCAAGCAGTGAAATACGGGTCTATTACAGTGAATACGCTACCATCTGATAACGCCACATCATACTAAAGCCATACACAGACCCCAGTGTTAAAATAATAATTGCCAACAGTGAAATAGTACCACCCACTCCACAAATATATAAAACTTGGACTTCCTGCAATAATAGTATATAAACCTCTGCCCTAAGTGCTATTCACCTTACCCGACCATGACCTGAGTCGAATCCTGCGCGATACTAATAACCTATATCTAGGCCTAAGAATGATAATTGTCCAGTATATCTGTATTCGTGACATCTACCCGTTCCACTGTAGAATTTAGTAATACACGTGTAAGGTTGTTGCTTTGAGTTTTTGTGTCCTGCCTCTCTCCTATTTGTCTAAGCTCCGGTCTAGAAAGAGAACCCTGCTACACACTAGGCGTTGGAGGGACGGGAAGCCAACTCTAAGACACCTAGCACTACAGATACATTGAAACTTCCTAAGGTGAAATCTGTACCAAACCTCAATCCTAATAAGAAATTAATACAGTCCATAAGAAACCAACTATAATGAGATCTTTCTATCTAGTAAATCATAAAAAAAAAAAAAAAATCAATGTTTACGATTGCGAGGAAAGTAATCCAGGTAACACCAGTCTGTATTATGTTATGTCCTGTTATCGGCTTCCTTCAATGCTCATTATCATATATTATGCAAATTTAATACCGGTATCAACTTTCGTTTCCCTGTTTTTCTAATGAGATCCTTTGCTTCTGAGTCTTTTATTCTTTATGATTTTTTAATTATCTGATTAATCGCCTTCTTTCTCATAAGTTTGTTAATTTTCTCTCTCTACCACCTTTTTCCTTCCATCTTTCTCCTGTCTTCTCTTTATTTCTCTCTAATTATTCTGCTTACCCTTTTCCTTCCATTTTTAGAAAAGTTTTCTTGCCTCTCATCACCTACATCCCTCCCTCCCTGTCTCTTTCCTTCCCTCGCTGATTCATGCATTTTATTGTTTTCATGTTTTCATTCTTACATTCGTATTTCATTCACATTTTTCTTTTTTTTTTTTCTAATTCATTCTCTCTCTCTCTCTCTCTCTCTCCTGTTTATCAGGTTCAGGGCTTAGAATAAACAGCAGATCCCCAAGGCTCAGTAGTTCTACACACAACAGATGGATCACACACAATCACAAGTCCCCCATATGAGTATTAATACCCACTGTAGTAGCAGTTCAGTTGTAGTAATAGGTCTATATGAAATGTGAACCCAGTGGACTGCTGGCTGAAGTTGCCTATATACAAATCTACCATCCTCTTTTCGGGAGACAGGGAGTTGAAGGATGTCTGTTTAACCGGACACAGGATCCGGTGAGTTATATCACTGTTACCACGTGAAGGTGTCCCTCTCCACCACTGTATATACTAAACACATGTCAGAGCTGCCCAATGCTGTCTGATTAGTGAGTGGGTTTCATGTCACAGCTGCCCAATGCTGTCTGATTAGTGAGTGGGCTTCATGTCACAGCTGCCCAATGCTGTCTGATTAGTGAGTGGGCTTCATGTCACAGCTGCCCAATGCTGTCTGATTAGTGAGTGGGCTTCATGTCACAGCTGCCCAATGCTGTCTGATTAGTGAGTGGGCTTCATGTCACAGCTGCCCAATGCTGTCTGATTAGTGAGTGGGCTTCATGTTACAGCTGCCCAATGCTGTCTGATTAGTGAGTGGGCTTCATGTCACAGCTGCCCAATGCTGTCTGATTAGTGAGTGGGCTTCATGTCACAGCTGCCCAATGCTGTCTGATTAGTGAGTGGGCTTCATGTTACAGCTGCCCAATGCTGTCTGATTAGTGAGTGGGCTTCATGTCACAGCTGCCCAATGCTGTCTGATTAGTGAGTGGGCTTCATGTCACAGCTGCCCAATGCTGTCTGATTAGTGAGTGGGCTTCAATGACATGTCCATCAGTCTTGTGAAAGATATGTTAAGGTTTCAGTTACCAGTACAATCAAATCCTCAAACTATTTCCTGCTCCAAACTGGGTTTGATCAAGTGTCCTTCTAAACAGCTGTCCAAGGGAACCACTTGGCCATCACCTCAGTTACGCTATATAACGCATCGCTCATTTCACACATCTCCTCTTCGTGTTGCATCACTTCAGTTTCCTTGATCATCATTTTTATTATACTCTTTCATCATCATTTATATTATACTGTTTCATCATCCTTTTTATTCTCTCTCTCTCTCTCTCTCGTTCTGCTGCTTAATACCTCACTCTCAACCCTCTCCCTCCTCAACGTCTTTCTCAGCCAATTGTCATAACCCTCTCCTAAGTACCTCGCTCCTTACTGGGGTAAAAGTGCGTGTGCACACTCATACACAAAATACGCACACACACACACATTTATATATATATATATATATGACAGACAGAGAGAGAGAGAGATTCCCTGAAGCAGAGAAGGAACCAAAGGCTGAAAATCACTATACAGCAGAAGTCACAACAAATATAATGTACAACCATATCTGGAGGGGTATAAGAGCATGTCATCATCACAAGCAAAGCTGCACAGCCCCTACTACGACTAATGAAGTTATAGGTAATGTCTGTATAACAACTGACACTCATACCATGTATTAAATGAAGACCCCCTTCCTCTGCCTCACTGATGACTATATATTAAATGAAGACCCCCTTCCTCTGCCTCACTGATGACACTATATATTAAATGAAGACCCCCTTCCTCTGCCTCACTGATGACTATATATTAAATGAAGACCCCCTTCCTCTGCCTCACTGATGACACTATATATTAAATGAAGACCCCCTTCCTCTGCCTCACTGATGACTATATATTAAATGAAGACCCCCTTCCTCTGCCTCACTGATGACACTATATATTAAATGAAGACCCCCTTCCTCTGCCTCACTGATGACATCCATTACAAACCTCACTTATGACATCCATTGAAAATATCACCAATCCTTTCCAATTACCACACACAGCTGTGACCATTTAATTATCCCACCTAATGACCCAGTAATTAACATGAGTCAAATACGTAATAAATCATCAAAATAAAACAAACGGCCATACAGTTGATGCTATCGAGTTATCCCGGTATGTGGTCGAGCAGACCCATCAACCACAGGCAAGCAACTGTTCCTGCAGGGCTGTCCCATGCAGGGATCCAATGTTCCCCTTCGATAGAGAGCATTTTGCCACAGTGAAGCGCAAGGAAGTGTAAAGGTTTGGTTCCTGGATGGGCGCAACATATGCGTCTCTCCACCCAGTTAACCCCTTAACCACGGGGCGTCACTTTCGTGACGCTTGGGAGCAAGGGATCATACCACTGGGCGTCACTTTTGTGATTCTGTGTTATTTTGAATTCGCCCCCTCTTTCAAGTGGTGGCTTGTATCATCCATCAGTACTGCCAATGTCCAACACTAGTCAGCACTCCTAATCTCATCTGTACTCCCATCCATTATTGACAATTTAGCCATTTCTCCCCGTTCTTGACTCCCCTACCTACCTCCCCTCCATTACCCTCTCCTCTCGCCTGCCCAGCCGTGCTGCGCTAGGTAAATCTTCCCTGGAATTTTCCACTTATTTCATCCATTGAAATAAGCCCTATGCCCTATTCTTATACCAAATAATATATACAAAAAAGAATAGGGTAAGTGATAGTGCCATACACCTGGAATTGGCTAATTATCACCTGACAACACCTCACGTGCACTCATTCGCTAATTTTCGCTGTTTATTTCCCCTTGAAATATGCCGTATAATCTATTCTCATAATAAAAATATATATAAGAAAGGAAGGGAGAAGCCTAAAGAATATTTACATTCACCTGGAACTACCTAATTTATTATGTATTGTCTAGATATCCTGCCAATCATTTCACAGCATATATATTTGCAGCTCTCACCATGGTGACATTGGCAGCACTGCACCCCCCCTAGGCCAGCACAGTATTCAGTTTACTGTCGTCTTTCAAGGTGAAACCACGTCGGATTCGCATCTGTCCAATTCCGCCACTTTTTAGCCCCATGCAAAGGGCCCTGTGACCTCTACCCCCTACTAAACCTCGTGTGGAAAGGGGTAAAGGGCTAAGTGACTGCTGTGGAACATGAACTGGCTAATTTATCAATGAAAATGATGGACAGTGACTACCATCTTTCTGGAGACTAAAACAGTGCAAGTGGAAATGTAAATAATGTGCAAACAGCAAGTGAAAGTAATGAATGTAAATATAAGTGAACAGTGGAAAATAGTTATATAAGTTACTGCAAGTGACAGTGCATAACACAGTGTAAATAAAATAGAAATGTAAATAATGTAAATAAAATAGAGGATGTAAATAGAAATGTAAATGAGTAGTAATATAAGAATACGAGTATATATACTAGGAGTAATGAAAGTTTCACTCTAGCATGTATGAATACTATGAGTTATGAAAGTGGAAGTGAAAGTGACAGATTTGCTCTCAACGCTAGTATACAGGACGAGAAAGTGAATGCTACGTATTTTACTGAAAGCAAAATTGAATGCCTACAGTGACAATAAACTACTATTACTCAAGGAAACTTATGGATAAAGACTGCAGATATATATAAGTGTTATATAGTAATAGAAATATAAAGTGTGAGTGTTTTTATGAATAATAAATAACAGAACACCAGCGGTGAACGAGCGCAAGTGGGAAGGTCATACGCGCTCGTAATTTTTATTACGAATATGCCCGCGACACACGCAAGTCAAGCCAAAACAACCCCACGGTTTAGGGGTTAACTGAGGCACTGTATTAGGCTCATCAACCCATTATTTGGGTATATGGTTACCACCCAGCATTGCAAGTGGTATCCTGGGTTACAGGAAACCATTAGGCTCAGCACCCAGTGGAAAGAAGAAGAATAAATAGTAACACAATGGATAAAAGAAATAGGGAGAGAGAAGGGATAACAAAAAGAATGAGAAAAAAAAATGATGGAAGAAGTAGGTAGCACTGCATCAAGTGAGTGGATGATGGTTGCCACCACCTACCACAGCGTCATCAGAGTAAAAAGAGAGGTAAAGGGGGATAATATCAAAAGAAGTGTGGCTGAAGCATGATGATGAGAGCATATTATGAGGGCACTTATACTTAGCAGCATAAAACACCTGCGTAGCTCATGTTCTTGGCTATTTATTATGGCAATCCTCTTTTTATGTCCTCTATAAATGTGTAATATGGACCATGTCTGCCTCAGTAACATACAAAAAGAAAATGGTGTACACTGTAAAATACATCGCCAAAGTAGAAGGTGGTATATACGAGCACAGAGTACGGACCCACATCCAGAAAACAAAGGGTCGTTTTTATTACACGGAAGAGGTGTGAAGGCGTGATAAACCCTCTAATTTCTAATCATCATTTATGGAAACCCCTGTATTTTTTCTCTCTCTCTCAGTCTGCATTTCACATTACAGAGGGCGAGTCCAGCAAGGATACGGAAAAGTCAAGTACAGTATATTCCCATAATCATCACATACTTCAGAAATTAACTTTATAAACTCACGACTTCTCCACAAGGGTAAAAGCTTGCCAACGGTTATAAAAATACAGACCAAAAGACAGAGGTAACACTCACCAGATACAACAGAATCTTGGTCAGTGCTTTGGCACTCAGAGCAGCACCGCCCCTCCCCCATAGACAGGCCACGACCCTGAACGCCATTTGTAAACCAACAGTCATTGCCTGAAAACACACAACAACAACAACACATAGCTTTCCCTTTTACTTTTTCATCAGCAATGAAAACAATTAAATAGATTTCCATTTTTTAACAGCACTTTCAGTTCAATAATGTTCAGTTTAACCCGTTCAATCCTAGTGACTACTTTTTTTTTCCCTGCACTTTAACCTACTGGTTCAAGACGATATTACTCAACCCCATGAATTAATGAAGGCTCTATCTACCCCCCTCCCAGTTCAAATGGTCTCTCTCTGGATCTGAAATAGTCTGGAAACAGCAAATAAA
>NC_137033.1:59453530-59481030 GCF_032717465.1 Coenobita brevimanus
TACTCTTCCCGCCAAAGGAGGATACACTTTAGCCAAAAACAGCAACACGGGATGATGGTCTACCGCACGAATAACACATCAAAGTCTGTGCAACGAAATATTTTGCACACTGGCTGCGTGCATGGCCGCAAACAGTAAAAATTCTTAAAATCCAGTGATTTGTGTATTGCCAATCGATAGGCGGGCACAGAGAACGGATTGAACAGTGGAACAAAGTACGTCTAATGCAGCTGCAAACTCAACTTGCTCCTGAACACCTCGACGAAAGAAGCCACACCCACCTATACACTCTCCACGGCACCCACTTCAGACCCTAAACCCCTTCTTCGTCACTGCACAAGCAATGTAAGTGAAACCTACGCAAGCAATGTAAGTGAAACCTACGCAAGCAATGTAAGTGAAACCTACGCAAGCAATGTAAGTGAAACCTACGCAAGCAATGTAAGTGAAACCTGGCAGTCCGTGACCGTAGAGTTTTTGCAATTAGGGTGAGCCTGAACCCCTCTGTCATTACGCATGCAATGACACTGAAACCTGAAGTACGTGACCATAGAGTTTTATCAATCATGGTGACAGTTTTTTAAAAGTTACTAATAAAGTAATATTCATAGATATAATATTATCTCCTGATATAACAGATATAACTGATAATACATATAAAGAGAACAGAACAAAATAAGGGAGTAGAACACATTACCTATGTCTCCGCTTCAGTCCATCCACCCGTCTCTTTCTCTTCTTCGTCCTGATCTGCAACAGAAGCAATAACAGATTAAATGTGACATATAATACATGGCGTACTTTTATTTTCTACCATCATATCAATAGCTGGATAATATGTACCTTTCTCTTTGCCAAAACGTACACACCTCAAACAAAAACATGCATTGCAACATCCACGCTCCTGCTGCTGCCTTTTGTTTTGTTTTTTTATTTTTTTTTGGGGGGGGGAGGGGGTGATTTGCATTGTCACAATTTTTCTCTGCTTTTCCTTGTCACTCACATATATTTTGTGGGGCCTCTTCCTTGTCAGTCACGTGGTCATACATAATTCTGGATGCTTCTCTTGTCGGTCACGCACGTGATGACAGTGACAATGGATAACCAGAAAGCACTAAGAGAACGCATACCTCCGCCAACGCAAATAATAATAATAATAATAATAAAAATAATAATAATAATAAAGAAAAGAAAGAAAGAAAAGAAACTGTGATTTACTGGTGTAATTCCTTTCCAACCAGACCAATACTTTTACGTCCTGACATAAGCAGTTAATTCTACGGTCTTGGTCTGCCCCGCCACACAGGTTCACACAGCGCATACCTCCAGCAACGTCAATAAAATGTACAATTTCCTGCATCACATCCGGATCCATCTGCACCAAATGTTACTGAAATCGATAACCATTTTCTAGACATCTCGTACACAGGCATACAAACAGACAGACAGACACGGGTGAATACACAACCTGCTGCCACTTCCTTGGCGGGGGTAATGCAGACCAAATAAAGAGGGCAGGTGGCGGCTGGTGGCTGCGGTGGTGTGGCTGGTGGCGGGGTGAGGGGCACCAGTGTTGGCCAGGCAGGATGCTCTGGCCTTTAATCCCTGGCCTCTTACTGACATTACCTTAGCCCCTCACCCCAGGAGGGGGGGCACACCTGACAAACCTCTCTCTCTCTCTCTCTCTCTCTCTCTCTCCAAGAAAGTGGAGATCAACTAAGAATTCCTTTTAATTTCTCACAGCAAGATGGAATGAAGTGCTTGTGTAGTAACCAGTCACCTGCTGTGTCTCTTGTTTAATACCACATCTGATGACTTACAGATTTACTCTCTCTCTCTCTCTCTCTCTCTCTCTCTCTCTCTCTCTCTCTCTCTCTCTCCGAATAAAATGCCTGTCGTTGGCTGGAATACAGGCGAAGACCTACCGTGAGATGGTTACTAGTGTGTGTGTGTGTGTGTGTGTGTGTGTGTGTGTGTGTGTGTGTGTGTGAACTCTCCCAGGCTCCTGTGACTTACCCTCAGCTTTGAAAGGACAGACACACAAACAGACAAACAGACAGCTAAACAGACAGACATCTTTTGGTGGCCATTACTGCACAACAATCATCATATAAATCACAATAAAAAAAAATCATTACAGTAGATAAGGAAATTGGAAAATTGAAATTCTATAATATAAGGTAATTCTGAAAACACGATGCCAAATACATTCATTTCATTCCCCTTACAACCTACTGGGTATGATAATGGAGAATCTATATATATATTTTTTTTTGATAAAGGAAAAAAAGGAATCATTTATATAACACAGCATCAACAGGACACTTAACACACCCAGGCTCCTACGACTCACTCCTGGTATATAAAATAATCTGGCTTTACATCAATAAAATACTTCAGGAGATGCGACCATAGTAGGACTGGAAATAAAGTCTGTTCTATCTACCTATTGCCAGACGTCTTAATCCCGTAAGAGGTGGCCACAAACAAATCGCCTCCATGTCGCCCTGTCCCCGCCAGTTCATTGCCCTGCTCGTTTATCTTTCCGATTAATTCCTCCATCTCATCCTTAGCCTCCCCCTCCCTCTCCCCCCCTCCACCTCACTCCCATACACTCTCCTCGTCAGTCTCTCGCTTTCCATAATTACCTCTACTAACACCTTGAATTACCTTAGCATGGTCAGGCACGTGCTTTAACATTCTCGTACCAGCCAGCCTTCCTTCTGCACCTAAGGCCAATGTGTGGCTATGAAGCGGCACTAACCTCTCCATTAACCCCTGCAGTCCAACACATACTTTGCTGCTGTATTGTGGCCACCAACACAGGACTGTATGTACCCGTGGCAAACACCTCACCAGCACCGAGTTACATTGGTTGCCTTTAATATTTCCCACACACTGAATTACCTTATATATACATGCTGAAGTTTTCTATCTACCTATCTATCTATCTACTCGTACTGCCAGACGCCTTAACCTCAGAAGGGGTGCCCACGAACAAATAGCCTTCATGTCGCCCTGTCCTCCGCCATCAAGCTGCCCTACCTCCATCTCACACTACTTTCATTTATGTACTGTGCCTCTACACAAACTAAAAAAACGCAGATCATAGCTAATTCCTTCAGCTATTATGGGTAATAATACAGATCTACAGCAACCTGGATAAGCAGAGGAATAGAGCTGACTTGAACAACACAGTTCATATCACAAGCTGGTAATATAAGCTTTGATGTTAAGACTCTACCTTCCTGGATAAACAGACAGAAAGAAAAACCACTAACAACATAGCCAATCTATTACAGAAGTGGGTAAAGCAAGTTTTGATGTGAGATTATTTGAATACTCCCTTCCCATTAACCAGGGGAAAGAATAAGCAAAAACATTTATAAACTTACCAATTGACTTTAAACTTGTGCAGGGGTGGAAGAAAAGAATATTGGTTTTGCATTAAATGGAAAAAAAAATTGGCTCTTTTTCCTGGGTCAGAAAACTCCGCCACTGCTTTCTCTGGCGCCACTATCTGCTCCTGACACGCACACTCACACGTCCGCGTAGGCTGTTTTCGAGCCTTTAGTCTTTTTATGTATATTTTTTTTATTTTTGCTACCTACAGACGAAGTTATCCAGTTAACAAGGCTTCTTGATCTAAGTGCTTGGGTAAAAAAAGAAATAAGACCCTTTACCGTTGTGGCAGAAAACTCCTGGCACTACTTTCCCTCGCGCGCCACAATCTGCCCCCGACAGGCACACCACACACATCCGCGTCTTTCCCGCCTGTAAAGACCTGTTCACACTGTCTGGCAGGAATGGAACTTACTCTGATATACACGGTTTGGTCGTGTACGTCTAGAATAAATAGTGGAATAAGAACACCACACTTCTAACTGCCATACACAGCTGCTTGTATTTACCGGCGATTGATATACGAGTTTGTACACTGTAATAGCGTAGCATTAGGCTCGTATTCTCGTCGGTTAAGCAAGCTCCCTAACACCTTTTCCTTATTGACTTTTTTTTTTTTCTATGGTTGGTTAGTAACTGTTTGTACGATGTTTATGAAGAGTATGGCTATATTGGAAGGCTTTACTCGTATGTAATAGAAGAGAGTAAGGTTAGAGCCTCTATAAGGGGCACTGTATACCTGACACTAATTACGCAAAGCCACAGGTAATTCTCGCAATTGAGAGACGAACATTATAACTGACTCAACTTGACCTAAACTTGCCATCTCCCTATCTTATATGTTGCGTTTTAACAAGATTAACACTAGTAAATCATGCTAGTCATGAAGTGCTACGGCAAGAACGTAGAGCCGTAGTATTGTCTCACTGCCACTGAGCTACATGAAACAGGCTACAGAACGACGAAAATCAGGGCCAAGTCAAGGTGCAATGAGTATACCCACTAACCCTCATGCCACACTGCTTGCAGCTAATATGACTAACGTATTCTTGTTGGGTAAGTAAACTCCCTAACACCTATTCCTTAACGATTTATTTTCCAAAGTGCCCATTAGTATCTTCTTTTTTTTCTTTTGTTTGTATCTTTTTAATGGCGACACAGAGTGTATGAATATGACAGAAGAATATAGTAACAGGACAGAATCAGAAATAAACCGGTAAGGAACAGATGTTGGTAAGTTTCCTACCCGCACGAGAATACCGTCCTTAAACTCGTATTATCGTCGGGTAAGGAAGTTCCCCAACGCCTCTTCCTTAGCGATTGATTAAGGCGACCAATGAACGTCTGCATAAACGGAAGTGATGCTCAGTGAGTGGCCTGTTTCAAGAAGAACGCTCAGTGAGTGGCCTGTTTACATCCAAACTGGGAAAAATGGTCACATGGCGTCTGAATTTTACCTAGACTTCTATTAACTGTGCAGCCTTGAGAATTTCAGAGGCAGGAAAGGTAAAATGCTCTTTTAGACTCTGCAGGGACAATATCACTCTTGCATTACGTTCTGAGCGCTGCCAGACTAAGGAAATAAGTGAGAAATGAAGAGGACTGTACCACACGGCAAGAGGCGAGCCCAAAAATAAGAAATAAGAGAACAGCAAGCAACGACTCTCCCCCTCGTCCATTTTGCCTGCCCTAAACGAAATGTAATCGTCTCTAAGATGCAGGGAAAAGACATCTTAGGTCTGCAGGGGTTAAGTCTCTTCAACTGAGGGGTGAAAGTAAGAACAGATAAGAGAAAACAGATAAACATAAGGGGAGAAACCAGATAAACATAAGGGGAGAAACCAGATAAACATAAGGGGAGAAACCAGATAAACATAAGAGAAGAAACCAGATAAACATAAGGGGAGAAACCAGATAAACACAAGGGAAGAAACCAGATAAACACAAGGGAAGAAACCAGATAAACATAAGGGGAGAAACCAGATAAACATAAGGGGAGAAACCAGATAAACATAAGGGGAGAAACCAGATAAACATAAGGGGAGAAACCAGATAAACATAAGGGGAGAAACCAGATAAACATAAGGGGAGAAACCAGATAAACATAAGGGGAGAAACCAGATAAACATAAGGGGAGAAACCAGATAAACATAAGGGGAGAAACCAGATAAACATAAGGGGAGAAACCAGATAAACATAAGGGGAGAAACCAGATAAACATAAGGGGAGAAACCAGATAAACATAAGGGGAGAAACCAGATAAACATAAGGGGAGAAACCAGATAAACACAAGGGGAGAAACCAGATAAACATAAGGGGAGAAACCAGATAAACATAAGGGGAGAAACCAGATAAACAAAAGGGGAGAAACCAGATAAACATAAGGGAAGAAACCAGATAAACATAAGGGAAGAAACCAGATAAACATAAGGGAAGAAACCAGATAAACATAAGGGAAGAAACCAGATAAACATAAGGGAAGAAACCAGATATATACAAGGGAAGAAACCAGATAAACATAAGGGGAGAAACCAGATAAACATAAGGGGAGAAACCAGATAAACATAAGGGGAGAAACCAGATAAACAACAAGGTCCAAGCTTCGCTTCCATACGTTGGAGTTAGTATCACAGTACTATCATCCAGCGACTTACTACGTCCATGCTCACTTCCCTGTTTCCTACTGTGTCGCTGCTTTCAAAGACCCAGCAACCTTACTTCCCTGTTGTACTCTTTCAGACACTTGACTTTGCTCCGTGATTTTGAGTTTTGACCAATTGCTTTAAAAAAACAACAGGTCATTCCCCTGACTGTCCCTCTGTCCCTCACCAAATGTAATGGAAATGAGATAAAAACTGTTTGATATATTTTACTGAAACACACACACACACACACACACACACACACACACACACACACCGCTCGCTGGTGCAGTGGTAACGTTCCCGCTTACCAACTGGTGGACGGGAGTTCGCGCCTCGCTCAGGTTGCGAAAGGTTTCACTGACGAAGTGGGTGGTTACTGTCCCCCTTGAGCAAGGGGACGGGTGTGTACGTGTGTGAAGGTCACAGCCTTGCCCATAGATCAGACTATATGAGCACTTAGCTTCCTTCCAGGAGGGTAAAAGCTGACGATCCCGACCATCAAGTGATCCTGACCGACCTGGTGAATTACACACACACACACACACACACACACACACACATATATATATATATATATATATATATATATATATATATATATATATATATATATATATATATATACATACAGACCGATCAAAATATAAACACTCTTTCTCGCTTCGCGAACGCAGGAGTGATGAAATCGGCTGGAAGTGGCAAGAATAAGATTTTAAAAAGTATGCAAATGCAAGGGATGGCGGCAGCAGCATGTTACGTTGTGTGTGTAACGTTCAGGTGTGGGGAAAGTTATCACCGTCTGAAACTTCGAAACAATTTTCATACTTACTGTATGCTCCCCTCCCCCCCCCTCTCTTTCCCTCTCTCTCGGCTGCTTTTCTTTCACCTTTACACTTTCCTTCTTTCTTTGTCTCCAAAAACCCAACTCCTTCGTCCACGGTCTCTCCCTGTGTCCTCCCCATCTCTCCATATTACCTAACTCTTCCAACTTTCTTCCACCTCTTTTACCCAGGTCCCTCCACTTCCTGCCTCACTCTTTTTTCCTTTCTTCTCTCCTAACTCCTGCCTCTTTCCTCCTGTCTCTCCATCCCTCCAGACCCTCTGGCTCTCCTTTGGTGGCTGCATCTTCCCTCCACCCCTCCCCTCCGGCCCCTCCACTTCCCGGCCAAGTTTATGAGAGAAGGAGCAAAGTAAGAGCAGTAATTGAGTTCCGCCTGGGAAAGACCCGGACCACAGTGGCGATGGCGCCCCTCTCTCTCTCTCTCTCTCTCTCTCTCTCTCTCTCCACTACCACCATCAATCTCTCACCTCCTGCCACCCCAGTCTCCTCCCCCTCCAGGCCAGCTCACGTGAACCACCTGTCATTTGGGTATATTTTTTACCCATAAAGTCGGTCGGGTATTCTGGGTAAACAATATCTATTTTATGGCCAGGTAGTCAGCGAGATGTGATGTAGTGGTTCAGCCCCTTAACACCTGAACTGCCATGAAGTCTTTGGTTTACTCCTGTTATTAGCAGGTTATTTTTCGTGGCTTTGGAGAGGCCTGGTGTACTGGAGTTATTTTTTAATGGAGGGAAGAAGGAACCAAAGGCCAGAAGCCCAACTGTTCCCCACAAGACAAAACAAAAAACAAAATAACAAAGCCAGAAGCCCTCAAGATTGTTCCATCCAAGACAAAATAAAAACAACATAACAAACAAGCCTGAAGCCCCCGAGACTGTTCCCTCCAAGACAAAATAAAAACAGAATAACAGGGAGTTAAATTCAAGCTGTGTTCCTTTCGAGATGGCTGGACACACTGCGTTGTAAAGACTGGAGGACACAGGAGGGAATACAGCCTTCATGTAACCCTTCACTACAAAGCTGTTCTCTTGTAGTGAACGAAATGGGCTGGTGACAGCAAGAACACAATGAAGAGAACGCCACTGCATAACAGAGGTTCATTCTCTCTCTCTCTCTCTCTCTCTCTCTCTCTCTAAGAAGTAATTAGTGTGTTATGGTCGTGTGCCTCATCATTAACCCGCAAAGTGGCATGCAACCCCCTAATTACTGAAGGTCATTTATGCAACACCTGTGGTCATTAGGTAGGGTTAGCCTGCATCCCATATTACAGAACGCAGTCAGCAGGCACACAGGAAGGCCAGGTACGGTCCATCATCATCACCTGCTTCAAAAATCATCAAAAATTTGGGGTGTGCATCCCACCTGGCGACTTACAGGATTATACACACCAGCCTGCCAGTGACATCGTTGGTGTTTAGACTGGCAGACATAAGAATAGGTTTACACAGTAGCAGCCAATGTGTGACTTTCACCAGTTGTATATACCCTTTACTATTACAAAACTTTACTACAGAGGAGTGTATACCCTTCACTAATAAATATATTTACTAGAGAAGAGTGTATACCCTTTACTATTAAAAACTTTATTACAGAGGAGTGTATACCCTTTACTATTAAAAAACTTTACTACAGAGGAGTGTATACCCTTTACTATTAAAAAACTTTACTACAGAGGAGTGTATACCCTTTACTATTAAAAACTTTACTACAGAGGAGTGTATACCCTTTACTATTAAAAAACTTTACTACAGAGGAGTGTATACCCTTTACTATTAAAAAACTTTACTACAGAGGAGTGTATACCCTTTACTATTAAAAAACTTTACTACAGAGGAGTGTATACCCTTTACTATTAAAAAACTTTACTACAGAGGAGTGTATACCCTTTACTATTAAAAAAACTTTACTACAGAGGAGTGTATACCCTTTACTATTAAAAAACTTTACTACAGAGGAGTGTATACCCTTTACTATTAAAAAACTTTACTACAGAGGAGTGTATACCCTTTACTATTAAAAAACTTTACTACAGAGGAGTGTATACCCTTTACTATTAAAAAACTTTACTACAGAGGAGTGTATACCCTTTACTATTAAAAAACTTTATTACAGAGGAGTGTATACCCTTTACTATTAAAAAACTTTATTACAGAGGAGTGTATACCCTTTACTATTAAAAAACTTTACTACAGAGGAGTGTATACCCTTTACTATTAAAAAACTTTACTACAGAGGAGTGTATACCCTTCACTAATAAATATATTTACTACAGAGGAGTGTATACCCTTCACTAATAAATATATTTACTACAGAGGAGTGTATACCCTTCACTAATAAATATATTTACTACAGAGGAGTGTATACCCTTCACTAATAAATATATTTACTACAGAGGAGTGTATACCCCTCCCTAACTAAAACATTTACTAGAGGAAATTTTCATTGTAAAAAGTGTATACCATTCACTAACAAAAATTTTTACTATAGAGGAAATATTCATTGTAAAAAAGTGTATATCGTACACCAATAAAAATATTTACCAGGGGAAACATTCATTACAAGAACGTATATACCTTTCACTAATAAAAATCTTTACTAGAGGAAATTTTCATTGTAAAAAAAGTGTGCTGTATAAAATGATCATAATAAAGGAGTGTAATGCTTAAAGTCAGTAAGGCAGTGTGGGTAAAGGTGTATTTAATGGCTATCCAATCAACGAGGCATGGTCCACTGGCTCCTTTCCCTTAACACATCCTCACTGGAAACTTAATCCAGGTGTTACAGAAGAGTGGCTTTAATGGATCCTCTCTCTCTCTCTCTCTCTCTCTCTCTCTCAGATCAGTATAATTGGCGTTAGCTCTACCTTTCCTCACCTCTCTCTTCTCTACGTCCTCTCCTTCCCTTTCTCTTTTCCATCTCTCTTTCCCCCTCTCCTCTCTTCCTCTCCATCTCTCTCTCCTCCTCCTCCTCTTCCTCCCCTCTTTCCCTCCCTCGCGTTCTCTTTCTGCTCTTTTTTCTCTCTTCTCTTCATGTACTTCCCCTTCCCTTATCCTCTTCCTTTATTTCTCCTCTCTCTCTCTCTATTTTGTTTGCATTTTTCTCGTTGCCTCTTGCTGCTCCCACACTTATATTCTCCCATGTGTCTTTTCCAGGCTCATCTCTCTCTCTCTCTCTCTCTCTCTCTCTCTCTTTCTCTCTCGGCCAGAAAGCTTAGGTCCCTTGTGCACTCTGGCAACGAGGGGAAGATGGCGGCTTTGACAGTAACGGCAGAAAATGTACCGTTGCTGTCACTACCCTCATGCTGACACCTGCATCAGGGGAGAGAGAGAGAGAGAGAGAGAGAATTTTTTTTTCATTACGAGGTACTGACCATTGCTTTCACGAATGTCTCCTTTCCAATAATTTCTGTCTGAGCAAGTTAGAGGTCACAATGTCTTACCAGGTCACCAATGTCTTACCAGGTCACAATGTCTTACCAGGTCACCAATGTCTTACCAGGTCACAATGTCTTTCGTTCTGTTTATTTTTTTTTTTTTTTGTACCACGTATTAAGTCTGTCCAAAGATAATAACCCTTCCTCTCTCTCTCTCTCTCTCTCTCTCTCTCTCTCCCTCTCTCTCTCTCCCTCTCTCTCTCTCTCTCTCTCTCTCTCTCCCTCTCTCTCTCTCTCTCTCTCTCTCTCTCTCTCTCTCTCTCTCTCTCTCTCTCTCTCTCTCTCTCTCTCTCTCTCAGTCACGCTCCCGAGTCACGTTCCTCCCAAGGTCACATCCCACCATCTGATGCTTCCTTTATTTATTTATTTATTTTTTTATTACACCAGGTGGCAGGCAGCACAGCATCTGGGTCTTTTCTTCTCAGGTAAAAGAAAACCCAAGAAAAAGGAGAACCCGGGACTGTTTTCTTGTCACCTAAGGAGGATTTATAGCACTTCTTCGTGACTAGTTTATTTCTGCACATGGCAAAGGGAATAGTACTGTATTTTGCATGTTGTTTATATAATGGGTCACTCACTCACTCACTTACCCCTCAAGCTCCCGAAATCCTGTGAGATGGAGTCAGGGTTCCCGGTGCTTGAATGGTGAGTGAATGAGTGTGGGGCCCACTTTATTGATCATGGCAGTTATTAGTTCTCCATAATTTTTCCCTTGCTCTCTGGGACTAATTCATTGCACATGTGAGGGTGAAGGGGGAGAGGAGGGATGATGATGATGATGATGATGATGATGATGATGGTGGTGGTAATAATGATGATGATAATGATAATGATGATGATAATGGTAACTACGACGACGACGGCGATGATGATGATGATGATGATGATGATCATGTAATCTATGTTCACATTATAAAGACATAAATAACTTACAATATAATAGTCAGGTGTAGTGTATATACATAAAATAACTCGCTATGGAAATGATGATGAGAACCCCTATGAGCTGAGGACTTGCAGGATCTCTCTCTCTCTCTCTCTCTCTCTCTCTCTCTCTCTCTGTTCCATTTATCCAGTAACTTTTTGTTCCTTCCCCCTCTTCTTCAACGCTACTCTTCCTCATGTCTCCCATAACCATTCCAATCGTACCACCGAAGCTACGTACATAATTCATCTAATGCATTTTAATAGCCAGAGAGAGAGAGAGAGAGAGAGAGAGAGAGTGTGTGTGTGTGTGTGTGTGTGTGTGTGTGTGTGTGTGTATCTGAGAGAGAGAGAGAGAGACAGACAGAAAGAGAGAGAGAGAAAAATCCTAGTAATCAGGAGAAAATAATAGGGATAACCAACCAATTACCCTCTGCATGGTGGGGTTAACTCTACAAGTTTGCTAAGGTACAGACAGACGATTTTAATTACCTTAAGGACTATCACAGAAGTCTCAGTGTTCTTTATCCTAAAACCTCATCCTAAGTGATTTATTTTGCTTATTGCACCTTGCTGTCCTCTTCTGCGTTACTCAAGCCATTCTAATATCACCATACTCTTCGTAAAGACGTTAAAAAATCATACTAACCGACCGTATCAAAAAATAAATCGCTAAGGAAGAGGTGTTAGGGCGCCTCCTTAAGTGACGTCACAGACCCTGGGTTAAAGAAATACCAAATAATTTACAGCGAAACAAAAGTAAAGGAAAATAAAGAGAAAGAAAACGAGAAATGGAAGCCAGAGAAAACCAATAACACGAAAGATTAACAAACGTGAACGAAACTCAAAGGGAAAAGGGATAAAAGAACAACTGAAAGCCAGGCCTGAAACACAACTCAAGGCTTTAGTTTCTTCTTTGTATCGCAGTTTCTTTCTTTATTCCGGCTTTTTTTTATCTCTCTCCCTTGTCGTTGTCACAGCTCTTGCGGGTTACGGTTTCTCTCTTGTTTCGTTTTTCTTTCGTTCTTTTTTTCTTTCTTGAACACTTTCACTTTTCCACTTTTCTTCATCCTCTGTTTCGTTATTAGTCTCCACCTACTACACAGCTGGACACTGTTGTTCTCGCTGCTATTACTATTATTATTATTATTATTATAAGTCCCGCCTCAGAGTCTCCCAACGATTCCAGCAGAACCGGAGACTGCACAAGGAATCTGAAGGGCCCAGGTTATGTATCCTGGCATGGGCCATCGCTGATAGGAAAAAAAATCCAAATCTCCCAATGGGGTCAAGGTCACTGTAAGAAACCGTAGCAGGAGACTATATCCTATTTAATATGATCTGAGAAGAGACCAGCCTTAAGCTTTTGAAAGCTGGCAGCTGATAGGTTGGTCAAGTGCATTCATTATTAACGACACATTTTAAATATTTTTATTATATGGGATTCAATAACCGTTTGGTGATACGATTGACCAAATAAAATATTAGGTATAGTTATTTGCACAGATTAACTTAAAAACGAGGCCTTACTAAGTTTATCAGATGGCTGGATACCTGTGACATTTTGAATTCTCGAAACAAAACAAAACACGTCCAGGTAAAGTTTTACGAATACCTTGATTGTTTTTTCTCATGTTCTGGCCAATTAAGGTTAATGAGGTCATTACTGCGATAGTTTGTAAAATATAACCTGGTAAAACATCAGAATTGCAATGAACTATAACATATTCCCTGAATGATGATGAATGATAGACGGGGGGGGGGGTAGGCCGCCCTTGGAATGTCCCACTGGACTAAGCAGACGAATATTCAAATTTACTTGAGAGTGTTTTGCTGTGGCATCAGTTTGCAATATGCTTTCTACTTTAGCATCAGTAGTAAGTTTTTTGTCTTTTTAATTTCCAATATCTAGTTACAACTTACAACAGAGCTGTGAGAAGGTATGGGCTGCGGGATATTTAAAAGTGACGCTGACATACAGCTTCTTCACCCGTGTTTACCAGGCAGTTTTCACTGGAGTTCCCATGTTGTACTAGATTTGATTTTACATGATGTCGCAGTAATGATATAATTTACCTTAATTACCCTAAACATGGGAGGAAAAAGTAAGGTATTCGTAAAATTTGACCTGGACTTGTTTTGTTTGGTTCCGAGAATTGAAAATGTCACAGGTCTCTGTGCCATCCGATAAACCTAGTAAGGCCCCGTTTTTAAATTAACGTATCCAGATAAATATATATAATAGTTTATTGGGGCAAATCTTATCATTAAACGGTTATTGAAACCCATGTCATAAAAATAATATAAAATGCGTCATTAATAATCAATGCACTGGGAAAATCAATCAGGTGGCAGCTTTCCAAAGCTTAAGACTGGTCTCTAACTGGACTCACCAAGAATGTATTGCCAGTCACTACACTCGACAGTCTACACCTTAACCACCATTTACTCTCTCTCTCTCTCTCTCTCTCTCTCTCTCTCTCTCTCTCTCTCTCTCTCTCTAACAACTACAGCAGCACAATTCTTCAACTACCACTACCATGCCAGCTTCAACTACGACCATCATCACCACTACAACTTCCAGCCATCACTATGGCTATCAAATATATCACCACTACAACTATCACCATTTCTCATTGCTACAACTACCACCATCATCACTGTACCTACTACAATCATCACTACAACCACACAACTACCGCAATAATCATCACTACAACCACACAACTACTGCAATTATCATCACTACAACCACAACTACTGCAATTATCATCACTACAACCACACAACTACTACAATTATCATCACTACAACCACACAACTACTGCAATTATCATCACTACAACCACACAACTACTGCAATTATCATCACTACAACTACACAACTACTACAATTATCATCACTACAACTACACAACTACTGCAATTATCATCACAACAACCACACAACTACTACAATTATCATCACTACAACCACACAACTACTGCAATCATTACTACAACCACACAACTACTGCAATTATCATCACTACAACCACACAACTACTGCAATCATTACTACAACCACACAACTACTGCAATTATCATCACTACAACCACACAACTACTGCAATTATCATCACTACAACCACACAACTACTGCAATTATCATCACTACAACCACACAACTACTGCAATTATCATCACTACAACCACACAACTACTGCAATTATCATCACTACAACCACACAACTACTGCAATTATCATCACTACAACCACACAACTACTGCAATTATCATCACTACAACTACACAACTACTGCAATTATCATCACTACAACCACCACATTCATCACCACTGCCACCATAATTACATTTACATCATTACTACACCATCACAATCATCACTACTAAAACATCATCATCATTATTACTACAACTATCACTATCACCATCACTACTATAACTACCACAATCACCATCATCACTAGTACAACTACCATTATCACAGCTACAGCTAACACGGTCACTATCACTACTACCGTACTGTCACTACCACGACCATCATTACTACCACTACCACCGTCATCACCACTACAACTACCACTATTACCATCACCCCTACAACTACCACAATCACCACTATCACCATCCTTTAACATCATCACTACTACAAAAACCACCCTCATCACCACCACACTTAGCCAGTCTCATCACCATTCCATTCACCACTGTCATCACCACAAGGTCCACTATCACCATCCTTTAACATCATCACTACTACCAAAACCACCCTCATCACCACCACACTTAGCCAGTCCCATCACCATTCCATTCACCACTGTCATCACCACAAGGTCCACTATCACCATCCTTTAACATCATCACTACTACAAAAACCACCCTCATCACCACCACACTTAGCCAGTCTCATCACCATTCCATTCACCACTGTCATCACCACAAGGTCCACTCTCACCATCCTTTAACATCATCACTACTACCAAAACCACCCTCATCACCACCACACTTAGCCAGTCTCATCACCATTCCATTCACCACTGTCATCACCACAAGGTCCACTCTCACCATCCTTTAACATCATCACTACTACCAAAACCACCCTCATCACCACCACACTTAGCCAGTCTCATCACCATTCCATTCACCACTGTCATCACCACAAGGTCCACTCTCACCATCGTCGCTACCATAACAGCCTAAATCCCACCATGAAATGCTGCCAGTAATGGTAATGGAGAAGACAGAGGCCTGGACAAGGCCAGCAATGGTAACTAGCCAGTTTAGGAGTGGCATCTTGTTGGCTAAGGCTTGCAAACCATCTCCACTAACTCTTTGACAATGGCCTATGTCCTGACTGTTCCTTCTGGCTAGCACTGCACCAGTAAACAATGTTACCTTCACGGCTCAACTGCTGTTTACTAGCTAACAAAGCCGGCAAGTAGACTCAGCTCAACTTCCATTCCTTTACCTTGCAAAACGGTGGATATTTTCCATTGCAAGTCTTGGCCTCTGCCTTCTGCCCCAACCCCCCAATCGCACTAGTTCTCCTACCGGCTAATTAGTTGGATCTTTAACAGGAAGACTGAACCATTTTTTGGCAGGTGCCGGGGTCGGGGTCAGTGGATATCCTTAACAGATCGTGCCGTCATTATGGTGCTTATTGCCTTGTAATTCCACGTTGCCTATGAAGCAGTTGTATGCTGGCAGAGGCTAACGGGCAGTACACACGCACACACACACACTCTCTTCCTCACTTTCTCCCTCTATCTCTTTCTCTTTACGAGAGACTGGGCTAAACAGAGGTAATTGGAGGTGGCTAGCTTGTGGCGCCTCACTCTTTTTACCTATTACACTGGCCTGTCTCTCGCTGGTTTCGAGACTGGGCAGATGACACAAGGTACGGAGCTGGCTACCCTCTCGGCGGAGTCCTGAAGGCCCTCTCTGATACCTATAGTGCTGCCAAAACAAAGTCTCATTCCCTCTCTTTACGAGAGCTTTGGCATAGGCTTTGACGCAAGGAATGGGAGCTGGCTGCCCTCTCGGCGGAGTCCTGAAGGCCCCTCTACCCATTACCAATAGTCTGCTCCCCCCCCCCCTCTCTCTCTCTCTCTCTCTGGTGTGTGTGTGTGTGTGTGTGTGTGTGTGTGTGTGTGTGTGTGTGTGTGTGTGTGTGTGTGTGCATGTGTTTGTATGTGGGCATGTATATGTGCATGTATTTGCATGTGTGCATGTGTGTATGCATGTGTTTGTATGTGTGGATGTGTATGTATGTATCTAAGTGTACTACACATACACACACACACACACAGGTGGACTAGGCCTGCCTTGACCACCAGGTCATGGCAGGGACACCACTGGAAAAAAAACGAGCCAGGACGTTACCTCCTGGGTGGCTTGGAAACACGTCCACACACACACACACACACACACACACACACACACACACACACAATTAAGTACCTTGGTGCAATGATCGATGGGGGGAGAGGGATAAGTGTAAAGGAAACGGCCAGCAGAGTGGCTCCGCAACATAAAAGTGGCCGCTGCACTGGCAAATCAGAGATGCAATTGGCAAGGAAATATAGGCCTGGAGGAGGCTGGTAGGCGTTAGCATTAGTCTATGTGCCTATTATCGGGTGCTTTGCTGTGCCATCAGCAGTGTAGAGGCCAGGGCTGGAGGAGGCTGGAAGGAGTTAGCATTAGTCTATGTGCCTATTATCGGGTGCTTTGCTGTGCCATCAGCAGTGTAGAGGCCAGGGCTGGAGGAGGCTGGTAGGCGTTAGCATTAGTCTATGTGCCTATTATCGGGTGCTTTGCTGTGCCATCAGCAGTGTAGAGGCCAGGGCTGGAGGAGGCTGGTAGGAGTTAGCATTAGTCTATGTGCCTATTATCGGGTGCTTTGCTGTGCCATCAGCAGTGTAGAGGCCTGGCGCCAGCCAACTGTGCCCACATACTGAGGCCACCAGTCACCAGGTATAGCCTATTGTGTCTCATCGCACAAGACACCAGCCTTGAGCTCCTCTGCCCGTCTGCTCCGCCTTCACCCCCGTCTGCTCCACACTCACCCCCGTCTGCTCTGCCTTCACCCCCGTCTGCTCCGCCTTCACCCCCGTCTACTTCACCTTCACCCCCGTCTGCTCCGCCTTCACCCCCGTCTGCTCCGCCTTCACCCCCGTCTGCTCCACCCTCACCCATTGCTCCCCTCCCCCCGCTGACTCCATCTCTGTCTCTCATCCACCTCCATCTTCCTCCACTGTCCTGCTGCCTTCCGTCTCTTCACCAGTCCAAGGCTGGCACAGAAAATGCAGCATGTGCGGTGGACGCTGGACAAACTGAGATAAGTACAGAGATTGAGGTGGAGATAGAGGCAGGAGAAGAGCTTGGCAATGAGGTGGAATGTGTGTGTGACTGCTAGAGTGTGTGAATGTGTGAGGGAATGTGTGTGTAACTGTGTGAGTGAATGTGTGTGTGACTGCTGGAGTGTGTGAATGTGTGAGGGAATGTGTGTGTAACTGTGTGAGTGAATGTGTGTGTGACTGCTGGAGTGTGTGAATGTGTGAGGGAATGTGTGTGTAACTGTGTGAGTGAATGTGTGTGTGACTGCTAGAGTGTGTGAATGTGTGAGGGAATGTGTGTGTAACTGTGTGTGTGAATGTCTGTGTGAATGCTACAGATATGAGGACGATCCCACAAGTGTGAAAGAATGTGTAAATGTGCGTGTGAATGTGTGTGTAAATGTGTTTGTGACTGTGTGTGTGACTGTGTGTGTGATTGTGGGTGAATGTGTGTGTGAATGGGTGTGTGAATGTGCGTGTGACTGTGTGTGACTGTGTGTGAATGTGTAGGTGAATGTGTGGGTGAATGGGTGTGTGAATGTGTGTGTGACTCTGTGTGTGAATGTGTGGATGAACGTGTGTGTGAATATGTGTGTGAATGTGTGGATGACTATGTGTGTCAATGTGTGAGTGACTGTGTGTGTGAATGTGTTGGTGACTGTGTGTGTGAATGTGTGTGTGTGAATGTGTGGATGAATGTGTGTGTGTGAATGTGTGGGTGAATGTGTGTGGGTGAATGTGTGGATGAATGTGTGTGTGTGAATGTGTGTGTGAATGTGTGTGTGTGAATGTGTGGATGAATGTGTGTGTGTGAATGTGTGTGTGAATGTGTGTGTGTGAATGTGTGGATGAATGTGTGTGTGTGAATGTGTGGGTGAATGTGTGTGGATGAATGTGTGTGTGTGAATGTGTGGGTGAATGTGTGTGTGTGAATGTGTGGATGAATGTGTGTGTGTGAATGTGTGGGTGAATGTGTGTGTGAATGTGTGTGTGTGAATATGTGTCAATGTGTGAGTGACTGTGTGCGTGATTGTGTGTGTGACTGTGTGTGAATGTGTGTGAATGTGTGTGGATGAATGTGTGTGTGACTGTGTGTGTGAATGTGTGGGTGAATGTGTGTGAATGTGTGTGTGAATGTGTGTGTGTGAATGTGTGTGGATGAATGTGTGTGTGACTGTGTGTGTGAATGTGTGGGTGAATGTGTGTGTGTGAATGTGTGTGTGAATGTGTGTGTGTGAATGTGTGTGGATGAATGTGTGTGACTGTGTGTGTGAATGTGTGGGTGAATGTGTGTGTGTGAATGTGTGGGTGAATGTGTGTGTGTGAATGTGTGTGGATGAATGTGTGTGTGACTGTGTGAATGTGTGGGTGAATGTGTGTGTGTGAATGTGTGTGTGAATGTGTGGGTGAATGTGTGTGTGTGAATGTGTGGATGAATGTGTGTGTGTGTGAATGTGTGTGTGAATGTGTGTGTGTGAATGTGTGGATGAATGTGTGTGTGTGAATGTGTGTGTGTGAATGTGTGTGTGTGACTGTGTGTGAATGTGTGTGTGTGAATTGGTGAATGAATGTGTGTGTGACTGTGTGAATGTGTGTGTGTGAATGTGTGTGTGACTGTGTGAATGTGTGTGTGAATGTGTGTGAATGCAATAACCATCAAAATCAATAAACATGAATATGCAGCCAATATGCGGTATAATAACAAAGCCTTATAAGGTAATGCTATGCTAGTATTATTATTTTTAACATATGATCCTACTACCCATGGAAATACACTGTTGGAAGAACCTACCATTGATTCTAAAAAAAAAGTGTTCAGTAGTAGTGGTAGTAGTAGTAGTAGTTGAAGTAGCTATAGTAGTAGTAGATATAGTAGTAGCAGTAGTAGTAGCAGGATTTGGCACCCCTTTTTAACGTGACAGCGTTCGGATTGGCTGTATCGGATAAGTATATGTGAAGCTACAGAACGTGGTGAAATTTTTTGGGCTATTAGACCGTGCCAGGATTCCATGGGCTTGAGTGACGAGTGAATGGAATCGTGGCCCACTGAACTGGGCAAACTTTGGCTGTCTGGACGCTGCTACTCCTGACCCCGCCCTAGGGTGGGAAAGGAGGTCCGGATGATGATGATGATGATGATGATTATTATTATTATTATTATTATTATTGTTATTATCAATGTACAGTATTATTGTTATTATCATTAATAATAACATTATTACCATCTCTTCTTGTGTCCTTTAATATCAAAGCATTTGTTTTTACTCTCTCTCTCTCTCTCGCCAGTGCGTCAGGGTATGCCGGTCCTGGCTGTGCTTCTACAACTCTGGATCATATTCTTGGCGAACATTTAGACTTGAAGAATCCTGACTGTTCCTCTCAATGACCGGGGTGCAGTTAATAAGTATAATCCTGAACCTTTATCCTTTTATACACACACACACACACCGCTCGCTGGTGCAGTGGTAACGTTCTCGCTTGCCATCTGGTAGACGGGAGTTCGCGCCTCGCTCAGGTTGCGAAAAGTTTCACTGACGAAGTGGGTGGTTACTGTCCCCCTTGAGCAAGGGGACGGGTGTGTGGGTGTGTGAAGGTCACAGCCTTGCCCTTAGATCGGACTATATGAGCTCTCAGCTCCCTTCCGGGAGGGTAAAATGCTGACGATCACGACCATCAAGTGATCCTGACCGACCCGGTGAATTACACACACACACACACACAGAAGCAGAGTGGCCAGAAGGCGGTGGGCAAGATTTTTTTTTTTTATGTGTCCCACTCCTGGCATAGGCTTCACAGCCTGCACTCACGGCCCAGTAGTCCTCCTACATACCATACACCTCTACATGTCACCACTTCGGCGCTAACACCCACCGTGCATACTGAATACATGCTAGGGCTGTCTCATACAGGATTGGTGTATTGGTATTAGCGGGGGTATTTTTATGGCGCTAACACCCACCGTCCATACTGAATACATGCTAGGGCTGTCTCATACAGGACTGGTGTATTGGTATTAGCGAGGGTATTTTTACGACATGTCGGCGGGTCTTCTGGTAGATCAGTAAAGTCTGCTTTTTTAATGAAATTCAAATCCTTAAACTGTTCCCTGCCCCAGCGGGAATTTGAACCTTGGTCCGGTAGGACTGCAGGCCACCTCTCTACCGATTGAAAGTAAGAGTTAAGAGCATAAGAACGATGGTGGGCAGTCGTGGCATGGCAGGTCGTTAATGAGTGGGAACACGACTGCCTGGAGGCTCATTTCGTCGAGACCACCCCTTACAGGATGCGGCTTCAGGCAATAGATGGACAGTAATATAGACACAGATGATATGGAATAAATGTCATTTGTGTTAAGGTTAATTTGCAATTATTTTGAAGACAGATTTACTGGAAATTTACGGCACCCATTCTCCACCGAAATTAATCTATAAATATTCGTTGCAGGAAAAATATTATAGGTGAAAACTGCAGCGAAAAAAATAGTGGATATAAATAAACTGCATAAATTTGGATGTGTTTATACGCCATTCTGGAATCATATTTTACCTTCCACCTGTACTATGGTAATTACAGGTACAAAAAGATGGAACACTTCACTCAAGTATAATATAAAGGAAAAAGCTAGAGGAATATAAAGTCTGCTTCTACAATCAACAATATTTAGCAAGTATAAGAAGGGACAGAAGGATTATACGTAAAATAAACAAATTAATAAACAATAGAAGTAAACCTACTTTATCCAATAATGTCTTTTTCTCCCATATTTTTGTTATCCAGACGATTTTATTCAGCTCAGGGGATGTACCCGAGAGCAGAGGGGTTCAGGAAGGCCGTATCTAACCCCTCCAATACCACAACTCTCTTATACTCAGAAAAAATCGTCCGGGGATAGTAATTGTAGATGATAAAACAGGTAATCTGCTTGGAGGGGTTAAAAACACACTGCTGGCCTCGTGTACTACGGCCAGGATGTGTATTAAAGATGGACGAGATTACTACAGACTGAGGGAGATTAATACAGAGTGAGGGAGATTAATACAGACTGAGGGAGATTACTACAGACTGAGGGAGATTAATACAGACTGAGGGAGATTAATACAGACTGAGGGAGATTAATACAGACTGAGGGAGATTATTACAGACTGAGGGAGATTCATACAGACTGAGGGAGATTACTACAGACTGAGGGAGATTACTACAGACTGAGGGAGATTAATACAGACTGAGGGAGATTAATACAGACTGAGGGAGATTAATACAGACTGAGGGAGATTACTACAGACTGAGGGAGATTAATACAGACTGAGGGAGATTATTAAACACTAGGGGAGATTAATACAGACTGAGGGAGATTAATACAGACTGAGGGAGATTAATACAGACTGAGGGAGATTAATACAGACTGAGGGAGATTAATACAGACTGAGGGAGATTAATACAGACTGAGAGAGATTAATACAGACTGAGGGAGATTATTAAATACTGGGGGAGATTAATACAGACTGAGGGAGATTATTAAATACTGGGGGAGATTAATACAGACTGAGGGAGATTAATACAGACTGAGGGAGATTAATACAGACTGAGGGAGATTATTAAATACTGGGGGAGATTAATACAGACTGAGGGAGATTAATACAGACTGAGGGAGATTAATACAGACTGAGGGAGATTAATACAGACTGAGGGAGATTAATACAGACTGAGGGAGATTAACACAGACTGAGGGAGATTAACAGCTGTAGACGTAGATGATGGATTTATGGAAGGAAGGAAAGGGAACCAGGGAAAGAAAAGGGCATGAAGAGTACCTGTGTGTGTGTGTGTGTGTGTGTGTGTGTGTGTGTGTGTGTGTGTGTGTGTGTGTATGTGTGACAGAGAGAGAGAGAGAGAGAGAGAGAGAGAGAGAGAGACGGGTATGTCGGTAATTGCATAAAAGACACTTGCTCTGGATCCATATCGTCAATACGTACACAATAATAATAATAATAATAATAATAATAATAATAATAATATAGTAATAGTAATAATAATAGTAATAATAATAATAATAATAATAATAATAATATAGTAATAGTAATAATAATAGTAATAATAATAATAATAATAATAATAATAATAATAATAATAATAAAGGCCAACCCTTTTTCCCAATAACACAAGGACTGGAGTTGCTATCGTTGTGGTTGTGTGCCAGGCTTATCTACAACGTGAACCCAGTGGACTGCAGGCTGCAAAAACCTTTCTTTAATTCACCATCCTCCTTTCGTGTGATGGGGAGGACTTAGTGGCAAGTTTGTCTTGCCAGGCAAAGGAGCCGTCCGGTCATATTAGTGCCACCACGTGAAGGCATCCCTCTCCAGCACAGCCTAATGGGGGAGTAGGAACCACAAACAGAGAAAAGAATTATCAAACGACGTTACCCCCCCCCTCTCTTTCTCTCTCTCTCTCTCTCTCTCTCTCTCTCTCTCTCTCTCTCGTCACCGCCATCAAGGTGCTCACACAGGGCAGGTTAATTGGATGGTGTCAGTGCAGGGCAGGGCGGGAATAACACTTGTACATTAAATCGCTAATGGTTCAGGAAGCCTAAGCCGTTAGTCTACAGCGTGTCTGGGTCTGCTCGTATTCCTTCTTTTCTGTGTTTATAGTTGCCTCTTTATAGACGATGACGAGTACAGTATATGCTGTATTTTCCCTTCTAACATATACATCCTATTTACCTATAACGTAGTGAAGTCAAATATTTATACACGTGTCCCAGGACTTGAAGTACTAAATTCAGAAGGTGATTACAAGGTTAATCTTGAGTGAAAAGATATACTGGTATATATAAATAAATATATATATATATATATATATATATATATATATATATATATATATATATATATATATATATATATATATATACTGTATATATATACACAAAATATACGCGTGCATGTGTGTATATAATTGCTTACCATTAGGTGTGAAAGCAATGTGCTGAATCTAAACCTTAAATGCTCAGACGAAATAAATGTAATAAATCCATCACAGCTCTAACATCCTTTCTGAATATAATCGTGTACCGATACACAGAATATAATCCCTGGTATGTTACTTTATATGTAAAGTGTATAGTGATAAGTGTTAAGCATAGTTTAAATTCCCGTCCTACGACCTCTGAGTCAGAACTATTCACCCAGCTCTGTAAACAGGCTAAAACAGTCTTTGTGGCTTGCCTTTAACGTTGTGCAAGTGGTTCAGGCGTTGATGATTGCTGGCGAGTATGTTGGGTTGACTGTCTCAGCGATACTACAGCTGTCCTGTGTGTGTGTGTGTGTGTGTGTGTGTGTGTGTGTGTGTGTGTGTGTGTGTGTGTGTGTGTTTGTGTGTGTGTGTGTGTGTTTTGCTATGCATCACGACAGGACCGAGTTACAACACTTCCGTCTACTGTATTATTAGTACCGTAACTTGGGCCAGATTTTCGTCCTTTTGCAGCTTATTTCACGTAGCTCTGTGACAGAAAGAGACGAGGCTACTGCTCTACACACTTTCCATATCACTTCTTTGTGACTAGTACCGGTATCATAATCTAATGGCATTCTATTCTTACAGTTCAGCATTCAAGTTAGAGAGATGTGATTTTTGGGTCAAGTTAGAGTAATTAGAGTATAGCAAATCAGTCTAGGGCTGCCAACTCCCACCTTCATTTATATCGCTACATAATGCAAATCAGTTATGATGAACGGTAAATGACTCAGCCTTCTGAACTTACACACACACACACACACACACACACACACACACACACACACACAACATCACTTTCGATCAACTGTAAATTACTTGTCCTTCTGAACTTATAAACACACACACACACACACACACACACACACACACACACACACACACACACGTAAAAGAACAGCCTACTAACTCGTGTTCAGGAATACCATGTTACTGTCCTCTCATTTGCCGGGAAATAAAACCTGCTAACATCAATCACCAAAGATTTACCAAACACCCTTCCCTCTCTAACTTCATAGCCATTTAAGGGTTTACTCTGCCACCCCTCACAGGATGCAGTGTCAGGCAATGGACAGGCAGACAGCTTAGCCCCAACACATCAACGGGGGTAATATGAATTGGACTCTTACTTCTTAGTTTTCCTGTTTTACTCTTTGTCTTTTTCTATCATGCAAGAAAAAGCCAAATGTGAGAAGCAAGCCTAAGTTAGTTCTTTCTCAGGCCAAAAAGGAAAGCTAAAAGATTTGTGGTCACAGGCAGTCAATTAAACGCAATGTGTCCAGGCATCTCTAAATGAACGGATCTTCAATTTGACTTTCTTATATATATTTTTTTTTTTTCAGCAAGAACAGAGAACACCTGTAATTTGGTGTATGGATTTTCCTGTTTCATTTTTTTCCTTCCCCTGTTCATCTTCCGAAAAAAAAACAAAAAAAACAAGAGGTCTTTTGACGTTTGTTTGTTTTCTTGTTTGTTTAGGAAAGACAGAAAACACAAATTTAAGAGAAGCGAAAGCAGTCAGTTCCACATTACCCCCCTTCGAAGAACCCAAGGCTGAGCTACCGTGGACCAGTACATTCAAGGGTGGATGACCAGTCTACCTCCCCTGATGCCATTACATGGCCGAAAACCTTCACTAAACCAATGCAAGACCGACACTCCGACTGAAACGTGCAAAGCGCTATACCAGGAGAGAGAGAGAGAGAGAGAGAGAGAGAGAGAGAGAGAGAGAGAGAGAGAGAGAGAGAATAATTAAAACCGCAGACCTGACAGACCAAAGCGGCAACAAAGTGGTCTCTCTCCCTGACCAAACAGCCTGTAATGATGTCTTGAGCGGTTGCGAAGTTATCGTGCTAACAGACACACAAACTGAAAACAATACCAGCTTGGCTATCGTGGCTGCTAATGATCGATTAAAGGGTCCAAATTTGTGACCTGCCAGACCCAAGGCCAGCCCTCTGGCCTGCCTGACCTACTGACCTGCCAAAAGGCCTAATGACCCCCTGGGAAGGCCACACAGGCAGGACAAAGACAGTGAGCGAGGTTAGACGGTGTGTAATGGCCGGGTTAACGCGGTCATTACCAGAGACAGAGAGAGAGAGAGAGAGAGAGACTTACTGCTGCTATACGTCTTGTATACAAAGACAGTGAGCGAGGTTAGACGGTGTGTAATGGCCGGATTAACGCGGTCATTACCAGAGACAGAGAGAGAGACTTACTGCTGCTATACGTCTTTTACACAAAGACAGTGAGCGAGGTTAGACGGTGTGTAATGGCCGGATTAACGCGGTCATTACCACAGACAGAGAGAGAGACTTACTGGTGCTATACGTCTTTTACACAAAGACAGTGAGCGAGGTTAGACGGTGTGTAATGGCCGGGTTGACGCGGTCACTACCAGACAGAGACAGAGAGAGAGAAGAGTCTGACGGCTGCATAATTTTATTACACAAACTGGCCCAGATTTTCGTCCTTCTGCGGCTTATTTCACGTAAGTCCGCGGCAGAAAATGACAATGCTACGTCTCTCTCTCTCTCTCTCTCTCTCTCTCTCTCTCTCTCTCTCTCTCGGAAACATACACACACGGAAAGGTTCCAGCAGACTGGAGACTGGCTAACGTGACCCCTATATATAAAAAGGGCAGTAGAGATCAACCAAGTAATTATAGACCAATTAGCCTAACCTCTGTCTTGGGAAAGACCCTCGAAACATTAATTAGAGATAGGATAGTTGAGTTCCTAGAAACTAATAACGTAATTAGGAACAGCCAGCATGGCTTTAGAACGCGGAGATCATGCGTGACAAATTTAATTGAGTTTTACGATTCACTTTTTAAAATGAATGATTGTACCAGGTCACTTGATATAATCTACTTAGACTTCCAGAAAGCCTTTGACAAAGTGCCGCATGATAAACTAATGACAAAAGTAAGATCACTTGGAATTGACGGAAATATTCATAGGTGGATACGTTGCTGGTTAAGTGAGAGAAAGTAACGAGTCGTTATAAATGGAGTAGAGTCAGACTGGGCTCCAGTGACCAGTGGTGTTCCTCAGGGATCGGTGTTGGGACCAGTCCTATTTATTATGTATATTAACGATATCGATGTTGGCCTAAACAATTTCATTTCTAAATTTGCAGACGACACAAAAATCGGCAACACTATATTAACTGAAGAAGACAGAATTAGCCTTCAAAATGACCTTAATAAAATCATTAGCTGGTCAGAAAAATGGCAAATGCCCTTCAATGTAAGCAAGTGTCAGGTACTGCAATGTGGGAAGAAAAACAAAAGGTATGATTACGAAATGAAGGGCCAAATCATTAGCAAGTCCTCACTAGTTAAAGATCTAGGCGTACTAATTTCAGGCGATCTGAAATGTTCAAATCAATGTATCTCTGCCGCCAATAAAGCCAACAGGGCCCTAGGCTTCATCAAAAGACATTTTACATATAAAAGCAAAGATATTGTAATCCCCCTATACAAAAGCATAGTCAGGCCACACTTAGAGTTTGCAGTGCAGTTTTGGTCGCCTCACCTAATTAAAGATATAGAAATACTGGAAGCGGTCCAGCGGAGGGCTACCAAGTTAATCCCGTCCCTGAGGAACAAACCATACCTCGAGAGACTCAGAGAATTAAACCTATTCTCTCTTAGAAAACGGAGACTCAGGGGACAACTGATTGAATGCTTTAAGATTCTAAAAGGCTTTAGTAATACTGATTCAAGCAAGCTATTCACAGTAATTACCGAGACTGTAACTCGAGGAAATGGTATGAAGTTGCAAGCAAGAAGGGCTAATCTTGATACAACCAAAAACTTCTTCACTTACTCTGTTGTAAGCGAATGGAATAAACTCCCTGGGAATGTGATTGAGAGTGGTACCATACATATGTTTAAA
>NC_137033.1:59493530-59511030 GCF_032717465.1 Coenobita brevimanus
TGCGAACTTAGACAAATACTTTCAGTATTCTTTCTGATATTACAGTACACAGTGCACTCACCGTATTTCCTCGTACTCTCGATAGTCACAACTGTCAGTGTATTAGTCGTACAGTCCTCAGTAACACCAGGGACAGGTGAAAATAATGATGCTGGGAAGATACACAAACACCTGCAAAAACCCCGCGCGGAAGACTACAAGACTTCACCCAGGTGAGGTGCGGGGAGGGTGTGCGTGTGACAGGGGATGGAGGCGCGAGGGGAAGTAGTGCCTGGGGAAGTTCTGTTTTCAGTAGACTTTTCCCTGCTGGAATATAACAATCTCTTCGTGTTGTAATAAAATGCTTTAGAAGCCTTATCTGCAGCACCATATACCGCTTCTTATTTATTCATTTATTTATTCGTAACTGGACAGAATACTCATATCTAAGTTTGATCATTTCTGACATTACTCCTTGGCTACAAATACTTTCCATTTACTAAATGAAATTGTGACGAAGAAATATCCTAGCTCGCATATCAAAATGAGATTATTAATGGATTATATATGTGCCAACGTCACAGCCCATTTATATCCAAACAAGTTAGGCTATGCATCGCAACTACGAGTATTTCAAATTTCGAAATGACTGCGTTCCCCCCCCCCTTTTTTTTTTTTTAGTAAAGCGGTAATCAGTATTCATGCACAGCCAGATTATTGACAGACTAAATATTAATGCAAAATTAAACCTATTACATTCTTAATACAATGAGATTAATTTCCAACAACGGTTATGATACACACTGAAAATCTATACATACGGGACCCCTTTAATCCACTGACGTATTATTTTGTGTATTCCTGGTACTTTCAAATTACTTAATTACATTTAGGAAAGACCTCTTGTACTGAAGTGATTTAATGAAGCCTATATCTGATTCCTCTACTTGAAAGTTTCCTCAGGTAAACAACGTTGTTGGGAAATAGCAATAATAAAATAATAATGCCCTATCTTAGTGAAGGAGTTAAGGGCAGAATATAATCATAATAGACTACAATATAATACGTGATAAACTATATTGACAATACCTGGGTAAATAACAAAGAAATGTCCCATGAAATTGAAAATCCATCTTTTTTTTTTTTTAGTTGTTAGCTAAATAACAGAGAATTATTCTAAACTGGAAGAAATAATATAGTTACTTTATTAGGTTAGTTTAGGGTTGTTTTATTAGGCTAGGTTAGGGTAGTTTAAGTTACTGTACGATAATGATGATGATGATGATGATGATGATGATGATGATGATGATGATGATGATGATGATGATGGATATGATGATGATGATGTTGATGTAGATGATGATGGACGATAGAATGAGGGGCTGGCCGCCAGGTGCAAGGTACGAGAGAGAGAGAGAGAGAGAGAGAGAGAGAGAGAGAGAGAGAGAGAGAGAGAGAGAGAGAGATGCACATTAACCCATTGGATCCCAGGGGTGCTGGGCGAGGCATTGCACTGGGTGGGTACTAAGCGTACCGCCCTCCGCCTATCGGCTCATAGTCGTGAAGCTCATAGGTCCCTACCCGGGAGTTCCCTACTTTATAAAGACTTGAAAAATCCCAGTTCTGTCCAACACTCGGGACACTGTGCTCCAATGGGTTAAATTTTGTAAATTGAGATAGATAGATAGATAGATAGATAGATAGAGAGAGAGAGAGAGAGAGAGGTGCACATTAAATTGTGTAAATTGAGAGAGAGAGAGAGAGAGAGAGAGAGAGAGAGAGAGAGAGAGAGAGAGAGAGAGAGAATGTACCTTAAATTGTGTAAATTGAGAGAGAGAGAGAGAGAGAGAGAGAGAGAGAGAGAGAGAGAGAGAGAGAGAGAGAGAGAGAGAGAGAATGTACCTTAAATTGTGTAAATTGAGAGAGAGAGAGAGAGAGAGAGAGAGAGAGAGAGAGAAAGAAAATTAAATTGTGTAAATTGAGAGAGAGAGAGAGAGAGAGAGAGAGAGAGAGAGAGAGAGAGATAATTTACTTTATATTGTGTTTTTTGTGAGAGAGAGAGAGAGAGAGAGAGAGAGAGAGAGAGAGAGAGAGAGAGAGAGAGAGAGAGAGAGAGAATGTATCTGATAAAGTGTAAATTGAGAGAGAGAGAGAGAGAGAGAGAGAGAGAGAGAGAGAGAGAGAGAGAGAGAGAGAGAGAAAATGTACCTTAAATTGTGTAAATTGAGAGAGAGAGAGAGAGAGAGAGAGAACATGTACCTTAAATTGTGTAAATTGAGAGAGAGAGAGAGAGAGAGAGAGAGAGAGAGAGAGAGAGAGAGAGAACATGTACCTTAAATTGTGTAAATTGAGAGAGAGAGAGAGAGAGAGAGAGAGAGAGAATGTACCTTAAATTGTGTAAATTGAGAGAGAGAGAGAGAGAGAGAGAGAGAGAGAGAGAGAGAGAGAGAGAGAGAGTGTAACTTAAATTGTGTAAATTGAGAGAGAGAGAGAGAGAGAGAGAGAGAGAGAGAGAGAGAGAGAGAGAGAGAGTGTACCTTAAATTGTGTAAATTGAGAGAGAGAGAGAGAGTGAGAAAGAGAGTGTGTGTGTGTGTGTGTGTGTGTGTGTGTGTGTGTGTGTGTGTGTGTGTGTGTGTGTGTGTGTGTGTGTGTGTGTGTGTGTGTGTGTGTGTGTGTGTGTGTGTGTAAACTTGCAAGTCATCCTGCTGGTGTCAAAGTTTGGTGGGTGGGCGGTAAAGCTGGGAGGAGGGGGGAGGATGAGCTAAGTGGGTGGGGTGGGCAGGTGGGTGGGTGGCAAAGTGGGTGGGGTAAGCAAAGTGAGGTGGGTGGGCAGGTTTGTGGGGTAGGTGGACTGGGGTGGGTTGGACAGGATGGACTGGTAGGTGGGTGGTCAAGGTGGCGTCGGTAGTTAGGTGGGCGGGCAGGGTGGGGTGGGTAGATGGGTGGGGAGTGGGGTAGGGTGGGTTAGTAGTGTTATATTAATTCCTTTATTATATTCCTCTCCATCTTTTTTTTTCTTCTCAATACCTCTTACACTCTTTCCTTTCATTTTCTTTTTACCTTTCCTCCTCCTCTTTCTCTTTTTCTTTTCATCAGCTCTTACTTCCCACTGTCTTCTCAGTACAACTCACGTATTCTCTCCTGCTTTCTCTATCTCCATTTCTCTCTCTACTCTCTCCTGTCTTTCATCAAACGTCCTTGTACCGTTCTTACCTATTTATTTCATCAACCTGCTTTACAATCTTTCAGTTTTAACTTCTATATTCTCTCTAAATTTCGCTGTCTATAAATCCATCTTTCCTGCACTCCTTATTCTGTCGTTCTCATTATAACTGATTTTCTTTCCCTCTCCACACACTCACTTGCCTCTTCCTCCCTTTCAATTTCATGTCTTCTTATTCTATTCTCTCCTTCCCCCTCTTCCTCCAAGCTTTCTCTACTTCCTCCATCCCTCTCTTCTTCCTGTCCCTGTTAACGTTCCTCTTCTGTCTTCCTTCTCCTCCTCTTCTTCTCCTCTTTCTCATCTCTGTTTCTCCTCACCTTCTCTCGATATTTTACTATTTTTTGCTTTACCTTCCTCTTCTCTTCTCTTTTTTTCTCCTCTTTCTCTTCTCCCACATCCCCTTTCTCTCTCCTCTCTCTAATTTATACCAAACAACTGACTCAAACTCTCTTATTATCCTCTTCTCTTTTCTTTCCTTTTTCTTCTAACCATTCTCATTTCTCTTCCCCCTTATTTCCCTCTTCCCCTCTCTTTTCTTTGTCTCTCTCGTCTCTCATATCCCCTCTCCTCCTCTCTCTTCCTCCTCTACTCTCTTTCTCCTCATCCTCTTCTGTCTTCCTCTGCACTCTGTCTCCTCTTCTTTTGTTTTGTTTGGTCTTGTGTTCCTCTGCTCTTTTTCCTTCACTTTCTCCTCTTCCTCCTTTCCTCCTTTCTCCTTTTCTCTTCCCTCCTTCCTCATTCATCCTTCTCCCTTCTTTTCTCTTCACTTCCCTCCTTCCTCATTTCCTCCTCTCTTCTTTTCTCTTCTCTTGCCTCCTTCCTCACACATCCTCCTCCCTTCATTTTTCTTCACTTCTCTCTTTCCTCATTCCTCCTCCTCCCTCCTTTTCTATTCACCTCCTTCCTTCCACCCTCACACATTCTCTCTCCTTCTCCTCCTCACTAACTTAATCAGCAAATGTCTTAGTACCAGTCCAGTCTCGCGTCTTAATTTACACCTTCTTTCCCACACTCTCATTTAAGACGCTTGGGTATTTTTTTCAAGTCTGTATTCATTACCAGCTGAGGGAATGACTGTCCTGCGTGTGTCTGTGCTGGAATAAATAAATAAATAAATAAATAAATAAATAACTTCTGTGGTTATAAGGCTTCTTGTTGCTTAATATGGAATATAATTTTGTTCTCTAAAGCCTTAACTACAGCTCGTCTTCTATACTACTTTTACTCTAACTTGGCCTAGAAGTGCCATCTGTCCATCTTGAGTGCTACGATGTAATAATTGATTAATACGATGCTAGTCACGAAGAAGTGCTGTGGAAAGAATGTAGAGCCGCAGCATTATCTTTCTCTGCCAATGAGCGATGTGACACAAACTGCAAAAGGACCAACATCTGAGAGAGAGAGAGAGAGAGAGAGAGAGAGAGAGAGAGAGAGAGAGAGAAGTGAATGGGTGTAAAATGGTGGGGTGTGGGGGTTGGGGGGACAGATAGGGAGAGAAGGGTTGGTCAAGGTAACGCTGTCGGATTTCCATTATTTTGAAAACCGAACGTAATGTATTGAAACGAACTCACCTGCCTGTTTCTACCTGACTTTTCTACCTGACCTTCCACCAGAATTAACCTTCACAACCATGGAGCATTTTTTTTTTTTTTTCAAGATGTATTTTTTCTACTTCTATTTTATTTATTTATTTATTTTTTTTTTTTTTTGGGGGGGGAGTAACTTTTGCAATACAGGGAGGAAGAGTTGAGAGGATGGATGGGACTGGAGTGTGTTGGTGTTGTGATGAGGAGGGATAGATTGAGATGGTTTGGGAGGAAGGATGGGACTGGAGTGTATTGATGTTGTGATGAGGAGGGGTAGATTGAGATGGTTTGGGAGGAAGGATGGGACTGGAGTGTATTGATGTTGTGATGAGGAGGGGTAGATTGAGATGGTTTGGGAGGAAGGATGGGACTGGAGTGTATTGATGTTGTGATGAGGAGGGATAGATTGAGATGGTTTGGGAGGAAGGATGGGACTGGAGTGTATTGATGTTGTGATGAGGAGGGGTAGATTGAGATGGTTTGGGAGGAAGGATGGGACTGGAGTGTATTGATGTTGTGATGAGGAGGGGTAGATTGAGATGGTTTGGGAGGAAGGATGGGACTGGAGTGTATTGATGTTGTGATGAGGAGGGATAGATTGAGATGGTTTGGGAGGAAGGATGGGACTGGAGTGTATTGATGTTGTGATGAGGAGGGGTAGATTGAGATGGTTTGGGAGGAAGGATGGGACTGGAGTGTATTGATGTTGTGATGAGGAGGGATAGATTGAGATGGTTTGGGAGGAAGGATGGGACTGGAGTGTATTGATGTTGTGATGAGGAGGGGTAGATTGAGATGGTTTGGGAGGAAGGATGGGACTGGAGTGTATTGATGTTGTGATGAGGAGGGGTAGATTGAGATGGTTTGGGAGGAAGGATGGGACTGGAGTGTATTGATGTTGTGATGAGGAGGGATAGATTGAGATGGTTTGGGAGGAAGGATGGGACTGGAGTGTATTGATGTTGTGATGAGGAGGGGTAGATTGAGATGGTTTGGGAGGAAGGATGGGACTGGAGTGTATTGATGTTGTGATGAGGAGGGATAGATTGAGATGGTTTGGGAGGAAGGATGGGACTGGAGTGTATTGATGTTGTGATGAGGAGGGGTAGATTGAGATGGTTTGGGAGGAAGGATGGGACTGGAGTGTATTGATGTTGTGATGAGGAGGGGTAGATTGAGATGGTTTGGGAGGAAGGATGGGACTGGAGTGTATTGATGTTGTGATGAGGAGGGATAGATTGAGATGGTTTGGGAGGAAGGATGGGACTGGAGTGTATTGATGTTGTGATGAGGAGGGGTAGATTGAGATGGTTTGGGAGGAAGGATGGGACTGGAGTGTATTGATGTTGTGATGAGGAGGGGTAGATTGAGATGGTTTGGGAGGAAGGATGGGACTGGAGTGTATTGATGTTGTGATGAGGAGGGGTAGATTGAGATGGTTTGGGAGGAAGGATGGGACTGGAGTGTATTGGTGTTGTGATGAGGAGGGGTAGATTGAGATGGTTTGGGAGGAAGGATGGGACTGGAGTGTATTGGTGTTGTGATGAGGAGGGGTAGATTGAGATGGTTTGAGAGGAAGGATGGGACTGGAGTGTATTGGTGTTGTGATGAGGAGGGGTAGATTGAGATGGTTTGGGAGGAAGGATGGGACTGGAGTGTATTGGTGTTGTGATGAGGAGGGGTAGATTGAGATAGTTTGAGAGGAAGGATGGGACTGGAATGTATTAGTGTTGCGATGAGGAGGGGTAGATTGAGATGGTTTGGGAGGATGGATGGGACTGGAGTGTATTGGTGTTGTGATGAGGAGGGGTAGATTGATACGGTTAGCTGGAAGGATGGGGTTGTGGATTGGTGTTGTGTACAGGAGGGGTAGATTGAGTTGGTTGGACATGTGGAGAGGATGGGGAATGATAACTGGGTGCAGAGGATGAGAAACCTAAACGTCTGGGGTAGGGTTGCGAGTGCCAGACAGAAAAAGACGTGGGACGAGGTGATAGAGTGTGACCTCAGGGGTAAGGGACTGAACAGGTAGACTGACATGGATAGTGCAGCGTGAAAAGCCGCCATTAGGTGACCAAGGTGGAAACGCACAGGTATGTTGAAGCCTTTATTAACGATACGATAAGAATACAAGGGCTTACGGTGGGGCAACGCGTTTTGTCCTGACTAAAACTGTTCCCTCTGACCAATTTTGGGCATTAGTACATCAACTACTCGACTGGCAATGAAAGCACCGGAATGAGGGGCCGGCCGCCAGGTGGGAAGGAGGAGGGGTGACAGAGGAAGAATTAGATGGTGAGGAAGTGAATTGTCATGGAAAGGACAAATGTGAGTCGAGGCTTAACAGTATTTTGTGGGTAAGGGATGATCACAAATACATTAAAGGGTAACTGACAAGGATAGCACCCAAACATTCCTTAGAGTACGCCACACAACCATCGACGTATAATGCAGGTCCCTAATTCAGTTTTAAGTAACACAAGGCACCGTAATCTCGTCGGTTAAGGAAGCTCCCTAACACCCCCTCCTTAGCGATCTACATTTGGATATGACAGGTTAATATCCTTTTGTACGATCCCTAACACCTCTTCCTTAGCGATTTATTTTGGATATGACTGGTTCATATCCTTCTGTACGTTATTTGTGCAGAGTATGTCGATATTGGAAGGATTCATGTACCACAGAAGAGGATAGTAAGGTGTAATAGACAAAATAAATCGCTTAGGAAGAGGTGTTAGGGAACTTGCGATGAGGTCATTTTTCATAACATCAAAGCCAGAGTCTCGCTGACAGCAACGCTGATGGAAAATGTCTGCTTTGCCACTTTCATCTTCTTCCTGCATTTCTTTTCCCGGCTCTGTTTCCCTCCTTCCTTCCGCTCTTCGTTTCCTCAGGCTTCCTCCCTCTCGTTACCCTCCTCCTCCTCCTCCTCCTCCTCCTTTTCCTCCTCCTCGATTTCTCCTGTGCGTTCTTCCTCGCCTCACTTTTTCGTCCTTAATTCTGTATCTCGCTTCCTCCTCTGGATTTCCGTACCTCCTTCCGCTCCTCGCTTCCTCCTGCTTCCTCCTCCTCTTCGTCTTCTTATTCTTCCCCCTCCTCCTTTTCCTCTTCATCTTCTTATTCTTCTTCCTCCTCCTCATTGATCGTCTCTCCCACGCATTCAACCTCCTCTCTTCTCATTTCTTTCATCTTTCTCTTTCTCACTGCATCTTCCTCCTCCCTCCTACCTCATCTCCGTCATACCTCCCCTCTCCTCTTCTGTATCTTCTTCCCTATTTTCCTCCTCCTTCTTCCTGTTTTTTTTTTTTTTCACCTCTCGTGCGTTATCTCCCTTCACTCCTACCTTCCTCCTATCTCTCTTTCCTCCTCCTTCATCCTCTAGTCATATATATATATATATATATATATATATATATATATATATATATATATATAGATAGATAGATAGATAGATAGATAGATAGATAGATAGATAGATAGATATAGATATATATATATATAAACTATGCTAAATAGAGTACATAGGAGCAGCTTGAAGGAAATAAATGAAATAAAAAGTGAAAGAATTAAAAGAACAAATCGTGTGTCCCTGAACTAAACCAAACGTTCTCATGGCTACAAGAAGGATGTCCAGAAAAAAATGTTCCCAAAACGTTTGCCGCTGTATTATAATGAAACGTTTTGCCTTGTGTATTACAACAGTATTTCCCTCACGCCTCTGGGTTAGGCAGCTGGGAAGGCCAAGGGAAGGGCCCGTAGTCTCGTCGGGTAAGCAGGCTCCCTAACACATCTTCCTTAGCGATTTATTTCCCAAACTATACACTAATATCCGTTTTTTCCTTCTTACGTCTTTGTAACATCGACATAGCTTGCATACATAACACACAAGCATAAAGCAATGGAGCAGAATCAGGAATAAATCGGTAAGGAAAAGGTGTTAGTAAGCTTCCAGAAATCACCAGAATATCGCCCAGGGAGAGAGGGAAGGTAGGGGTCAGTCTACTAAAATAATAATAATAATAATAAAAATAATAATAATAATAATAATAATAATAATAATCCAGTCCTATCTTAGTGATTTTCTCAGACGTAAATCTTTGAGTATAGTGGCCTATTGACTTTTTCCTTAATTTATTCCTACAAGCGATTTATTTTTTTCACACATTTCAAGATAGAGGGATTAGATATAGCCTTCCTAACCGCTTCGCTTCTAGGGGGATATAAGCAGTAAAATCGAGAGAGAGAGAGAGAGAGAGAGAGAGAGAGAGAGAGAGAGATCTATGTTCCAATTAAGTTTTTTCCTCTCACTCAAATTGGAGTTGGCGGAGCGGAGGCGTGATTGGTGTGTGTGTGTGTGTGTGTGTGTGTGTGGACAGGGCACGGTCTCTCTCTCTCTCTCTCTCTCTCTCTCTCTCTCTCTCTCACATCTAACCAATATGTCATCACCTCCTGCCAGCGCTCGGGAAACTCTGAGAATGTTGTTTACACGGGAGACACAGAGACGAGCATGAAATAGAGTGGAGCCTGGATGGCCACACTTGTAATGGGATTAGTTGTGTATGTTTCCTCAGCCGTTCCTACGCCCTTACAACTTTGTCTTGTCATTATTTGGTGGTAGTGATAGAAGTAATAATAATAATAATAATAACGATTATGATAAGATAATAATGAAAATACTACTACTACTACTACTACTAATAATAATAATAATAATAATAATAATAATAATAATAATAAAAATAATAAAATAATCTATCTATCTATCTATCTATAGCCCGACGCCCTAATCCCGCAAAGGGTGGCCGCAGACAAAACGCCTCCAAGTCGCTCTGTCACCCACCATTTGACTACCCTCCCCCCAACTCACCCCCCCCTCCCTCATATATCTCTCAACTCCATCCCTCCACCTCATCCTCGGTCTACCTCTCCCTCTCCCTCCCTCCACCTCACCTACATACACCCTCTTAGTCAGTCTTTCATTCTCCATTCTCTCCACATGTCCAAACCACCTCAGTGTACTTCTCCTAATCTTCTCAACCACATCCACATCCACCCCACATCGTTCCTTCACTTCTTCATTCGTCAACCTGTCCCTCCACGTCACTCCAGATGCTCCTCTCAAGTAACTCATTTCCACTGCTCTCACTCTTGACTTGTTCCCCTCTTGCAAGGAGTAGTAGTAGTAGCAGTAGCAGTAGTAGTAGTAGCACCTATGCCCATCAGTTAGACTATGGCCCAAACGTTTGACCTATGCCCTGTGACCTTGACCTTCGATTAATTGCTCTCAAAATCAAACTACTTCATTCTTGTCTCACCCTTAACCCTTTCCCTGAGTTGGGTTCACATCAGATCAGAATGATTAAAGTTGAGCTTGGCTTCTGATTTTGACATGTGACCTTTCCTGATGACCTTGACCTTTCACTGACTACCCCCAAATTGGACTCTTATAATCCCTCCATTACCCTGCCTCCATTCACAAAGTTTGGTGTAAATCGGATAAAAACTTAATATTGACCTTTTCATGTGACCCTGATCTTTGACCTATTATCCTCAAAAACAATAGATCAGCCTCCTTGCATGATCCTTAACCCATCCATCAAGTTTTGAGTCTAATCTGATCTTAATTATTCCTTATCTAATTTTAATCCTCTTAATTTTCCTTATCTAATTATAATCTAACTTAATTCTTCCTTATCTAATTATAGTCTAACTTATTTTTCCATATCTAATTATAGTCTAACTTGATCTTTCCTTATCTACTTATAATCTAACTTAATTTTTCTTATCTAATTATAATCTAACTTAATTTTTCTTATCTAATTATAATCTAACTTAATTCTTCCTTATCTAATTATAATCTAACTTAATCTTTCCTTATCTAATTATAATCTAACTTAATCTTCCCTTATCTAATTATAATCTAACTTCATTCTTCCTTATCTAATTATAGTCTAACTTATTTTTCCATATCTAATTATAGTCTAACTTAATCTTTCCTTATCTAATAATTCAACTTAATTTTTCTTTATCTAATTATAATCTAACTTAATTCTTCCTTATCTAATTATACTCTAACTTAATTTTTCTTATCTAATTATAATCTAACTTAATTCTTCCTTATCTAATTATAATCTAACTTAATTCTTCCTTACCTAATTATAATCTAACTTAATCTTTCCTCATCTAATTTTCTTCAACCTATGCTAACTTAACCAAACTAATCTTAATCTACCTCAATATTTTCCTGGACTGTTTTTGTCCTGCCTTGTCTTTCTCTTCTAACTTAGCTCTAACTATTCCTCTAACTGAACCTAACTTCCTCTAACCTGGCTCAACCTAATCTGATCTCACTTGTTTTCTAACCTAAATTATGCTCCTCTAACCTACCTTCTAAGATACATAGATATTCCTCTCTCCCTCCTCTGTTTACATCTTGTCTAACTCTGCAGCCAGTGGGGATTATTGAGAGAGAGAGAGAGAGAGAGAGAGAGAGAGAGAGAGAGAGAGACCGACACAGAAGACAGAAAGACAGAAAAGCAGACAGCCATAAACAGACATATCAAAGAGACAGACACGTAGAGGACCCGTAGATAAACGTGAAATATTACAAATAACAAGACAAAGTGACGAAAAAATAATAATGTAACAGGTATCCGTCAAGAGTAACTGAAGACAGACAGACAGACAGACAGACAAACAAATGGACAGACAGACAGATGGAGAGAGAAACCGTAGAAGGAAGTGACAAATTACATATAGCAAGTGTAAATACAAAAAGAAAACGAAATAACAGCATTGCATAAGGGAATAAACTGATAAATTATAAATAACAAGAACAAACAGAAAAAGAAAACGAAACATTAAACTGCTTGAGGGTGGACTGAGGCGTTTGCAGCAGCGGCAGGAACTGGTGCTTTGTGGAACCACACGTGAAGCGGAGGGGTTAAGGACCGCATTCTCTTGGGGGATAGACGCTCCCATAGGCCAGAGGGAATAGTTAGGGAGATACGGAAAAAAGGAGAGAGAGGGAAGGACGCAGATGGCATGAAGGAGGGAAGGGAGCATGTGAATATATGAAAGGGAATGAGAGATGAAGGGGAGACACAGGGGAAGAGAGAGAGAGAGAGAGAGAGAGAGTCAAAAAGTTTTCATCCTATTTTAAACAGTTTTATCCAATTTACGAGAAACTTTGTGGAAGGGTTCAGGGTAAGGCAAGGGTGGAGGGAATCGACTTTGAGAACAGTCAGTCAAGGGTCTGCGTCACACAGACGGATCAAATCTGGAGGTCAAAGGGCAAGGTAGGTGTGTGTGTGTGTGTGTGTGTGTGTGTGTGTGTGTGTGTGTGTGTGTGTGAGTAACAAGCAAATCCCCCAAACATTCCTCCAGACTACGACGCACAACCATCATTTTACTCTCCAAGTCCCTAAATCAGCTAAGTATGAACAAACTGGAGCAAGGAAAACCCAGAAAATACACACACACACACACACACACACACACACACACACACACACACACAGCTGGCCTGGCAATGCAATCCATCCATCCAGCAGTGTAATCCATCAGTAATAACATCCACAAATACACACACACACACACACACACACACACACACACACACACACACACACACACACACACACACACACAGCTGGCCTGGCAATGCAATCCATCCATCCAGCAGTGTAATCCATCAGTAATAACATCCACAAATACACACACACACACACACACACACACACACACACACACACAGCTGGCCTGGCAATGCAATCCATCCATCCAGCAGTGTAATCCATCAGTAATAACATCCACAAATACACACACACACACACACACACACACACACAGCTGGCCTGGCAATGCAATTCATCCATCCAGCAGTGTAATCCATCAGTAATAACATCCACAAATACACACACACACACACACACACACAGCTGGCCTGGCAATGCAATCCATTCATCCAGCAGTGTAATCCATCAGTAATAACATCCACAAATAGGGAGATCATTGTCAATAACCCCTACATGACCCACTAGGCATTTCTCCCTTGTCACCCCTTCAGCCCGGTGACGTATTAGTGGTTTATTTTTTTATTAGTCAATTTAGGAAAGCTCTCTCGCACTGAAGGGGTTAATGAAGGCTGTGTCTAACCCCTACAGCTGGAAAAGTCTCCCCTAACTTGAATATATTCGTCGAGAAATACCAAGAAATACACAAGAAATACATAAGAAATACACAAGAAATACATAAGAAATACATAAGAAATACACAAGAAATACATAAGAAATACATAAGAAATACACAAGAAATACATAAGAAATACATAAGAAATACACAAGAAATACATAAGAAATACACAAGAAATACACAAGAAATACATAATACACAAGAAATACACAAGAAATACACAAGAAATACATAATACACAAGAAATGCACAAGAAATACACAAGAAACACACAAGAAAATACACAAGAAATACACAAGAAATACACAAGAAATACATAAGAAATACACAAGAAATACATAAGAAATACATAAGAAATACCAAGAAATACATAAGAAATACACAGGAAATACATAAGAAATACACAAGAAATACATAAGAAATACATAAGAAATACACAAGAAATACACAAGAAATACATAAGAAATACACAAGAACTACACAAGAAATACACAAGAAATACACAGTAAATACACAAGAAATACACAAGAAATACATAAGAAATACATAAGAAATACACAAGAAATACATAAGAAATACACAAGAAATACAAAAGAAATACACAAGAAATACACAAGAAATACACAAGAAATACATAAGAAATACATAAGAAATACACAAGAAATACATAAGAAATACATAAGAAATACACAAGAAATACACAAGAAATACACAAGAAATACATAAGAAATACACAAGAAATACACAAGAAATACACAAGAAATACACAAGAAATACATAAGAAATACATAAGAAATACACAAGAAATACACAAGAAATACATAAGAAATACACAAGAAATACACAAGAAATACATAAGAAATACACAAGAAATACATAAGAAATACACAAGAAATACACAAGAAATACACAAGAAATACAAAAGAAATACACAAGAAATACACAAGAAATACACAAGAAATACATAAGAAATACAAAAGAAATACACAAGAAACACACAAGAAATACACAAGAAATACGTCATGGTAATAAATAGGCCAACTCGAGTCTCCTTCCCCCGTGTTATCCCCAACGATGTCCACTTATTCCATTTCTGTTGCAATCCGGGCTAAATCCATCACACGTTTCCCTGCGACTCATAAAAGGACAAACAGGGCCATTGCAGCCTCTAACTACCATCGTTGGCCTGGCATGGATTAGTGGGATCCAGGGAAATGGTTGGCTGGCTAGTCGTCTTATTGGCCCAATGGACGGAAGGCATTAGTGCAAAAGGATTAAGTTGCCCCTCTACTGTAACACCGTTTTCTTTACTGGATTCTCGATATTATACTGCATTTTCTGTTGTAGGTTTCAGTGGGGTATTTGAAGTGTGTGGGGAGCTCCGTAGCACGTCCTCCTCAGTGATTTATCTTCTCTACTGCACCTTAACATTGTCTTTTATACTGGCTATATTGTTTCAGTATCAACACAGTAACATAAACTAGGATACTCAGGTGTAATCCAGCATTGTTCACCTGTTCAGACGCCATTTCATTTTCCTGCCTCAGTGATGTAGGAAAACAACACTCAGGTATATTACTCATGGTTATTTTCAAGATATATAATCAATTTCCCTGCTCACATATAATTTTAGCTTTTTCCTCATAGTATTTTCACTTGCGATTAGTCCAAAATATATCTTCATTTACTCAGCTTCATTCATGTTTCATCTACACATTTCATTCACTTTAGCTCACGTATTTTCCTTCATTCACCATTTTTACTCGTGATTATTCCCTTTTATTTTTCATCACTGACTCATGTTCACTTTGTACTATATTTATTTATTTGTTATTCCTTATCCTTTATCATTTTCCCTCTCGATTACACAACACATTTATCTTCATTGAACCTGATTATATTTACACAGCATTACTCTCCCCAGTTTTTTGTATTTCCTTCCCTCGTTCTCTTCCTCCTTTACTCCTTTCTTCTTCCTGCTTTCTGCCTTGCCCCTTCCTTCACTCTTCCTTCCCCCGTCTCTCTCTTCTTCTTCTTCCTGCCTTACTTTTTCTTTCCCTCCTTACTCTTCCTTCCTGTCTTCCCTCTTCCCTCCCTCCTCATCACTCTTTCCTCCTTCCCTCCTGCTCCACCTCCTCCTCCTCCACTCTCCTCCCTCTCTCCCCTTCCCTCCCTAGTTTCCTTTTCGTTATTTATTTTCTCCCTTTCCCCTCCCTCAGCTGTGTGTATTCTCCCTCCCTCTCTCCCTATATTTCCTCTCCCTTCCCTTTACCTCCTCCCTTTTCCCCTCCACCTTCACACGTCCCTATCAGGTCTTTATTCTCCCTGGCATGGCACACTTCCAACCAATTCTTCCTGTCTCAGTAAATTTGCCTCCCACGCCTCGCTGTTCCTTGGTATATCGGTATTTTTAACCCTTCAGCGCATTCATTACTTCATCAGCACAATGAATGACTCAAAACCATTCACTCTGCTCTCACCCTAATCCATCCACTCACACTACTGCACACTCACCTGATGCACCTCACTCTTAACACAACATCTGACCTTAACAGTCAACTCTCTTCACACTGATTTCCAGCCTCCTGACACTACAGCACTCTTACCTCAATGCACCTCACTCTTACTCTTACCTCAGTGCACCTCACTCTTACCTCAGTGCACCTCACTCTCACTCTTACCTCCTGCACCTCACTCTTACCTCAGTGCACCTCACTCTTACTCTTACCTCACTGCACCTCACTCTTACTCTTACCTCACTGCACCTCACTCTTACTCTTACCTCCTGCACCTCACTCTTACCTCAGTGCACCTCACTCTCACTCTTACCTCCTGCACCTCACTCTTACCTCAGTGCACCTCACTCTCACTCTTACCTCCTGCACCTCACTCTTACTCTTACCTCCTCCACCTCACTCTCACTCTTACCTCAGTGCACCTCACTCTCACTCTTACCTCAGTGCACCTCACTCTTACTCTTACCTCCTGCACCTCACTCTCACTCTTACCTCAGTGCACCTCACTCTTACTCTTACCTCAGTGCACCTCACTCTCACTCTTACCTCAGTGCACCTCACTCTCACTCTTACCTCAGTGCACCTCACTCTTACTCTTACCTCCTGCACCTCACTCTCACTCTTACCTCAGTGCACCTCACTCTCACTCTTACCTCAGTGCACCTCACTCTCACTCTTACCTCAGTGCACCTCACTCTCACTCTTACCTCAGTGCACCTCACTCTCACTCTTACTCACCTCCTGCACCTCACTCTCACTCTTACCCACCTCCTGCACCTTACTCTCACTCTTACCCACCTCCTGCACCTCACTCTCACTCTTACCCACCTCCTGCACCTTACTCTCACTCTTACCCACCTCCTCCACCTCACTTTCACTCTTACTCACCTCCTGCACCTCAGTCTCACTCTTACTCACCTCCTGCACCTCAGTCTCACTCTTACTCACCTCCTGCACCTCACTCTCACTCTTACTCACCTCCTGCACCTCACTCTCACTCTTACTTACCCCCTGCACCTCACTCTCACTCTTACTCACCTCCTGCACCTCACTCTCACTCTTACTCACCTCCTGCACCTCACTCTCACTCTTACTCACCTCCTGCACCTCACTCTCACTCTTACTCACCTCCTGCACCTCACTCTCACTCTTACTCACCTCCTCCACCTCACTCTCACTCTTACTCACCTTCTGCACCTCACTCTCACTCTTACTCACCTTCTGCACCTCACTCTCACTCTTACTCTTATCTCAATGTACCTCACTCTCACTCTTACTTACCTCCTCCACCTCACTCTCACTCTTACTCACCTCCTGCACCTCACTCTCACACAACCCAAAATACAACTCATAAACAATTCACTCTGTCCTCACTCTATTCTCGCCACACACACACACACACACACACACACACACACACACACACACACACATACTAAAAAACATTCCCCACACTGTCAGCTCTGTCACACACACTAATTGGCAGTTCACCTCTCTCTCTCTCTCTCTCTCTCTCTCTCTCTCTCTCTCGTAATGACATCAGTCCACCACAAAAAGCACTTTCCACACTGTCAGCTCTGCCACACACACTAATTGGCAGACCTATCCCCCCTCACACACACACACACACACACACACACACACACACACACACGAAGAAAACTAACACCCAAATCAACCACAAACATCTGCTGGACACAAGAGCAAGGTAGTCAGCCATCGTCTGGTGCTGAAGGGGGTACTGAAGACCATAAATCTTGCTGGTTACAGAGGGTTTGATGCAGGTTAGATACTTCTCACACTGGCAAAGATAAATACTGTGTTTAGAATTAATACTTATATCACTTGGGCCTCTACTAACTTAAATAAAAACTCTTGTAGAAATATGAATGAGAAAAATATGACGACATTGAGGAACAGCCCCGTCAATCCGAGGACGAGATTTTTTGTTTTCATTGCTACTATTAGGCGATTTTATATACCTCAAGAGATGTCTTGTAC
>NC_137033.1:59516030-59523530 GCF_032717465.1 Coenobita brevimanus
CGTCTTTCTGAGGGAAGAAAACCCGCGATATGACCAAGACCAACTCTATCTCAAGTCCTTTCAGTTTGCGGCTGGATGTGCTAACCAATGCAGCCCACACCTGAGAGACGGCGAGTGTAAAGGTGAATGAAGATGTTGACACTCTTATGATTGTTTTTGTACCTGTATACCTTCCACTACAGGTGTTGGTGAGGTGACGATGATGATGGTGGTGGTGGTGATGATGGTGATGATGATGGTGGTGATGGTGACGATGGTGATGGTGGTGATGATGATGATGATGATGATGATGGTGGTGATGGTGATGATGATGATGATGGTGGTGATTGTGATGATGATGATGGTGGTGATGATGATGATGATGATGATGGTGGTGATGGTGATGATGATGGTGATGGTGCTGGTGGTGGTGGTGGTGGTGGTGGTGGTAATGATGATGCTAATGATAACGATGATAATGATGATGATGATGATGGTAGCAGGTGCACGTATCAAACCCACCGCCTCAGTCATTTCACTTTAGTCATTTCAGGATTAGTGCAAGACTCATCCAGCCTCACGACCAATGACCTTCACGGGCTGCCAGAAACAGCTGTGAGGGGCATTGCAATTAAGTCTTATACGGCGTCATCCTCTTGCAATCTGACTGCAATTTTCTCTCCTGCAATTAACCTGACGCAAGGAAGTCAGACAGAATAATGTTGCATGATTTGTGTGTGTGCAATTCCGGAGTAAAATTACGAGAGTCAAATCTTTTATGTACAATCAAGGAAAATAATTAAGTCTTCAACTGCGTCTAGTACACACTCATACGTCCGTCATTCTCCTCCCTGGCGCATCATATCAGAAAGAATCGCTCATGGACAGGGAATACGACAATCGGTTCACATTATGGATTCAGCAGTCAGCAGAAGAAAGAGAGAAGCAGAAGAGGTGAAAGATTAGTCAGCAGAGGAAAGTGAGAAGCAGAAGAGGTGAAAGATTAGTCAGCAGAGGAAAGTGGTAAGAAGAAGAGATGAAAGATTAGTCAGCAGAAGAAAGAGAGAAGCAGAAGAGGTGAAAGATTAGTCAGCAGAGGAAAGTGAGAAGGAGAAGAGATGAAAGATTAGTCAGCAGAGGAAAGTGAGAAGCAGAAGAGGTGAAAGATTAGTCAGCAGAGGAAAGTGGTAAGCAGCAGAGGTGAAGCAGAACTACTCTCACCAGCAGTACACACTCCTGCTATGTACTGCTTTCCTCCCTTCTTCTTCCTCTGTCTCTTCTTCTACAGCTTTACAGGTTTTCATATTAGGTTTGTCCCATCTCAAAAATTATTATTATTATTTTACTCTCTCTCTCTCTCTCTGCCTTTGTTCTTGTCTGTTCGTCCTTGAGGGTGCCAAGAAAACACGTCCTCGTAATGAAGTGGCCAGCAGAGCGAAGGATGCCATATTTACACACACTGCCGCGTCCTGGAGCTCCCTAACACCTCTTCCTTAGCGATTCATTTTCAGATACGGCTGGTTAGTATCCTTTTCCACGCTATGAATGTTAAATTAGACGATATTAGAACAGTTAACATTGCACAGAAGAGGGCAGTAATAAGCAAAATAAATAGCTGAGGAAAAGGTGTTAGGGAGCTTCCTTAACCAACGAGACTACGGGTCCTCTGAGGCTGCTGTGACCCACTTTTGAATTTAATAAACCGTCTTAAAAACCGTCAAGGGGAGGGAATGAGTCAGGGGCAGTAGTGTGTGTGTGTGTGTGTGTGTGTGTGTGTGTGTGTGTGTGTGTGTGTGTGTGTGTGTGTGAAGTGGTATTGAGATATCCGCAACACCTGTCTCTTACCGACTTATTCCACACCTTACATTTCCCTACCCTCTTGCCTGCCACTGTTGTATTCTGTGTCGAGATAAAAATGACGTAAATAACAGGTGTAAATAACAGGAGTAACATGCAAAATAACACGTGTAAATAACATTATTATTATTATTATTACTTTATTATTATTACCCTCATCATTATCATTACTACTACTGCTGCTGCTACTACTACTATTATTATTATTATTATTATTGTTACCATCATCATTATCATAACTACTACTACTACTACTACTATTATTATTATTATTATTATTATTATTATTATTACCATCATCATTATCATTACTACTACTACTACTATTATTATTATTAGTAGTAGTAGTAGTAGTAATAGTAGTAGTAGTAATGGTGTTATTTTTTCTGACAAGGATCCCTAAGCCCTTTCACGTCAATTGATGGCCCAGGTTAGTCAGGCTGGAGGATAACTTTGACTAGTAACCAAGGAGACGCATTCCCACCGCATAAATCAGGCTCATAGAAAATCATAGTCACGACATAGTATTCAGGTAATAACAGTAGCCCAGTCCCGTCAGGTGAAAGCAAATCGGATATACCTGCAGACACACCCCTTCCCCGTTCGTACTTAGCCCGCGTGGGAAAGGGGTAATTTTGGCCGTCACTCTCCCTGCAAAGAGAGGGTTAGGTCTTGCAGTGGACTGAATACGGACTGTGAGAAGAGGAGGCGGAAGAGGAGCGCGAGAAAGAGGAAGAAGAGGAAGAGGTGGCAGAAGAGGAGGACGAGGAGGAAGAGGAAGAGGTGGAGAAGGTTAATAATGAAGAGGAGGCGGAAGAAGAGGAGGAAAGAGAGTGAAAAAGAGGAAGAAGAGGAAGAAGTTAGTGTTAGACAGGTGGCAGAAGAGGAGAAAGAAGAGGGGGAAGAGGAAGAGGAGGTTAATATTGAAGAGGAGGCGGAAGAAGAAGAGGAAAGAGAGTGAATAGAGGAAGAAGAGGAAGAAGTTAGTGTTAGACAGGTGGCAGAAGAGGAGAAGAAAGAAGAGGAATAGGAGGAAGAGGTTAGTATTGAAGAGGAGGAGGAAGAGGAGGAGGAAGAAGAAAAGGAGGATGAAGAAGAAGAGGAGGAGGAAGAAGAGAGCGAGCAAGAGGAAAAAGAGGAAGAGGACAGTGTTTGACAGGTGGTAGAACAGGAGAAGGAAGAGGAGGATGAGGTTAATATTGAAGAGAAGGATGAAGGAGAGGAGGAAGACGAGAACGAAAAGAGGAGGAAGAGGAAGAAGTTAATGTTCGACAGGAGGCAGAAGAGGAAGATAAGCAAGAAGAGGAAGAAGTCGGTGCTCGAAGGAAGGAGAAGGAAGACAATGGAGAGGAAACAAGAAGAAGAAGAAGAAGAAGAAGAAAGTCAGAGAGAAGGATGAAATAGAGGGGAAGGAGGGGGAAGAAGGAAGGAAGGAAAAGAAAAGATGGAGAGTTGCTGCTTCTTCGTTTCATCTTCAAGTGACAGGTGACCAAATGCTCCAAGTTATACCTCAAGGGCAAGAGGATGAGGAAGAAGAGGACTGTTTTTTCGAGTCGCCACTGAAGGAAAAGGAAGAGGAGGGAGAAGCGGAAGAGGAAGAGTTAGCTGATTCCAATATCGTCTTTAAATTTACCCGATCCAGGGCTAAAGAAGAAAGGAAAGAGTAAAAGGAAGAGGAAGAGTAAAAGGAAGAGGAAGAGTAAAAGGAAAAAGAAGATTAAAAGGAAAAAGAAGAGTAAAAGGAAGAGGAAGAATAAAAGGAAGAGGAAGAATAAAAGAAAGAGGAAGAGGAAAAGTAAGAGTAAGAGTATGAGGAAGAAGAAGAATAAGGGTAAAAGTAAGAGGAGTAACATTAGGAGGAGGAAGAAGAGGTAATGGTCTGATCTAGGATATTTTATCCGAACAAATTTCACACGATTTTTTTTTTCTTTTTAAAGAGGGAGAGTCTGCAACCAAGAAGTGAAGAGAAATATCTTTTTTATGCAAGGAAGAAAGAACCAACGGCTTTGACAATGAGATGGTTAAGTGTGTAACTTTAGACACAAAAGTTTTATAAAGTTAGAGAAAAATAAAATGTCTATATAAGATTGCAAAGACTTACTCGTGATTCAGTTATCATCATATACAACGATCAGTATTAACTTGGCGGAAAAAGTTTGCGAAGACAGAACGTTTCCCGGCACTACTTCGTCCAGCGCAACACCGCGTCATACCCACACCCTGCCCACACCAAGGAGGTAGTCTCGTATTCCTCCGCGGCTGTGGCTGTGGTTAGTTCCTCGGCATCCTCATATTTTCATTATTTTACTTTGTCCAGGATAACCTTTACAGCCATACAACTAATAATCTGACACTTAAGGAAGTACGGAAGAGCGAGGAAGTATGGTGAGTGTAATGTTATGTAATGTTATTAAAATATTGTGCATGATTATTTGTTTATCTTGGCAGCTTCAGTGGCTGGATGAGAAATATCGCTTATTTATGTCTTTGTTTTCGTACCTAGGTTAAAAATGTGCATCATAGTTTTTATATATTCATTACTAGAACTTTCAGGCTGTATGATTTGATCTGCTTAATATTTGTCTAGTGTTAACAGAGAATTCTCAAATTTGTCACGACGATAAAGAATAATAGACTTGGTGATAACACTCCGGACTTTACGATTCCCAGCTTAATAAAAGTCATACGGTAGCTAAAAAAGAAAAGAAAAAGAAAAAGAACATTAGAACTGTCACGACTTTAAGAGTTGATCCGTATCATAAGCCAGCTAGTATTATGACAGGAAATAAGTTAGCCAAAACAACACGGAACTTTCTGCGGCACTCGGTGCATCCACCTACCACCGCACATGGGGCAAGTTATGTATTTTTTTCGTGCCAGAATCTCTGGCACTGAGTTATAGAGCTCAGTGATCGTTAGTAAGTTCCACAGGGGAGCAAGGTGGCTCAGTGGTAAAGCGCAGGACTGGAGATCGCGAGGTCGAGAATTCACTCCCCGCCCGAGTAGCTGCCTTTGCTGGGAGGGGTAGCGCGCTCCAGTAACCCTGGCAGGGCTGTGTGATTTATCGAGGTGTAGCTTAGGGGAGTAATCCCTTTAGTCAGTTCCGCAATTTACATGCAATATTTTCTTGTGTTCCGGGTAATACCTGGGGGGTGTATTGTCCACTTGTAAATATTTACCATACAAAGGACTATACGGTTAGTAAACTGACTCGATGAAGTCTGGGAGAGAGAGGATGTAGGGAGTGTACTGTGTTCTCCATAAAAAAAAAAAAAAAGTCAGGATCGTTTAACTTCACAGCTGGGTTATGGAGATGAGATTTATTGTTTGAAGTTCGCGTAGAGCATGAGTCAGTGTGATGCATTGTCATTTGTCAGTATACCTTTTCAGGATCGTATGAATCATGTGAGCTGTATAGAGATTGTTTTTTCTTTTTTTATTTATTTATTTTTCTTTTTTAGCCCTGTCACGACACAATCTCGCCCCTCCCTTCTATTTAATCATGCACCCTGCAATAGGGACGTAAACTATATAGTGATGGTTGGGAATGTTTTGTTGGTTTTAGTCTCACTCAGGCAACAAAATCCTTTCCCTCGTGTCTTATCATTCCACTGTAAAACAAACATTGATGGATAACACCCGATCAAATCAGCATTTATTCCTTGCCAGTTGGGAATCCTAGAGCGTCGTAGGGGGATTGATTGATTGATTGATTGGTTGATTGATTAAAGAAAATAATGCTAATACAGCCAGTCTGTTTTCACCTGACACCTTAGTAATGAGCTACAGTTGAGACTCCTTGGTTACTAGTCAAGTTATCCTTCCAGTCTGACAACACATCCATCACCTGAGCTGAAAGGGGTTAGGGATCGTTTTCAGGATAGATCAAATTCCTAATATATTTACCGGTACTCTTTTCATTTTAACTTGGCCTAGAGTTTCGTCTCATATCAGTTTATATCCCAGAGCTCACTGTCAGAATAACACATTACTCAGGCTTAACATCCTGTCCATAGCACTTCTTCGTGACTAGCATCATATACTAGCGTCATATCTACCCCAGCATTCAAGATGGAGTTTCTGTTTAATTCCAAGTTATAGTAAAAGTAGTTTAGTAGCGTAGTGTTGTAAGTGTAGGATAGTAGGGTAGTGTTGTAGGGTAGAATTGGAAATGCAGGATAGTAGGGTTGTGTTGTAAATGCAGGATAGTAGTGTTGTAAATGTAGGTTAGTGGGGTAGTGTTGTAAATGCTGGATAGTAGTGTTGTAAATGCAGGATAGTAGGGTAGTGTTGTAAATGCAGGATGGTAGGGTAGTGTTGTAAATGCAGGATGGTAGGGTAGTGTTGTAAATGCTGGATAGTAGTGTTGTAAATGCAGGATAGTAGTGTTTTAAATGTAGGTTAGTGGGGTAGTGTTGTAAATGTTGGATAGTAGTGTTGTAAATGCAGGATAGTAGTGTTTTAAATGTAGGTTAGTGGGGTTGTGTTGTAAATGCAGGATAGTAGTGTTGTAAATGCGGGATTGATTATATGTGTGAGTGTGAGGGTTTGCGATATACAGGATGATCAAAGATAATATACCAGATTTAGCTGACTTGTTTATATGTATGAGTGTGAGGGTTTGCGATATACAGGATGTTGGAAGAGTCCTGCTGGCATTACAAGGATTTATTTATCGTAAGCTCTGTAGGTCTTTATAAACCCGGTGGGGCTTTTTGGATACCCGGTACCCTGGGTAATTTGTTCCTTGTTTACTAGTTAACATTATGAGATGCTGTTGTTCCCACCTGAAATTAACTTATTTTTTTTCTTTCTTTTTTTTGCCTCATTCATATGGTAAAAATGCATTTCAGTGTAGTAGGCTGTTTTTCATGTAGTTAATTTTTGTATACCCAGGAAGGTTGCGTTAATCCCTTGTGTACTTGTCTATGGGCAGGTTGTAGTACTGTAAGAGAGAGAGAGAGAGAGAGAGAGAGAGAGAGAGAGAATGTGGGATGATAGGAACGAGTATCTGTGCGCAGCTGACTGAACATTTTGTGTGTGTGTTTTAGGCTGATGTAAAAGTGCAATAACAAGTATTTAGGTGGCGGAATGAGTGAGTGTGATGAACGTGTGTGTTTGTACTTCACTGATTGAATGTGTGTGTGTAGGGGAGAGGGAGAGGCTGTTGTAGGAGACACAGAGGAATAAGTATGCGTAAGAGAACAAATCTGGATCAAGGGAATTACCCTAACTTTGAAGAAATATGAGAAATATAGCTATTACGTATTACGAATGTTTATAACTTGTTCCTGATGTATGAGAAGCGTAGGAAAGTAACTTTATTCATCTGAAGTCAATTATATAAGTAGCCTACATAACAAAAGTCTGGTGCTGGCATGATTAAGGCCACAAATATGTCATCAGGTTCAAGGTGCCATGTTATATCTTCACGCCTAAAGTCTCATTGCAACATATATTTATTACACAACAAGAAGGATTCAGTCTTTCCACATTAAATGGCTGTCATAATTTATTTCTTCAGTCTTTCCCTCATTGCAATAAGACATGTTCCTTGCAATGATCTGTCTCATGGTCGGACAACTCTGACAAGTGTTGCTGATAACGATAAACTTTAATCAAGGGAAGTGTGAGTCATACAAGACTGCGATTTATATATACAGT
>NC_137033.1:59526030-59533530 GCF_032717465.1 Coenobita brevimanus
GAGGTACTCAGGAAAGGGTTACGACAATTGGCTGAGAGAGAGTGAAGGGAGAGGGTTGAGACAGATATTAAGCAGAACGTGGGAGAGAGAGAGAGAGAGAGAGAGAGAGAGAGAGAGAGATTAAGCAGTAGAATAAGAGAGAGAGAGAGAGAGAGAGAGATTAAGCAGTAGAACAAGAGAGAGAGAGAGAGAGAGAGAGAGAGAGATTAAGCAGTAGAACAAGAGAGAGAGAGAGAGAGAGAGAGAGAGAGATTAAGCAGTAGAACAAGAGAGAGAGAGAGAGAGAGAGAGAGAGAGAGAGAGAGATTAAGCAGCAGATCAAGAGAGAGAGAGAGAGGGAGAGAGATTAAGCAGTAGAACAAGAGAGAGAGAGAGAGAGAGAGAGAGAGAGAGTATAATGAAAAGGCTGAAGATGGTGATGAAGTATGAGGGGAATTGAAGTGATGCAACACTAAGAAGAACTGTGAAGGGAGAGATATATAGCGTAACTGAGGTGATGGGCAAGTGGTTCCCTTGGACTGCTGTTCAGAAGGACGCTTGATCGAACCCAATTTGAATCAGGAAACAGTTTGGGGATTTGATTTTAGGTGAAACATATCTTGCACAAGACTGATGGACATGTCATTGAAGCCCACTCAGTGATCAAACAGAATTGGGCAGCTGTGACATGAAGCCCACTCACTGATCAGACAGCATTGGGCAGCTGTGACATGAAGCCCACTCACTAATCAGACAGCATTGGGCAGCTGTGACATGAAGCCCACTCACTAATCAGACAGCATTGGGCAGCTGTGACATGAAGCCCACTCACTAATCAAACAGCATTGGGCAGCTGTGACATGTGTTTAGTATATACAGTGGTGGAGAGGGACGCCTTCACGTGATGACACATCACCCACCGGATCCTCTGTCTGGCGATACAAACGTCCTTCAGCTCCCTTCCTATCCCCCGAAAGGAGGATGGTAGACTGTTGGATTAGGGCAACTTCAGCCTTTAGTCCACCGGGTTCACATTTCGTATGAACCTGGGGCCACAGCTGCTGCTCCTACAGTGGGTGTTAGTGCTCATGTGGTGACATGTGATTGTGTGTGATCCATCTGTTGCATTTAGTACTGAACCTTGGGGGACCTGCTGTTTATTCTAAGCCCTGAATCCGATAAATAGGAGAGAGAGAGAGAGAGAGAGAGAGAGAGAGAGAGAGAGAGAGGCGAATGAGTGATAAAGAAGTGTGAAGGATGAGAGATAACTTATTACTAATGAAATGAAAGGTTACTGGAAAATGAGGGAAAGAGAGGAGTGAAAGAGGGTAAAAGAGAGAGAACTGGAAGGGGGAGAATAGAGTTAACAGATGAGAGAGAGAGAGAGAGAGAGAGAAAGGAAGGTGAGAGAATAAATTGAATACGAATGGAGGGATAAAAACAGACGAAAAAGAAAAGAATATAGATAAGATAAATGAATCAGTGAAGAAAGGAGGAAGGAAGGGACAGGTAAAGGTGACAGGAGGCAAGAACACAGAGAAAAAATAGCAGGAAGAGAGAGAGAGAGAGAGAGAGAGAGAGAGAGAGAGAGAGAGAGAGAGAGAGAGAGAAGCAGGAGAGAAAAAGAATAATGACAGGAGAAAATGGAAGAAAAAAGAGGAGGGGGAAGAAAGAGAAAATTAGCAGAAACTTGTGATATAAAAGGTTAATAATCAGATCAGTAAATAATCATTAAGATAAAAGGGAAATAAGTCAAAAGCAAAGGATCTCATTAGGAAAACAGCAAAAATTTATATTAACTTTGCATAATTGATGGTAATGAACATTGAAGGTAGCCAATAACAGGACCTGATGTGAATACTACAGACTTATGTTACCTGGATTACCTTCCCCGCGGTAATCATAAACACTGGATTTTGTTTATATGATTTCCTAACATGAAAGAGTTTATTACAATTGGTTAATCATATATTAATATAACGTTAGTATTGAGTCTGGTATATATTTCACCTTAGGACGTTTGAGTATATCTTACCGTATATATAAAGTGCTATAATTTATATAACTAAGCGACCATCATCCACGCACTTGATGTAGTGCTACCTACTTTTTCCCATGACCTTTATCATTCTTTTTCTGTCTTCACTCCCCTCTTCCTATTTATCCCACATTCCTGTCAGTCGCGTTCTTTGCCTGTATTCTCGTCGGTTGAGGCAGCTTCCAAACACCATTTCCTAAGCGATTTACTTATTACAACTTACTGTCGTCTTCTCTGTTACACGAATCCTTGCAAAATCGCCATACTTTTGCACAGATATCTTACAAAAGGGTATTAACCACCTACGGTACTGTATATTTAAGGCTAAATCGCTAAAGAAGAGTTGTTAGGGAATAAAGTAAATAATACTTCGGTGTGCTAGAGAGGTTAAGTTTAGGACTGATTTTTTGAATTAAGGGATTCAGCAACCTCCATTAACTCCATTCTGTATGTGTTTGTGTGTGTGTGTGTGTGTGTGTGTGTGTGTGTGTGTAAAGGTACTTCGTGGGGCTGAAGGGGTAAATATTCCCTGGTATGGAAGTAATTACACCCACCTGTTGAATTTGTGTTTACTGTGATGATGCAACAATTTCTGACCGACTTGGACCCACGTCAGTGATCAGTGCACAGGGAACATTTGCCTGTATACGGTATGCAGCGAGGTGAAGAAGATAGGTACATGTCTAGAGAGAGAGAGAGAGAGAGAGAGAGAATCGACATGTCTAATATTTGCCCCCAAAAAACTTTGGGATAACGATATAAAATAAAACTGAACTGCCGTTATAAATGCCAGAGTAAAGACTGTAATTATAGTTTTCATTTCCTGTGTTACATTATGAACAACATCAGGTTCCTGTCCCCGCGGCAGAGTCAACACGCTGGTTTTAATACTGGAACATTTGTACTCCGTGTAAGAGCACTGTATTCATCACCCTTTATTATTTCCACTGTCGCTGCTTTACTGAAGGACGAGGACGGGCAATAATGCCTGGACGTGAAGGGCAATACAGTCACAGGTTTTTCCTTTACTCTACAGATGTTGATTTTAGTTCATTATTATTTTGTCTGATGCAGTAAGTTCACACATTGCCCTTTCCTCCGTCTCATTAAGGTTCAGTTTACTCATTAGTTTTCTGAATCAAAGAGTTTACAGTTTTTCTCTTCGCCACCTCCCCCCCCCTCCCCCGGCATTCACCAGGGATCCATTGTGGTAAATTTCTGTTTCCCAGATGAGAAACTTTGGTCGTGAATAGAACACACACACACACACACACACACACACACACACACACACACACGCACACACACACACACACACACACACACACACACACACACACACACACACAGAGGTATAATATTATGTAAGGGTAGATTTTGCCTGAGGTGTAGCTGATATTTCGAAGGCGGGAAATAGGAGTTATTCACTGTGTGCCAGTTGCATTGGACGTCTGTTGATGGTTCTCGTAATTTGCAGGTGTCCTTATTGTTGGCTCCGACCCTCTCTGTTACTTTACTGGGAAGAATAGTGATGATGATGATAATTCCAAAATTCTAGTAGTGTTATGATAATGATGATGATAGTGCCAAAGTTCTAGTACTGTAATGAGAAAGGATTATGATGCCAAAATTCTGATAATGTAATAGTAATAATGATGTGATAATGACCATATAAAGAGAACCATTCTGAATATTAATGCCAGCAGTGTATAATATTAAAGAAGCCAGAAAAGCGTATTATTCGTGATAAAAATACCCTGACGTGAGTATCAGGTATTTTTAGCCATGAGATAATTAGCCTTTGCAGCCTCACTCTCTCCCTCCCTCGGGTTACAAATTACACCAACAAGCAACATGATACACACGTTGTGCTGAGGACAGTTTCTGAGTGAAGGATAAAGTGGAAAGAAATAGTGTTACATACAGTTTATTTTTCCGAGGATTTTTGAGTTAAGCTTAAAAAAATCCTGTCCACAATTTATATACATGAAAAATTTTGAGGTGAATAAGTGGCCTCATACACAATTTTATTTTTCGATAATTTTCCAGTTAAGCATAAAAAAAAAAAATCCTGTCCTCGGTTTATGCTCAGGGATAATTTTAGAGGAAGGTAGAATGTGGTCATATTATACAAATTATGCTTAGGAATAATTATAGATCAAGATGAAATTTATTACTAGCAGTATTACATAGCTTAGGTACAAAAAATAGGTGAAGGTAATAATATATACAGGCGCCATATGCACTACCTTTGCTAAAAAACAGGACGAGAATTTGTGAGGGACGATATCGTTAGAGCCAAGGAATATACACAGGTTATGTTGATGAGTATTTGTGAGTGAAGACAGAGATATAAATAGTCTTTGACACGACTGACGATGAGGAAGATTTGTGAGTGGAAGTGTAAACAAGTCATCCCGCATATACTATTGTAGTGTGTGTGTGTGTGTGTGTGTGTGTGTGTGTGTGTGTGTGTGTGTGTGTGTGCATTTTTTCTCCCTTGTATAGCTCCAAACTCCAGTGCTGTGTCAGGAACGTACGTGTGTGTGTGTGTGTGTGTGTGTGTGTGTGTGTGTGTGTGTGTGTGCATTTTTTCTCAGGGGCCATTTTTTTTTTTTTTTTTTTTAGTTTGTGTTCTTCATTTCCATGCAGTTTTTTTTTTTATATATATAATTGTCGTGTTTTGATTTTACCACCTCCCCATTTATTTATTTATTTATTTATTATCTTTTTTTTTTTCATTTTCTCCAGTGTTTCATTTCTATCATGTTTTATTTGTCTTCTGAAACAGACACTTAACTTTATATTTATTCCTTCAGTATTACATTTTATGCCACGTTATCGATTCTTTTGTACACTAGCCATCCATCATCCATTTTTCTTTTTGGTCCCTTCTGGAACGTAGGGTCCCTGGGCTAGGCTACTCAGTCCTGACCTTACGGAAGGGGGTGACCAGCCTTGCCCTCCCGTGAGTGGCCTTATGTCAGCAGTAAACCCCAACCACCTCGCATGCAAATGCTTACAGGCTTTTCTGGCTGGATCGCCGTAGCCTACTAGACCACCAGGCGTCATTTAATTATATACCGTAGTTACCACTCAGCGTAGTAAGTTGTTCTTGTTGTTTTTTTTTCGGTTGCAAGAAACAGTCAGGCTTGTCATGACGGTATTCTTGGGTAAGGAAGCTCCCTAATACATTTTCCTGGGTGATTTATTTTGCATATTACACCTTACTGCCCTCTTCTTTGTTAGATTAATCCTTCCAGTATCTCCATACTCTGCATTAATAACGTACCATATCCAAAAATAAATAGCCAAGGAAGAGGTGTTAGGGAGCCCCATCACCCCACAACAACACGAGCGTCAAAGATGGACACATGGCTCGTATTCCAAGTGGCTTTGTGCAGATTTCGCAACAGTTTTTCCTCGGCGGTTTATTCTGCAGTTTGTACCTTATCCTCTTGTACGGTACCGATGCACCTGTGTCCATATACAAGGGAATGGTGACATGTAATGGGCATAATAAGTCGGTAAGGAAAAGGAGCTACGAAGCCCACAATGAGGCTTATAATACGAGACTAAGCCTGAAAAGCCACCGTCCACGATTATTTTTTTTGGGGGGTGGGGGGTGGGGGTAATTTTTGGGCATTGTGAAAGGGTAATCCCGGTGTAGCTGCATAAAACATTGCCTACCTGTTGAAATAAGGTATACAGACAGTAGGTCACCGGAATGTACTTTGTTTGGGGGGAACAGTTGTGAGAAAGGTGATTAATTAGCGTTCGATATTAATCATCTGGGTTTGATGATAATAATAATAATAATAATAATAATAATAATGGTATTGATGATGATGATAATAATAATAATAATAATAATAATAATAATAATAATAATAATCATACTACTACTACTACTACTACTACTAATAATAATAATAATAACAATAATAAATTTTTCACTGGAAGGCAAAGAAAATAATTTAGGAGACCAGCGAAGGCTTTTCTGCCACAAAAGGCACCGTAGGCGTTCAGTGCCGTCCTTGCTTTATTCATGAAGGTGTTGTGTCACTAAGATATTACTCAGGACAGCCCAAGACGATATAACATACAGGTGATGTCTGAGTAACAGATGCACAGACAAACACGTGTAAACAGAACTACCGTACTAAGAATAAGACCAAGACGCTGAACAGACTCTTTGATGCCTTGACATTATACTTTGTCACTAAGATATTACTCAGGACAGCCCAAGACGATATAACATACAGGTGATGTCTGAGTAACAGATGCACAGACAAACACGTGTAAACAGAACTACTAAGAGTAAGACCAAGGCTCATAACAGACTCTTTGATGCCTTGACATTATACTTTATACATTATACATTACACTGTGATTCACTGTAGATGATCCATTGTGACAAGTGCAGGTGTTGGCTGGGACAGAGACACGGCTGACACCTTGAACTGTGTATTTTATCTGACGTTCCCGGCTACACAGAACCCATCTTAAGACACAGAACCCATCTTAAGACACAGAACCCATCTTAAGACACAACCATCTTAAGACACAGAACCCATCTTAAGACACAGAACCCATCTTAAGACAGAACCCATCTTAAGACACAGAACCCATCTTAAGACACAGAACCCATCTTAAGACACACAACCCATCTTAAGACACAGAACCCATCTTAAGACACACAACCCATCTTAAGACACAGAACCCATCTTAAGACAACCCATCTTAAGACACAGAACCCATCTTAAGACACAGAACCCATCTTAAGACACAGAACCCATCTTAAGACACAGAACCCATCTTAAGACAGAACCCATCTTAAGACACAGAACCCATCTTAAGACACAGAACCCATCTTAAGACACAGAACCCATCTTAAGACACAGAACCCATCTTAAAGGCAGATTTATTCAGTGTTTTTGTAATATCCTCAGTGCTCGGTTCCTGTCAGTGCCATAAGTCTGGTACGTGGCTCTCAAACTAATGCCCTGTACAGAGAGAGAGAGAGAGAGAGAGAGAGAGAGTCGAGCATAAATTTTGTGGTACATAATGCACGGAGGAGCGCTGGTCTGCCCGAAGGGGAGGGGAGCGTTGGAAATGGTAAAAAGTTGTGGGAATCGAAGGGCAGAGACGAGGCAGAAAGGGCAGAGACTTGAGGCAGAAAGGGCAGAGACTTGAGGCAGAAAGGAAGAGACTTAAGGCAGAAAGGGCAGAGACTTGAGGCAGAAAAGGGCAGAGACATGAGGCAGAAAGGAAGAGACTTGAGGTAGAAAGGGCAGACACTTGAGGCAGATGGTCGAGACGAAACGCCTTTAGAAATCGCACAGCTAATTGGGAAAAGGCATTAGGACCCCTACCTTAATAACTCTCCTTAAGTGGTTTATTTTGCCAATGTCTGTGTGTCTGGTAATTCTGAGTTATTGTGTTGGACTTGTGTTACATAGACCCCTTTAGTCCTTGGACGT
>NC_137033.1:59538530-59561030 GCF_032717465.1 Coenobita brevimanus
CTTTTTCCCTCTCTTGTCTCCTCTTCATCTCTTTCCCTCTCCTCCACTTCCTTTTCTTTTCTCTCTTCTTTCTCTTTTTCCCTCTCTTGTCTCCTCTTCATCTCTTTCCCTCTCCTTCACTTCCTCTTCCTTCCTCTGTCTTCTTTCTTGTTTCCCCTTGTCTCTTCTTTGGTTCCTGTCCTTCCCTCTCCTCATTTTCCTCTTCTTTCCACTCTTCTGTTCTTCATATTATTCCTTCTTTCTTAACTTCTCTTAATTATTTACGTGTCTGTTCGTGCCTTGCTAAACATTTATTGTATAGGGAGCATTTGCATAGTCACTGCCTACATTTGTTATGCCTATTCCCTGTTAACCAGTTTATCTATGTCTGTCAGAATCAGTGTAAAGATTTATTTCTTATCAGTTTATGTATAATTAGTAAAGTTGTATATTTTGCAGTGTAAACCCTCTTGAGAATCATTTATGTAAATCTGAATCAGAATTGGAGGCAACACAGAATCTTGAGCGACCCACATGCACCATTGACCTCTCTGATTCTTTTCCTTTAGTCAATTATAGTTCTTCATTTACTTCCCACTGACCAATTATCCATCCACCTGAGCACATGGACATTGACCCATTTCCGTCGGGTATTGAGGCTCCCTTACACCACTCCGTCAGCTATTTATTTTTGGAGATGACTACTTAGTACCCTTTTGTACGTTATTAATGTAGAGTATGGCGATATTGGAAGGATTCATGTAGCACAGAAGAGGACGGTAAGGTGTAACAAACAAAATAAATCACATAGGAAGAGGTGTTTGAGAGCTTGCTTAACCGACGAAAATGCCGGCCATTACAGTCAGGCGCCTTAAGCCATGTCTGACGAGAGGCTATTCCTAAGGTGAGCAGCATCTTAAGACAGTAGCAATAAAGAAAGCGTTAAGACGTCTTGGACCGTCAGATGGTAAAGGCTTTAGAACATAATACCACGAGAAGTTGACCTTATGGTTAAATAAAAGCGTCTGGAGGCGTCAGGGTAAATACAGATCAGGTTTCTGTTGTCATCAGAGGCACTTTTTCTTCGCATCAAAGAAGCCCCCTAACACCTCTTCCTTACCGATTTGTTTTGGATGCTGTTGGCTGATATCGTTTTGTACGTTATTTATGCAGAGTATGGTGATATTAGAATGATTTAAGCAACACAGAAGAGGGCTGCAAGGTGTAATAAAGCAAATTAATCGCTTAGGGATAGGATTGCAGGGTGTAATAAAACTAAATCAATCGCTTAGGAAGAGGTGTTAGGGAGCTTCCATAACCGACAGTAATATAGGCCAGTGAGTTAGTGGAGACTTAAATCCAAAGAGAATGAGAGGCCGCGTCTAAGCTGAATTAAATCCCTTGGTAGTGCAAGACTTAAGCTGAAGAATTAAGCTGTTACGTTTACTGTCGTTAATAGAAGTGTAGGTATGGGGAGGAATTTATGGTGGGGAAATTTACTGTATGGAAATTTATTTTGGAGATATTTATTTTGGGGAAATTTACCTTTGGGAAATTTGCAGTACTGTGGGGAAAGTTATTGTGGGGAAATTTATTGTGGGGAAATTATCGTGAAGAAATTTACTGGGGGGGAAATTATTGTGGTGAAATTTATTGCGAGGAAATTCATTTGTGGTAAAGTTTATTGTGGTGAAATTTATTGTGGTGAAATTTACTGTGGTGAAATTTACTGTGGTGAAATTTACTGTGGTGAAATTTACTGTGGTGAAATTTATTGTGGTGAAATTTAAAAAGGAAGGAGAGGTAGAAGTGGTAGAAGGTGGTAAGACACGAGAGAACGCGAGTGCAAGAACCAGGCTACCACAGAAACATAAAATAACCGAGGCAAAGGTGAAGAAACAGGGAAGAAGAGGAAGTGGAAGAGAGGGAAAGAAGAGGTAATGTAGGACAGGGAAGGAGAAGGAAGTGGAGGAGAGGGAAAGAAGAGAAAATGGAGGAGAGGGAAAAAAGAGAAAATGGAGGAGAGGGAAAGAGAGGAGAAGAGACGGGGAAAAGAGGAAGAAGAGGAAGGAAGGAGGAGGAGAGGGAAGGGTAAGAAGAGGAGAAGAGAAGGAAAAAGAGGAAGAAGTGAGTAAAGAAGAGGTAGAGGAGGAGAGGGAAGGAGATGAGAGAACTAAGGAAAAGAAGAGCTAAGAAAACGCTATATTAATTCAACCGGGTGAATTAAGAGATAAATGAAAGCGCTAATTCATTCCAGCCAGCCTGCCTTAACACCTGCATTGCACCTTCCACTAAAGTACTGTTAAGGGGTGACCCAATGAACCATCCTTGTTTGTGTGGATACCCATTAAATACACCTTGTTTACTCACTGATTTATTTACTTTATGCATTACATACCTTCATCAGATTTTTTCCCTACCGTATATAGTAAGGTGGTTATTAAAAAGGGTTATGTATGACTTCTGAGATTTATAAAAGGTGGCTCCCAGCCTGAATAAATCATCTAGTGGCAGCAAGCGTAAAAGACTAAAAGCAAAATTTTTACACATTAAAGTTCCATTGAGAGAATATTATCTCCAAAAATCGATTCCATAATTTTTAACAGATTAAAGTTTCAGTTAGAGCATATTTACCCGAAAGCCGCAATAGCATCATTTTTAAACACTCAAAGTTCCAGTGAGAATGGCGATATTTGAGTGATTTATGTAACACGAAGAACAGAGTGTAATAAGCAAAACAAGTCGCATAGGCATAGGTGTTAGGGAGCTTCCTCTTCCTGTCATCAAAGCAACTCATTTCTGTTAAGCCCAGCCTTGTGTAGGGGTACAGGAAGGGTGTGTCTGACCCCTCCAGTTCAACAGGTGTTTCCAAAGGTGAGAAAATCGTCAGGTAAAAGTGAGAATAAAACAGAAAACATTATTGTAGTAAAGGTGTAAACGGGGATGTAATACTGGACCATTTCTCGTTGATTACCTGGCTGTGAAATACCTGTTGTCTGCTTATAATACATTGCTGACTTTATGGGTAAATGCTGTACCAGAACAACAGGTCGTTAACGTAAGCTGGCCTTGAGGGGAAAGAGATTGGCGTGGGAGTGGGGAGAGAGGGTGACGGCTGTGTTGGAGGGGGTGAGATGGGAGTGGGAGGGAGGGAGGGAGGGAGAGAGAGAGATGTGGAAGGGAGACTGATGGTTATGTTGGAGGGGTTAAGGTGGGATAGGGAGGAAGGGGAAAGGTTGGGGAGGAAGAGAGGAGTAGGGGAAGGGAGGGTCTCTGAGATTTAGGTTACCGAGAGGGAGAGAGAGAGAGAGAGAGAGTAAATGGTAATCATTAACAGTAAATATTGTAACCTATTGTCTCTCCATCTACCCTCCAACCTCCTTCCATCTCTTCCTCCACTGTCTCTCCATCTCTCCACCTTTCCTCCACACCATCCCTCCAACCTTCATCCCTGCTCTAGCCTCCTTCCATCTCTTCCTCCACTGTCTCTCCATCCCTCCACCTTTCCTCCACCGCCCCACCAAGCTTGTAACTCCCTCCATTTCCACGGTTCTCTTCCTTCCTTCCTTCTCTCTCTCTCTCTCCAAGCCCCCTCCACTTTCCTCCAACTCTCCATTTCTTCTCCGGCCCCTCCATCTTGCCTCCATCTTCCTTACGGCCGTTTCCTCCGGCCCCTCCACCTCCTGGCCAGGTTTGGAGAGAAGGAGCAGAGGAAGAGCAATAATTGAGTTCCGCGGCAAGGGTCACATCCCAGGCCGGTAGTCTGGGAGGGTAAGGACGCTCCCTAACACTTTTTCCTTAGCGATTTTGTCTTGGATATGGCCGGTTAATATCAATTTGTATGTTATTTATGCTGAGTCTGATGGTACTTGAATTATTTAAATGACACAACGGGACAGTAAGGAGTCATAAGCAAAATAAATCGCTCAGGAGGAGGTGTTAGGGAGCTTCCATAACCGACGAGAATACGTGCCCCAGAGTTGTGAGTGTCAGTGTTATTTTTGTGGTGTCTCTGGCAGCGTACGTTAGCGTCCTCTTCTTGCCAGACTCATTGGGCGAGAGGTAAGAGCCTTGTTTTACTCCTGCTGCCACACACCAGTTGGCCAACAGTTTAAGCTTCTGTCCCTCCTGCTGCCTGTACCTCTGGGGAATTGAAGGTGGCTGTGTCTTTAGTTGTGGCTCCTCTGTTATCCTTTATTACCCTCCTCTTTATTAATCTACCTTTATTTTCATCCTCATTTGGCTGGAGTCCCTTTTCGTGTCGTTCGTACCACCTTCAGACGATTTTATTCAGCTCTTGGCACCAGGAAGTAGTAAATCCCTTGTTTTTGGCTCCTTACCCTGCTGTTTGGTGCTTGTTGTCGTCCTCTTCGTTCCTGCCTCATTTGGGAAGAGTTGAGCATCCTTGTTTCATTCTCTCTGCCGACACACGATTTGTTTTTTGTTTTTAGTGAAGGTGCTGCCGTATGTTCTTTCCTATTTACATGGGCATATTCCCGTCGTGTCAGTGTATATACATAGCTGATACAGAGTGACACATGCACGAGAAATAAAAAGAAAAGGCAAAAGAAAAACATTGGAGCACTTGAAACGTGCACCCCTTTCTCGTTCGTGCTTGACCAGGCGGGTGAATGATTAATATGGCCATCACTCTCCCTCCCAGGACAATGCCCAGGCCAGCAGTGGACCTTAGTTATGGACTCTCAGTTACAGACCTACAAAAAATCCAGGTACCAGGTTACCGTAGTCCTTTATATGCCGTAGGAGGTGATAGCACGTCCATGGCAGCGGTTAAATGGTACAAAATCTCAGGCCACCTTCCCCAGCCGTAGCAGGAGAACACAAGGCCTTCTTCAGCCCCAACACACCACCAAAGGAGTGCCAGGGTGTGTGTATAGAAGTGTTGGAGGGTCATTTAGGTTCAACTCCAACACACCACCAAAGGAGTGCCAGGGTGTGTGTATAGAAGTGTTGGAGGGTCACTTAGGTTCAGCCCCAACACACCACCCAAGGAGTGCCAGGGTGTGTGTATAGAAGTGTTGGAGGGTCATTTAGGTTCAACTCCAACACACCACCAAAGGAGTGCCAGGGTGTGTGTATAGAAGTGTTGGAGGGTCATTTAGGTTCAGCCCCAACACACCACCAAAGGAGTGCCAGGGTGTGTGTATAGAAGTGTTGGAGGGTCATTTAGGTTCAACTCCAACACACCACCAAAGGAGTGCCAGGGTGTGTGTATAGAAGTGTTGGAGGGTCATTTAGGTTCAACTCCAACACACCACCAAAGGAGTGCCAGGGTGTGTGTATAGAAGTGTTGGAGGGTCATTTAGGTTCAGCCCCAACACACCACCAAAGGAGTGCCAGGGTGTGTGTATACAAGTGTTGGAGGGTCATTTAGGTTCATCTCCAACACACCACCAAAGGAGTGCCAGGGTGTGTATAGAAGTGTTGGAGGGTGTATTTTTATAAGTAATTTAGGAAGAAGAGAAAAAAGAAGACGAAGAGGAGGAGGAAGAAGAAAACGAAGAGGAAGGAGGAGGAGGAGGAGGAAAAGAATAGGAATGGAATAGAATATAATTATGATACAGTAGAATTATAAGTGAATATTGGAAGGCGGTGAAGCGAGAGGCTGTAAAAACTGATACAAAGGAGAGCTGAAAAGTAAACACATAATTACAGCCTGGTTAATACAACAAAGGAGACTAATTACCTCTCATTAATTATAACAGTCGTGACCATAACAATGCCTGGCTGTCAGCACGGGGGTAATTATAAGAGTGAGGGAATAAAAAAAAATGTTAATAGGATGTTTGTTTTAATATACCATATAGTTGTATTTTTTATCTCAGATTTTGTATGTGTTATAATGACTTCTTTCGCTAATCAAGTGTTATAAAATTTATGATAGTATGTAATTTCTAAGCTGGTGTAATGCATTATATTTCTCATATAAAGTATTAGCGTTACCTAGAATGTAATAGGAAATAATGACATTCAGCCGTAGAAATAGGCTATTATTTATTATTTTACCTCTATATTATTGTAAGATTCTAAAAAATAGTTTTAACAGAAATAGTCTGGAGGTAAACAGGCCACTCAGCGAGCATATTTCCTGGCGCAGGACGTAAACAGGACACTCAGTGAGCATAACATTCGACCATGGAGAAGCCAGCGCCATAGAGAAGCTGGGAGAAACTGGTTGGTCATTTTGATAGGTTAAGCGCCAGCACCATCCAGCATGACCCTCGTGGAGGCGATGAGTGTAAAGACAAGCCTCGTTCTCCCTCCCATGTTAATATCTTCTGAACAACAACAACAACAACAGCAGGTCTAAGATGTGTCGTGTGAGCTTGCCCTTTGAATCGTTACTTTCAGAATCGAATTACTTCCTTCATGCTAAAAGCTTAGCTCTTCCACCAACTTTGGTTCAAAATCAGATAAAAACATTCCCCAGTGACCCTGGCCTTTGTCCTTTCCCTGAGGCGTTGACCTTTGACAGATTGTTCTCATACCAACTGTCTTCATCCTTCCCAAACCCAAACCTTTCCAAAAAGTTTAGTGTACATAAGGTAAATACTGTTCAAGATAACTTTTCCATATTACCTTTACCTTTGACATGTTCTAAAAAACAGTCGTTCAATATCATGGCTGATCGTGAACTAATTCACTAAGTTTCTTCTAAATAAAATAAGAATTTTTTAAGTTATTTTTCTTCTCACAGACATACGATTCGAATTTTGGCTTTGCATTTTGACCCTGAATTTTGACTGTTCTCGAAATTAAATCCCTTCGTTTTCCCTGACCCTTAACAGTTGCAGCAAGTTACCGTTCGACCTTTCCCTGTGACCTTGACCTTTGATTGTTGTCAGTCACACCCTTTTATTATTGGCTTATCCTCATCCCGTCCACAAAGTTTGCTCTGAATTGGACAAAAACTGCCTAAGTTGACATTCCAATGTAACTTTGACCGTTTCCCAGTTCTCAAAAACATTAGCTTTACTCCTTGGGTGACCATCAACACTTCCACCAAATATGGCTAAGACAGGACACGGGTCAAATAAATACGCAGACGTGAGGTGTGTGTGTGTGTATATATGTATGTGTGTGTGTGTGTGTGTGTGTGTGTGTGTGTGTGTGTGTGTGTGTGTGTGGCGCCAGGGTAAGTAGTGGCAGCAGTTTGGTGTCACAGGAAAAGCGTTGTGTGTGTGTGTGTGTGTGTGTGTGTGTGTGTGTGTGTGTGTGTGGCGCCAGGGTAAGTAGTGGCAGCAGTTTGGTGTCACAGGAAAAGCGTTGTGTGTGTGTGTGTGTGTGTGTGTGTGTGTGTGTGTGTGTGTGTGTGTGTGTGTGTGTGTGTGTGGCGCCAGGGTAAGTAGTGGCAGCAGTTTGGTGTCACAGGAAAAGCGTTGTGTGTGTGTGTATGTGTGTGTGTGTGTGTGTGTGTGTGTGTGTGTGTGTGTGTGTGTGTGTGTGTGTGTGTGTGGCGCCAGGGTAAGTAGTGGCAGCTGGTTGGTGCTCACAGGAATAGCGTTGTGTGTGTGTGTGTGTGTGTGTGTGTGTGTGTGTGTGTGTGTGTGTGGCGCCAGGGTAAGTAGTGGCAGCAGTTTGGTGTCACAGGAATAGCGTTCTGGTTCTTCCTCCTTAATGTCAAACAAATACAGTTTTCTTCCTCTTGTGCCGGAGGTGGAAGTCGCTTGGCTGGTTGTAAGTTTTGTTTTTTCTTATTCGTTTTGGCTGACGTGATGGGAAGGAAGTATTTATATTAATTAATTGCTTAGGTTAAGTATGAGTTAGGTTGGGTTAGGTTAGGTATAAGTTAGGTTGGGTTAGGTTTGGTATAAGTTAGGTTGGGTTAGGTTTGGTATAAGTTAGGTTGGGTTGGGTTAGGTATAAGTTAGGTTGGGTTGGGTTTGGTATAAGTTAGGTTGGGTTAGGTTTGGTATAAGTTAGGTTGGGTTAGGTTTGGTATAAATTAGGTTGGGTTGGGTTAGGTATAAGTTAGGTTGGGTTGGGTTTGGTATAAGTTAGGTTGGGTTGGGTTTGGTATAAGTTAGGTTGGGTTAGGTTAGGTATAAGTTAGGTTGGGTTGGGTTTGGTATAAGTTAGGTTAGGTTTGGTATAAGTTAGGTTGGGTTGGGTTTGGTATAAGTTAGGTTGGGTTAGGTTAGGTATAAGTTAGGTTAGGTTAGGTATAAGTTAGGTTGGGTTAGGTTAGGTATAAGTTAGGTTGGGTTAGGTTTGGTATAAGTTAGGTTGGGTTAGGTTAGGTATAAGGTAGGTTGGGTTAGGTTAGGTATAAGTTAGGTTGGGTTAGGTTATGTTGACTGGCTTAGTTTAGGGCCAGATAGGTGACGTTAGCTGAGGTTAGGTTAGGTTAGGTTAACACAGTATACCGGTGATTTTTATTTCAATGCAAAGAACAAGGTACAAAAGGAAGGAAGGCTGCAGTAAGTGTTCCCATCACGGAGAAAAAGTGGTTAGGTGATGATAATGAAGGTTAGGTTAGGGTAGATTAGAAAAGGTTAAGTTTGGTTAGGTAAGATTAGAATAGGTTAGGTTAGGTTACGTTAGATTAGACAAGGTTAGTTTAGGTTAGGTAAGATATTGTGTAAAATAGGGTAAGGTAAGCTGGGTTAGGCTAGGTTAGGTGGCTGTGGTGAAGGTAATTCTGCAGCTTTATCAGTTATTCTCTTCACAAAGCCTGATTGATTCTTTCTAAAACTTCCTGCATCTGCTTACCTCCCTCCACACAGCATCTCTCTCATCCTCCTCCCTCCCTCTTTCTCTCATTGCCACCCTTTTGTTTCACTTTTTTCCCTTCCCTTCTCCTTCTCTTTCTCTGTAAGTCTGTCTCAAGAGAGGGAGGGAAGACGCTGCCGGCCTCTTTTACGCTTCATTATTCCTTTTCACCGGTTCTCTCTCTCTCTCTCTCTCAGATTTCATCCCCCACTTCCTGCATTGAGTTGCTGGGAGTTTTTACGACATATTCGCCATTTTCTCTCTTTCCTAAACGCCCCCTCCTGTCTCTCTCTCTCTCTCTCTCTCTCTCTCTCTCTCTCTCTCTCTCTCTCTCCAGCGTACCTACGAGGGTAATCAAATGCAGGAATTAAGCAGAGTGTAATTTGATGAGACACTGAGGAAAGGACAGAGAGGGAGGGAGAGAGAGAGAGATGATTGAGAGAAAGAAGGAAGAAATGAAGGATTCAAAGAGGGTATTTGGGCATATGGTCAGAGGAGGAAGAAGAGGAGTGACGGAGGAAAGGAGGGAATGAGAGGTGGAATGGAGGAAAGAAGGAAGAGAGAAAGAGGAGAGGCGAGGTAGAAGGAAGAGAGGAAGAAGAGGGAGGAGGAAAGGAGGGAATGAGAGGTGGAATGGAGGAAAGAAGGAAGAGAGAAAGAGGAGAGGCGAGGTAGAAGGAAGAGAGGAAGAAGAGGGAGGAGGAAAGGAGGGAATGAGAGGTGGAATGGAGGAAAGAAGGAAGAGAGAAAGAGGAGAGGCGAGGTAGAAGGAAGAGAGGAAGAAGAGGGAGGAGGAAAGGAGGGAATGAGAGGTGGAATGGAGGAAAGAAGGAAGAGAGAAAGAGGAGAGGCGAGGTAGAAGGAAGAGAGGAAGAAGAGGGAGGAGGAAAGGAGGGAATGAGAGGTGGAATGGAGGAAAGAAGGAAGAGAGAAAGAGGAGAGGCGAGGTAGAAGGAAGAGAGGAAGAAGAGGGAGGAGGAAAGGAGGGAATGAGAGGTGGAATGGAGGAAAGAAGGAAGAGAGAAAGAGGAGAGGCGAGGTAGAAGGAAGAGAGGAAGAAGAGGGAGGAGGAAAGGAGGGGATGAGAGGTGGAATGGAGGAAAGAAGGGAAGAGAGAAAGAGGAGAGGCGAGGTAGAAGGAAGAGAGGAAGAAGAGGGAGGAGGAAAGGAGGGAATGAGAGGTGGAATGGAGGAAAGAAGGAAGAGAGAAAGAGGAGAGGCGAGGTAGAAGGAAGAGAGGAAGAAGAGGGAGGAGGAAAGGAGGGAATGAGAGGTGGAATGGAGGAAAGAAGGAAGAGAGAAAGAGGAGAGGCGAGGTAGAAGGAAGAGAGGAAGAAGAGGGAGGAGGAAAGGAGGGAATGAGAGGTGGAATGGAGGAAAGAAGGAAGAGAGAAAGAGGAGAGGCGAGGTAGAAGGAAGAGAGGAAGAAGAGGGAGGAGGAAAGGAGGGAATGAGAGGTGGAATGGAGGAAAGAAGGAAGAGAGAAAGAGGAGAGGCGAGGTAGAAGGAAGAGAGGAAGAAGAGGGAGGAGGAAAGGAGGGAATGAGAGGTGGAATGGAGGAAAGAAGGAAGAGAGAAAGAGGAGAGAGGAGGTAGAAGGAAGAGAGGAAGAAGAGGGAGGAGGAAAGGAGGGAATGAGAGGTGGAATGGAGGAAAGAAGGAAGAGAGAAAGAGGAGAGAGGAGGTAGAAGGAAGAGAGGAAGAAGAGGGAGGAGGAAAGGAGGGAATGAGAGGTGGAATGGAGGAAAGAAGGAAGAGAGAAAGAGGAGAGAGGAGGTAGAAGGAAGAGAGGAAGAAGAGGGAGGAGGAAGAAGGAACAGGAGCAAAGAGAAAGAAGGTAGGGGTAACGAGGAAAAGGAGGCAAGAAAGGAATTCAGGGAGGATTTGAGGAATGAAGGAAAGGAAGGAGGAAGAGGGAGGAGGAGGAAAGAGAATTGTTTAGAAAAGAGGAGGAAGAATGGATGAAGGAGAAGGGGGAAGGGAGGAGAGAAGGAAGGGGAAGAGTCAGGACGATTTGAAAGGAGGGAAGAAGAAAGGAGGAATGGGTAAGATGAGGAAGGAGGAATGGAGGAAGGAGGAAGAGAAGGAAGGAGGAATGGGTAAGATGAGGAAGGAGGCATGGAGGAAGGAGGGAGAGCAGGAAGGAGAGGAGAAACGATGAAAAAAAGGAGAGGGGAAAAAGGAGGCATCAGAATGAAGGGGATGAAGGAGATAAGAAAAAAGGAAGGATGAAGAAAGAAGGAAGGGGGAGGGAGGGAAGGGGAAAAGGAGGAGGGTAAGGAAGGAGGCAGGAGGAGAGACGACGTGGGAGGAAGGAGGAAGCCGATGGGTGGATTTACAACCGACCTTTCAGTGGAAAGATCCACCATTTCCACCATCATCAACCACCACCACCACCACCACCATCATCAACCACAACCACCACCACCACTAATATCATCAACCACCACCACCACCACCACTAATATCATCAACCACCACCACCACCACCACTAATATCATCAACCACCACCACCACCACCACTAATATCATCAACCACCACCACCACCACCACTAATATCATCAACCACCACCACCACCACCACCACTAATATCATCAACCACCACCACCACTAATATCATCAACCACCACCACCACCACCACTAATATCATCAACCACCACCACCACCACCACTAATATCATCAACCACAACCACCACCACCACTAATATCATCAACCACCACCACCACCACCACTAATATCATCAACCACCACCACCACCATCACTAATATCATCAACCACAACCACCACCATCACTAATATCAACCACAACCACCACCATCACTAATATCATCAACCACAACCACCACCACCATCAACCACAGTCACCATCAGCCACAACTACCAAACTTGGCAAATGACGTTTCATATATATATTTTTATCATCTGGGCAGCAAAACTAGGGATATTTTCTGCTCGTCTCCACCCGTGATGTACTCTTTGTTTATATTTCTCTCTCATTCTTTTCCTCTCTGTCCTCCTCATCTTTCTGTGGTTTTCTCTCTCTCTCTCTGCCTGTGCATTGTTACTTGTCTGTTTCTTATTAAGCAGCTCAAGTGATGTCCACAATTTGTCCGTATGCTGTGTGACAGTTGTGGCGTGAAGGGAGGTTGGCAGACATGGCGGTATAAGAGGAGTGGTAGTACAGCATAGCATTATATTATTTGTATTTGACAGCGATTGTTTTTTCCAGCAGTTTTGGCGTTTAAAGATTGGATTCCACATACTTGTTAATCCATCACTTGGTGTCGTGTGCACGTCAGCCTCCACAGTTTGGTCTAAGGATACAACCAAACGACTGACCTGCCAGGACAACACTCACACATCTCAACCATTTACTGTTGTTTTCAGTATTGTTTTATTGTGAAAAACTGAAACTTTACCAGAATGTTGATCCGATGATGGAAGTTTAGTGTGCATTGTTGTCGAATCTACGCTATTATTATTATTATTATTATTATTATTATTATTACTATTATTATGATTATTATTATTATTACTATTATTATTATTATTTTCAGGTCAGAATGGAAAGGAAAAGCTAGAGAGGAAAACGCAGGGATGGAGCGACACCAAGGCTACAGGTACAGTGCTGTTAGTCCAGGTTTATTTATTTATCATTCTCTTCACAGCATTGTATGGCTGCCAGTGTGCTATTTTGTGGCGTGTACTTTTTATTGATCGCTTATTTAATTTCAGGGGTTGGAAGATGAGAACTACTCTGTTGCTAACACTACTATTCAAAATATTATCTGTTTTTGATACATGCTTTCTGTTAGCCGTTTCAGCGGTCTAGAGAGAGGGAAAACAGGTTATCCTTCACTTACGGCTTACGGTTTGTCAGTTGTATGAATCTGTCTACAATCAAAAGCTGAAATTGTCAAAACTCTCCGTTGCCTTCCCGCCACATTTCACTCACATCGCCTTGTCAGTGGCAAGGACTGGGTTAACCTTACCAAATATAGCCAAAGCAAACCAAACATAATAGCCTGGTTAAAGAAAAAATAAGCCAAACCTGACCCAGCCCGACCCAACCCAACCCAACGAAACCCAACCCAGCCCATCCCAGCCCAACCCAACCCAACCCAACCCATCCCATCCCATCCCGGCCCAGCCCAACCCAACCCAACCCAACGAAACCCAACCCAGCCCATCCCAGCCCGGCCCAGCCCAACCCAACCCAACCCAACCCAACCCAAGCCAAGCCACTCAGGATCTCTGTTGGTGGCCAGATAACATTTCATTAGAGGGCGACATTGACTCCTTACCCGTATTTAAGGAGCCTGGCATCAGCATACAGATGAGCTGAGGAAATGCTGCCAGGCCTGAGAGAGAGAGAGAGAGAGAGAGAGAGAGAGAGAGAGACTGCCTGCTGTATCACTTGAGTATATGTGTGTGTTATTACTGTCATTCCAGTAATACTCCTCGCCACTTCAGTATTTCATTTCTCTCTCATCCACGACTCAAAGTGAATAGACTCCACGCTTGTCAGTTTTTATTTATTTATTTATTCATATATATAATTTTTTTATCCTGTGATCCTGTAAACTGTACCCAGGTGACTTTTCAAACAGTTAATTAAAATGGATTTGAATCTGCCTTGATGGTAAACCCAACACAATCCGGCGTCGTCAGCATCACCATGACAACCGCCATATCCCTCACAGCTGCCTGGCCCTGAGAGACTGCCTGCAACCTACTTTAAAGCGTACCATCCTTCGCTTACTGGCTTGTAGTCGCCACGCTCACCGATCCAAGCTTTCGAGTTTCCTGTTTGACCTTCGAAAAGAAAAAAAAAATATAAGTTTAAATCAGTAACAAATGAAATGGCTGGTAACCAGAGGAGAGGATTACATTATTACTATTATTATTATTATTATTATTATAATTATTTATTGTTTTAGATAATACTCGTCCCCTAAGGCCCCTGGTGTAAATACTACATAAACTAACGACTGAATATTAACGTCTTCAAACTCATAGACTATTTGCGATGGTGCTCGGGAGGCGAACGAGGTAGCCACTGAGCCAAAGTGAATCCAGAAGCCGATGATACACTGTGCCAGGCCACACATTCTACACCTTTTTCACTTTACGCTGGCCAAGATTTTCGTCCTTTGGCTGCTTATTTAACATTGCTGGGCAACAGAATATTGACAACTTCGCGTAGGCATCGTTTTCGTGGCACTTCTTCGTGACTGGCATCATATTCTACGGTTAACCTACTGTAAAGCTCGGCATCGAAGATGGAGAGACGGCAGTTTTAGTCCGAGTTAAAGTGAAAGGAGTATAATTATTGTTGGGGTGAAAGGTTGTCTGACCCTTTTGTCACGATTCTCTCTCTCTCTCTCTCTCTCTCTCTCTCTCTCTCTCTCTCTCTCTCTCTCTCTCTCTCTCTCTCTCCAAAAAAAACACCTAATCAGTGTTTAACATTTTCTCTAATAATATCAGTGTTTTGTCTCTGTAATTAACTGATGGACGTTGACAAGAGCCGTGTACACACTTGTGTACACATTTATTGACTACATAAATTAGTAAATACACACATGAGCGCTGGCATAATTAAATGATGGTGCAATAGGGATGGCGTGAACGTTTTTTATATTTTGCCATAAACGTTTGATGTCCTGAACGTTTGGTGCCATAATCGTTTGGTGCCATAAACGTTGGATGTCATAAACGTTGGATGTCATAAACGTTGGATGCCATAAACGTTGGATGCCATAAACATTTGATGCCATAAACGTTTGGTGCCATAAACGTTGGATACCATAAACGTCTGATGCCATAAACGCTTGACGTCATAAACGTTTGATGCCATAAACGTTTGACGCCGTAAACGTTTGACGCCATAACCGTTTGACGCCATAAACGTTTGGTGCCATAAACGTTGGATGCCATAAACGTTGGATGCCATAAACATTGGATGCCATAAACGTTGGATGCAGGGTATTTATCAGTCGGTTATAGTTACGTGTCTGTATTCCATGTAAAGACGCCTATAATGAAACCCTAAACGTTCTTCACTGCCAGGACATTCATGTATTTATTTTAATATTTATTTTTACTACAGCCGGACTGAAATGCTTTCCTTGGGAGAGACTGTGTGAAGTTGAGAGGGTAGATAGTGCCGTAACCCCTTCATCACGGCGACTTAGTTTTTGTTTATACGTGCTATCTTTATCTATATCCAGCTGTATCTGTGTGTACAGTATGTTCCACAGTGTTCAACTATATTCAGTTATATTCAACTATATTCAGTTGTATTCAAGTCTGTTCAGTTATATTCAGCTTTAATCAAATATATTTACTTATGTTCCATTATATTCAATTAGTTTCAGTTATTTTCATCTATAACTGACCTGTTTTCATTCTCTCTCTCTCTCTCTCTCTCTCTCTCATAGTACATTTCACGTTTTCCCCTCTCTTTCTTCCCCTTCAGGTAATTACTTCATTTATCATCACTTTCATTAGTTACATTCACTCCATTTCCCTTTCTTCCTCCTCATCTCTTTTCACTGTTCATAGTTTCCCTTCTTCTCCTTCACAGTTTTTCATTCCTTCAGTCTTTTGATGATTTATTTCCCATTTACTGCTACATTATCCAGAGGAGTTTATTCAGTCATAGAAGGATCTCTGGTAGTGAAGTTAATGAAGGCTGTACCTAACTCCTCCACCTCGAAACGTTTCTTAAAAAAACGTTTTCTCTGGGTATAATTAAATGGCCTGAAGGTTTGGTGGAAAAATAAAAGAATCGTCATATTGAGCACAAAAACTGGGTTATTTCGGAAGTTATTAAGGTTACAGAGGCCTTGCGTACATATGAGAGAGAGAGAGAGAGAGAGAGAGAGAGAGAGAGACAAACTAGCCACCTCATCAGTGGTCCTCGCTCCACACAACTCCTGTCCCTTCACTACACTGATGACGCCTGACTGGTTAATGTAGCCACCAGGTGTGCACCAGGTTTATTGATTGATTGATTGATTTTAACAGGTGATGAACAGAGGAAGGAAACAAAACAATTCCATTCACCAGATTACAAGTGTCCTCCTGTATTTATTACAGATGATTGACAGAGGAAGGAAAAAAGTATTTTTTGTTATTATTATTATTATTGTTATTATTATTATTATTATTATTATTATTAATATTATTATTATTGTTATTATTTTTATTATTATTTTATTATTATTATTATTATTATTATTATTATTAAGGCAGTCAAGTGTCCCCGGCTAATATCAACTGTCTGTGCTAAGAGTACAATAAAATATATAATACACCAAACCGCAACACATGCCAGCATAAAGCCCGGCATTCTCCACGGTTAAGAAAGCTCCCTAACACCTTTCCCTTAGCGATTGATTCTCCATTGTACAAAATGCTGCTGTCTTATACGTTGCCAATATCTTAACATGAACACAGATGGCAAGAATAACACGTAAGGGATTAATATTGAGGTGAGTACAAAAATAAAGCGGTAAGGAGAAGGTGCTATGACCCAAAATATCCTTGTTCTTATCAGTTAAATCCCACATAGGACAGGGAAGTGGCAGGGGAGAGGGCGACATGGAGGCGATTTGTTTGTGGCCACATCTTACTGGATTAAGGCGTCTGGCTATAGATAGATAAATAGATAAATAGGTAGATAGATAGATAGATAGATAATTTCCGTCCATAATTTGTCTTTCTGACCAGGGTGGCCATCACAGTAAGTTGCCATCAGGAGGTGTGTGAATAATTACACCACTAATTATACCGCTAATGAAGGCAATTATCCCTGGCCTTCATGCTGTAATTATACCTTTATTGACCAAGGCACGGCAAATGGTGAACTTTTATTTGTTTATTGTGTGTGTGTGTGTGTGTGTGTGTGTGTGTGTGTGTGTGTGTGTGTGTGTGTGTGTGTGTGTGTGTGTGTGTGTGTGTGTGTGTGTGTGTGTGTGTGTGTGTGTGTGTGTGTGTGTGTATGTGTGTGTGTGTGTGTGTGGTGATATGTTTTCGGCTGGGGTGAGTGTGAGGCTGGTTATGCTGTGTGTTGAGAGGTATTTATTCTCTCTCTCTCTCTCTCTCTCTCTCTCTCTCTCTCTCTCTCTCTCTCTCTCTCTCTCTCTCTCTCTCTCTCTCGTGTTGTTTGTCACCTTCCTAGACACACATCCATCTTCCTGCCCCTCCAGCTTTTCTTCCTTGCTCTCTTCCAAATCCGTCTTCATATGTTTTGCTTAGCGTCTTTTGTGTAGTTGTAGCAGCAGCAGCAGCAGTAGAAGTGGTAGTAGTAGTAGTAGTAGTAATAATAATAATAATAATAATAATAATAATAATAATAACAGAATTCTGGAATTGCTTAAGCAGTATTCAGAGAACTCCACATTCGATTCCAGATGAAAGTACTTTTTTTTTTCATTGTAGACCTAATATTAAGGGACTTTGGTATGACAAAAATTTTTACGGATTTTTACCTGTGACCCTGAGGTCAAGGTCAAGGTCATTCATACAATGGAAATCATGTTCACTCCTGACCCAGTACATTTCCACTGAGTTTGGTCAAAATCAGCCAAATACTTACTGATTTAGCACTTTCAGGCATGAGGCGGCCATTTTAATTTTCCTCAATATCTCAAAAAGTATTTGTTGGATCTCATTGTCAATACTCAGGTGCACTAATATATAATGACGACTACATACTGCACTGGAACACATGCACAGCAATCGATTCAGTAGTTTTTGCTGCACAGGAGAGAAAATAATTGAAAAAAAATAGAGGGCGCTTGTGAGGCGCTACTAGTAGGGAAAAAAATGTGCCCAAAGAAACCTGCAACCAAGATACATCAATTATGAAAATGTCAAATATCTGTCTGGAACGGTCTTGCAATGCCAGCCTTCTACATCTACCCCCCCCACCCCCAAAATAATAATACTGTAATAATAATATCTACACTAGCCATCAGAACGCCACAGAAGGTGGAATTCTGAATAACAATAATCATGGATTGAAGAATAATTTGTCATTTACTTTAAATATAAATACAGAGTGAAGCATAAACCGTAAAAATTAAGATTGATAAAGTGGTTTTGGGAGTAATATTACCAGCCCTTATCATGTACACCCTGTGCCTGCATGTACACATCAGTACACACACCGGGATGTGTTGTGATTTACACACAAAAATTAACCAGCCCTTATCATGTACACCCTGTGCCTGCATGTACACATCAGTACACACACCGGGATGTGTTGTGATTTACAGACACAAAAATTAACCAGCCCTTATCATGTACACCCTGTGCCTGCATGTACACATCAGTACACACACCGGGATGTGTTGTGATTTACAGACACAAAAATTAACCAGCCCTTATCGTGTACACCCTGTGCCTGCATTTACACATCAGTACACACACCGGGATGTGTTGTGATTTACACACACAAAAATTAACCAGCTCTTATCATGTACACCTTGTGCCTGCATTTACACATCAGTACACACACCGGGATGTGTTGTGATTTACACACACAAAAATTAACCAGCCCTTATCATGTACACCCTGTGCCTGCATTTACACATCAGTACACACACCGGGATGTGTTGTGATTTACAGACACAAAAATTCACATCTTAACCCTTTCTTGAAGACGCACATCATAATTATTTCCTTCTCGCTGCCGCAGAGGAGGTGAGTCACAGGGTATTTTATTTTTAGGGTCAATAATTCTCCATGAAGCCTCTGAACACATGATTCTCAGCTGTTTATTCTCACTGCACTGGACGAGAGAGAGAGAGAGAGAGAGAGAGAGAGAGAGAGAGAGGAAAACAGAAATAGATGGAAGAAAAGAGGGACAAAGAAAAGCAAGTAAGTTTTTGTGAGAACAGAGTTGGGGGGATCTCTTAACTGGAAAGGTGAGCAGGGGAGAAGGGATTAGAGAGAGAGAGAGAGAGAGAGAGAGAGGATTAGCTTCCGGATATCGTTGCCATAATTCAGACAACTTTTTTTTCTTGTTTTTAATTCCACAAGTTCAATGGCTTCTGGATTATACCTTTTTCCGATTCAGCCTTTGTTTCTTTTTTCTTTTTTTCTTTTTCTTTTTTTTAAATCCTGGCCTTGGAGTCCTGTCAGGTTCATCGCATTTGTCTGTATTTTGTGAATCGTGTGGAGGTAGCAAGGAGGAAATTTGAGGCCTATTCCAAGTGAGAGGTTAGGGATGTTTGTGTGGGAGGTTAGGGATGTTTGTGTGAGAGGTGTGGGATGTTTGTGTGAGAGGTGTGGGATGTTTGTGTGAGAGGTGTGGGATGTTTGTGTGAGAGGTGTGGGATGTTTGTGTGAGAGGTGTGGGATGTTTGTGTGAGAGGTTAGGGATGTTTGTGTGAGAGGTGTGGGATGTTTGTGTGAGAGGTGTGGGATGTTTGTGTGGGAGGTTAGGGATGTTTGTGTGGGAGGTTAGGGATGTTTGTGTGAGAGGTTAGGGATGTTTGTGTGAGAGGCTAGGGATGTTTGTGTGAGAGGTTAGGGATGTTTGTGTGGGAGGGATGTTTGTGTGAGAGGTTAGGGATGTTTGTGTGGGAGGTTAGGGATGTTTGTGTGGGAGGGATGTTTGTGTGGGAGGTTAGGGATGTTTGTGTGAGAGGTTAGGGATGTTTGTGTGGGAGGTTAGGGATGTTTGTGTAGTTGGTAAAGATAATCTGTAATACATCAAGGTAAAGTAGCCACTAATTACTACTGATGGTGGTAACTGCATCTGTAAAATATTGGCACTATATCAGGTAAATGTAATTACTAAATATTGCTAATTATGGTAAAAGTAGGCAGGTAATTAGTGGTGATAAAGGTGATGGATGTAATCAGTAAATAACACACCTGATGACTCGTCCTGGCCGTGACTCAGGTAATATACACGTCTTACACGGGACATAAAACACTGATTTACGTGGAAACTCAACCGTAATTCAGCTCGATGGTTAGGAGAGAGAGAGAGAGAGAGAGAGAGTATATGCCAGGAAAGCTTGTGAATATAGTACAGTATTTATCACTTCAGTACGATGGCAGTTTTTGTGTCGTTCTCGCCACTGTCACACATCTTTAATCAGCTTTGTACAGACATGACAATGAAGGTCCAAGATGCTCGCTCTCCGGACAATTAATATTAAAAAACCAAGTGATATAACACAATACTGCTGTCCGTCTGAGTTGCACTGGCGCGGTGCTTGTATGTTCGTCTTGCATTTTGTGTCTGTCGTGTGTCTGGGGCGGTATTCTTGTGCGGTTAGGAAGGTTACTAACACCTCTTCCTTACCGGTTTATTTTTTTATTCTGCTCCCTTATTATATTCGTGTGTGTTATTCATGCAATCTGTGTCGATATTAAAAAGATATAAGAATAAAAAGAATTGATGTGATGGGTAGTATGGGAATTAAATCGCTAAGGAAGAGGTGTTACGGAGCCTCCTTACCCGAGGCTAATAGTCCAAAGTCTGCTGTTAACTCCAGTGCCGAGGCTGTCAGTGTTCCGTGAAGCCATCCCCCCCCCCCCCGCTGATGGCTGTTCCCCCCGCCACCCCTCCACCCTCCTACCCCACCCCACCACCACCACCCCTCCACCCTCCTAACCCACCCACCACCACCACCCCTCCACCCTCCTAACCCACCCCACCACCACCACCCCTCCACCCTCCTAACCCACCCCACCACCACCACCCCTCCACCCTCCTACCCCACCCCACCACCACCACCCCTCCACCCTCCTAACCCACCCACCACCACCACCCCTCCACCCTCCTAACCCACCCCACCACCACCACCCCTCCACCCTTCTAACCCACCCTGCAGTGAGGGGCGAGGCTGAAGGGTAATGGATTTTTAGATGTTAGTTCCACAGCAGTCTTAGCATCATGTTGATATGAAGAAGAAATAAAAGAGTTTGAAGAAATGATAAAGAAAGAGAAGAGTTTGAAGAAATGATGGAGAAAAAGAAGAGTTTGAAGAAATGATAAAGAAAAAGAAGAGTTTGAAGAAATGATAAAGAAAAAGAAGAGTTTGAAGAAATGATAAAGAAAAAGAAGAGTTTGAAGAAATGATAAAGAAAAAGAAGAGTTTGAAGAAATGATAAAGAAAAAGAAGAGTTTGAAGAAATGATAAAGAAAAAGAAGAGTTTGAAGAAATGATAAAGAAAAAGAAGAGTTTGGGTCATGCCTGTCGACCGCATGATTCTTTGTCGCCAGAAGATAAACACAAGAAGGAAAGACAACTTGAATGAAAAAATAATTCCATTCACCAAATTACAGGTGTCCTCCATTCATTAAAAAGATAAATAAATCAGTAACAGTTGGTCATTAAGACTGATAATTTTGACAGTATAAATCTTGCCTCACAGGATGACCCACAGAATTCCTTTTTAAATCAGGTCACCCATTACACTGCTGGGGGAATTGAGTATATCAGTCTGACCGGCCCCAGAATCGAACCCGGGCTCTTTCACTTGCGAAATCCATGTCCTAAGTAATACATCTTTTTTCTTTCTTTTAACCTTCAGTAATATTCGCTTATAGTTAACAGGATCTTTGGTTTTGAGTCTCGTGTGAATGTTAATGTAGATCAAATATAAATGATAATTGTTGAGGCTGGTGACTCCTAGGCCCTTTTTCTCGTCGGCTGAGGAGGCTGCCTAACACCTATTCTGTAGCGATTTATTTCTTGGATACGTTGGCTAATATCGTTTTGTATGTTATGTATGCAGGGTATGGTGATATTAGAATGATTTATGTAACATGGAAGAGGACGGCAAGGTGTAATAAGGAAAAATAAATTGTTGAAAAAAAGGTGTTAGGGAAAAAGGCATTGAACAGTGAAATGGATGAAATGTGGTCAGTGCAATGAAGGCCTTGGGTGGTATTTTCGTCGAGTAATGAGGGTCCCTAACACCTCTTCCTTGCCGATTTATTTCTGATTCTGCTTCATTATTATATTCTTTGTGTTATTCATGCAGTCTTTGTGGACATTAAAAAGGCCTAAGAAGCCAAAAAGAGGATGTTAATGAGTTGTCTAGACAATAAGTCGCTAGGAAGAGGTGCCAGGGAGCTTCCTTACCCGGCGAGAGTACGCCACCTTTAGACGAAGCAAAGAACTGAGTATGGACGCCTTAAGATTATTGGAAGAAATATTATTGCTTACATTAACGCGTGGATGTGTGACTGTGGTGTGGCATGAGTGGGATAAAGCAAGAATAGCGGACTGTGAAGGAGTGTGTGTGTGTGTGTGTGTGTGTGTGTGTGTGTGTGTGTGTGTGTGTGTGTGTGTGTAGTCATGGTGCGATAAGAAACATAGAGATAAAGTACAAAATTTATGTAGAGTGTGGAAATTTGCTGATAAATGGGTGAAAGAGATTGTACGTAGAGGGTATGGTCTGAGAGAGAGAGAGAGAGAGAGAGAGAGAGGGGGGGGGGATTGATAAGTTGGTGAAAAGGGTATTATGGGTGAATTTGAAGGTCGGAAGTGATGTGATGGGTGGATATCGTATATGAGTTTCTGAGAAAGCGAGGTATGGAATTTGAGGAAGCTATGGAACTGACAAGGGATATAAACAGGTGGACGAAGTGTGCAGGAGATGCAAATTATATAGATTACATTCCTTTTATGACTTTTAAATAGGCGAAATATGGTAAATATGAGGCGTATGTAAACAGGAAACAGAAACGATATATGAGATGGTATTGCTTGTGGGAACTGCGGTGGCTTGGTGGTTAGCGTACTCGT
>NC_137033.1:59566030-59593530 GCF_032717465.1 Coenobita brevimanus
CCACCACCATCACCACCACCACCACCACTACCACCATCATCATCATCATCATCATCATCATCATCATCATCATCACCACCACCACCACCACCACCACCACCACCATCATCATCATCATCATCACCACCACCACCACCACCACCATCATCATCATCATCATCATCATCATCACCACCACCACCACCACCACCACCACCACCACCATCATCATCATCATTATCATTATCACCACCACCACCACCACCACAACCATCATCATTATCACCACAACCACCACCATCTTCATTATCACCACAACCACCACCATCTTCATTATCACCACAACCACCACCATCATCAATATCACCACCACCACCAACACCGTCATCATCATCATCATCTTCATCATCACTACCACTACCATCACCACCACCGCCGCCGCCGCCATTTCTTCCTGGAGGGCCGCCTTCACGTGGTGGCACCGATATAACCAGGACACTCTTCTGGTTGGCTATAGAAGGGTCCCTCAGCTCCTCCCTATCCCATGTAAGGAGGCTGGTGGACAACAGTAGAATGGCAGCCTCAGCCTGCAGTCCACCGGGGTTATATTTGACATGAACCTGGGACCATACCCACACCAAAAACATTTCACTGTGCTTCTTTTGTTTGTCTCACCTCCTTCATTAATCTCCTCCTCCTCCTCCTCCTCCTCCTCCTTCTCCTCCTCCTCCTCGTCCTCCTCCTCCTCAACTTGTTTCAGTGTCTTCCTTGCCCCTCCGGTCTTCTCTGCCTCATCATCTCCTCTCGCGTCTCAACCTTCATCTTATTATTTGCATGCTGTCCTTTCCATGTCTTTTCCGGGAACTTGGCTGTCATTCCTTCCTTCTTTTCCTCACCGTCTTCCTTCTTTCCTTCACCGTCTTCCTTCTTTCCTTCACCTTCTTCCTTCTTTCCTTTACCTTCTTCCTTCTTTCCTTCACCTTCTTCCTTCTTTTCCTCACCGTCTTCCTTCTTTCCTTCACCGTCTTCCTTCTTTCCTTCACCTTCTTCCTTCTTTCCTTTACCTTCTTCTTTCTTTCCTTCACCTTCTTCCTTCTTTCCTTCACCTTCTTCCTTCTTTCCTTCACCTTCTTCCTTCTTTCCTTTACCTTCTTCCTTCTTTCCTTCACCTTCTTCCTTCTTTCCTTCACCTTCTTCCTTCTTTCCTTCACCTTCTTCCTTCTTTCCTTTACCTTCTTCCTTCTTTCCTTTACCTTCTTCCTTCTTTCCTTTACCTTCTTCCTTCTTTCCTTCACCTTCTTCCTTCTTTCCTTCACCTTCTTCCTTCTTTCCTTCACCTTCTTCCTTCTTTCCTTTACCTTCTTCCTTCTTTCCTTCACCTTCTTCCTTCTTTCCTTCACCTTCTTCCTTCTTTCCTTTACCTTCTTCCTTCTTTCCTTCACCTTCTTCCTTCTTTCCTTCACCGTCTTCCTTCTTTCCTTTACCTTCTTCCTTCTTTCCTTTACCTTCTTCCTTCTTTCCTTCACCTTCTTCCTTCTTTCCTTCACCTTCTTCCTTCTTTCCTTCACCTTCTTCCTTCTTTCCTTCACCTTCTTCCTTCTTTCCTTCACCTTCCTTCTTCCCTTCACCTTCTTCCTTCTTTCCTTCACCTTCTTCCTTCTTTCCTTCACCTTCTTCCTTCTGTCCTTCACTTTCTTCCTTCTTTCCTTCACCTTCTTCCTTCTTTCCTTCACCTTCTTCCTTCTTTGCTTCACCTTCCTTCTTCCCTCCTTTATCTCCCATTTTTCCTTTCCTTACCCCTTTCCTTTCCTCTTAGACCCGTATTCTCGTTGGGTAAGGAGGCTCCCTAACACCACTTTCTAAGCGATTTATTTTGCTTATTACTCCTTACCGTCCTCCTCTGTCATTTAAATCGTTCCAGTTCCACATTTTCTGCGTAAATAACATACAATTTGATATTAACCAGTCGTATCCAGAAAGTAAATCGCTAAGGAAGAGGTGTTAGGGAGCCTCCTTAACCGACGAGAATACGGACCTTTGGCTCCTGTGACTCACTCCCAGATGAATAAAATCGTCTGGAGTTAACTGGAATAAAAATTTAATAATAATAATAATAATAATAATAATAATCCATCCATCATCCAATCTTACGTTGCCCCATGAGGAGCGTAGGAGCCCGGGGCTAGGCAAGTTGGTCCTGATATTTAAGATGAGAGTGACCAGCCTCACTCATCCCTGAGTGGCATTATGTGAGCAGTAAACCCCAACCATCCCTTGGATATAAACCTACACCGGCTTAATCCGATTGGATCGTTGGAGCGCCTTAATTACCCACTAAACCAATAATAATAATAATAATAATAATAATAATAATAAATAGTAATAAAAAATAATAAACAATAAATAATCAGGCTTCCTATTCTCTCTCTTCATCCTCTTGGCCCGTATTCTCGTCGGTTCAGGTAGCTTCCTAACACCTTTTCCTAAACGACTTATTTTTGTTTCTTACACGTTACTATCCTTTTCCTGTCACATAAATCCATTGAGTACCGCCCTACTCTGCATGTATAACGTACAAAACTATATTAACCAGATATATCCAGCAATAAATCACTAAGGAAGAGGTGTTAGGGAGCTTCTTTACCCGGCCCTTCTCTGTCCCTCCCTCAGCATCTGTGTCTGGTATTCTCAGCGGTTAAGGCAGCTCCCTAACACCTCTTCCTTACCGATTTATTTTTGGATATGACTGGGTAATACTGTTTTGTTTGTCATTTGTGCAGAGTGTGGTGATATTGGAATGATTATTGTAACACGGAGAAGGACAGTAAGGTGAAAGAAGCAAATTAAGTCGCTTAGTAAGAGGTGTTAGGGAGCTTCCTTAACTGGCGAGAATACGGGCACATGTCTACTTTACCTGCTTATTCCTTTATTCCTTTATTCTTTTGTACGGAGTTCCTCTTTATTTTACTCTTCCTTTTACCCTCTCATTCCTCTTCCTTCACCTCCTTCCTCTCTTCTCTTTTACCCTCTCATTCCTCTTCCTTCACCTCCTTCCTCTCTTCTCTTTTACCCTCTCATTCCTCTTCCTTCACCTCCTTCCTCTCTTCTCTTTTACCCTCTCATTCCTCTTCCTTCACCTCCTTCCTCTCTTCTCTTTTTCCCTCTCATTCCTCTTCCTTCACCTCCTTCCTCTTCCCTTTTTCCCTCTCATTCCTCTTCCTTCACCTTCTTCCTCTTCCCTTTTTCCCTCTCATTCCTCTTCCTTCACCACCTTCCTCTTCCCTTTTTCCCTCTCATTCCTCTTCCTTCACCTCCTTCCTCTTCCCTTTTTCCCTCTCATTCCTCTTCCTTCACCACCTTCCTCTTCCCTTTTTCCCTCTCATTCCTCTTCCTTCACCACCTTCCTCTTCCCTTTTTCCCTCTCATTCCTCTTCCTTCACCTCCTTCCTCTCTTCTCTTTACCCTCTCATTCCTCTTCCTTCACCCCCTTCCTCTTCTCTTTTACCCTCTCATTCCCCTTCCTTCACCTCCTTCCCTCTCGCCTTATCCTTATCACCTGTTTCTCTTATCTCCTTCACTGCTCCTTCAGTCAATCTCCCACTTCACTTATTTCGCTTTTTATTCTCTACTGTTGATCCTTCTCTTCCTATGCCTCCACTCTCTCTCTCTCTCTCTCTCTCTCTCTCTCTCTCTCTCCCTTTATCTTACGGCTGAAAATTTCGTTCTGGTTAACGCCACTGATTTTTTTTTTAAGAAGAAAGGAAAGAGAAAGTAAATCACCTACAAAATTAAAAGTCGTTCTTATTTTTGAAGACATGTCTGAAACGCAAGAAATATAAGGGAAAAAGAAAGTATCATCGTACTTGAATGCTTTATTTTTTAACATCGCGATATATCCTTCTCTTACATTTATTTCTTAGAACGCCGTAAATGGTGTGAAAGTACCCCCGAAATTGATATATATAATTTGTGTTACGGTACCCCTAAAAGTACCTCTAAAGTACCCCTAAAGTACCTCTAAAGTACCTCTAAAGTACCCCTAAAAGTGATATAATTTTTATCATTGTGGTCATCCCTCCCCTCGTGGGTTGGTCCCTGGCTGTAAGGTGGCCTGATGCTGGAGGTCAGTGGCAGAAGAGGCGTGTGAAGTGAGGACGGTAATGATGTAGGGACAACAGGAACAGCAGAAGGAGAGGACACTAAACATCTTAACTGCCGCACCAGAATGACAGACCAAAGAGTGTCGGAACTAACAATAGATAACAAAACAAAGGAGATGGAGAAGAGGAGAAGGGTGCGATTGGCCTGAAAACAAAAGATGTACGCCAAGGAAACCATAGAAATGTGACACAGTGAGGCAGAGAAAGGGAAAGTAAAAGACTGCCAGACACAGAGATGGCCTGGCAAAGTAAACAAAAGATGTAGGTAAGAAAAAGTTAGAGAGAAGGGGTAAGGCAGGGAGAAGGAAGGGAGGGACTCAAGGGAGAGGTAAGATGAAGGGTAGGGAGGAAGGGAGGGCATCTGAGAGGGTAGGTAAGGTAGGAAGGAGGGAGAGAAACACGAAGGTAGGGAGAAGGAAAGGGAGAGAGGGCAGAAGGCGTGGACTGCTGGAAGTGTCATTAACTCCACTCTGTTGTATGGCGGTCTCTTGTTTACCTGTGGAGAGAGAGAGAAATGGAAAATGCCTAGACTCTAAACCATGACTCGTGTACCTGTCTGTTTATTTATCTATCTGTCTATCTGTCAGTCTGTGTCTATCTTCCTGTCTGTCTATCTGCCTGTCTCTGTACATACCTAGCTGTATATCTACCTGTGGAGAAAGAAATGAGACTATTATTAGGCTGTCACGACTCATTTAACTATCTATCCATCTGTCAGTGTCTTTATCTTGCCATCTGTCTATCTACCCATCAATATCTATCTGTCTGTGTGTCTGCCAATATTTCTGTGTATCTATTAATCTGTCTAATGTCATCCTTCTTTATATACTCTAGTCCCTCTCTCTCCACCTCTCTCTTAATCTCCCCCTCACCCTCCTTCCAACACCCTCACTCACACACTCTCCTACTCAGTCTCTCTTTTCACCTTCCTAGGTATCTCACTACGTGTAGGCATAAATTAGATAGTCCGTTCCCTTAGGCCCACCAGTCGTCCCTACGCAGCAGATGGCGTCACACACATTTTATTGTCACCCCTTCTCACCTGCTTTTTTCATTATCATACATTCTCTCTCTCTCTCTCTCTCTCTCTCTCTCTCTCTCTCTCGCCAGTGTTAAATCAAGTAAAAATCATAGTGTTCGTCATTCTTTTTTATTTCTTATCCACTCTTTTCCTCCATCTCATCCATACTAGCCACCGTTTTTCTCTCCCTCCCTCTCCTCTCTCTACCTTGCTCTCCTCCCTCCCTCCCTCTCCTTGTCTCTACCTCTCTTTCCTCCATCCCTCCCTTGCCTCTCTCTACTCTCCCTACCTCTCTTTTTTCTCTCCCTCCCTTTCCTCTCCCTGCCTCTCTTTTCTCTCTCCCTCTCTCTCCTTTCCCTACCTCTCTTTCCTCCCTCCCTCCTTCCCTCCTTCTCTTTTCTTTACCTCTCTCTCCTCCCTCCCTCCCTTCCTCTCATCTCTCTACCTCTATATTCTCCCTCCCTCCCTCCCTCCCTCTCCTCTCCCTCTCCTCTCCCTCCCTCGCTGCCCCTGTTCACGGTTCTGCCCGTGGCGCTTTTTTCTCTCCCTGCCTCTCCTCTCCCTGCCTCTCTTTTCTCTCTCTCTCTCTCTCTCTCTCTCTCCTTTCCCTACCTCTCTTTCCTCCCTCCCTCCTTCCCTCCTTCTCTTTTCTTTACCTCTCTCTCCTCCCTCCCTACCTTTCTCTCATCTCTCTACCTCTGTATTCTCCCTCCCTCCCTCCTTCTCTCCCTCTCTTTTCTTTACCTCTCTCTCCTCCCTCCCTCCCTTCCTTTTCATCTCTCTACCTTTTATATAATCCCTCCCTCCCTCCCTTCCTCTCATCTCTCTACCTCTATATAATCCCTCTCTCCCTCTACTTTTCTTTTTTCTCCCCCCTCCCTCCCTCCCTCTTCTCTCCCAACCTCTCTTTTCTCCCTCTCCTCTCTCTCCCTCGCCGCCCCTGCTCACGGTTCTGCCCGTGGCGCCTGGTGGCTGGTGGGTGAGAGGCAGCAGGAACCCAGGAGTCCATGCCAGCGTGCCCCATACCCCCCCCCTCCACCACCAGCCCCCCACAGGGTACCCCTCGCCCTGGTACCACCTGACACCACCACAAGGACGTGTGTGTGTGTGTGTGTGTGTGTGTGTGTGTGTGTGTGTGTGTGTTACCCCTCGCCCTGGGGCCACCTGACACCACCACAAGGACGTGTGTGTGTGTGTGTGTGTGTGTGTGTGTGTGTGTGTGTGTGTGGTGTTCTTCCAGTAAATCGATATAATTAACTTTTCTGTTAGTTGTACACTGAGTTAACATCGCCAAGGTTCCCGTGTGAGGAAAAGATTCGTAAAAAATACAATATAAATGCCTGGATTCCTGTCACGTGTGTCCGGCATGGCGTAAAAAAAACTCAGGAGAAATCTTACCTATATATAGCTAAGAAATAGTAACGATAATGATAATAAAACTAATATTTATATTAACGATAGTATTAGCAGTAGTAACAATAGTAGTAGTTGTTGTAATAATAATAATACAAATAATTATAATAAAAAAAACATGAATACACAAAAATAGATAACAAATCTTCATAATTTCATAAAATATCGGTATCAGAAAAAAAAAAAAAAATGCGCAACAAGAGAGGAAATTTGCAATATTCACTTGTTGCAGCGACGACGACGACCACCACAACATACCGCCACCACCACCACCACCACCACTACTACCACCACCACCACCACAACATACCGCCACCACCACCACCACCACCACCACCACCACCACAACATACCGCCACCACCACCACCACCACCACCACCACCACCACCACCACCACCACCACCACCACCACCACCACCACCACCACCACCACCACCACAACATACCGCCACCACCACCACCACCACCACCACCACCACCACATACCACCACCACCACCACCACAACATACCGCCACCACCACCACCACCACCACCACCACCACCACCACCACCACCACCACCACCACATACCGCCACCACCACCACCACCACCACCACCACCACCACCACAACATACCGCCACCACCACCACCACCACCACCACCACCACCACATACCACCACCACCACCACCACAACATACCGCCACCACCACCACCACCATAACCACAACATACCGCCACCACCACCACCACCATAACCACAACATACCGCCACCACCACCACCACCATAACCACAACATACCGCCACCACCACCACCACCACCACCACCACCACACTCCACAACATACCTCCACCACCACCACCACCACCACCACCACCATAACCACAACATACCGCCGCCACCACCACCACCACCACCACCACCACCACCACCACCACCATAACCACAACAACACCACCACCACCACCACCACCACCATAACCACAACATAAAACCACCACCACCACCACCACCACCATAACCACAACTATACCGCCACCACCACCACCACCACCACCACCATAACCCACCATTATCGTGCCACCCCCACCACCACCACCACCACCACCACCACCACCACAAGTACCTCCAGAACCACCACCACCACCACCACCACCACCACCACCACCACCACCACAAGTACCTCAAGAAACATCACCACCACCACCACCACCACCACCACAAGTACCTCCAGAACCACCACCACCACCACCACCACCACCACCACCACCACCACCACAAGTACCTCCAGAACCACCACCACCACCACCACCACCACCACCACAAGTACCTCCAGAACCACCACCACCACCACCACCACAACATACCGCCACCACCACCACCACCACCACCATAACCACAACATACCGCCACCACCACCACCACCACCACCACAAGTACCTCCAGAACCACCACCACCACCACCACAACATACCGCCACCACCACCACCATTATCGTGCCTATAACCCAGTGCTCTGCTATGGTTTCGCTTCATCACTTGCCTCAAAAAAGGCAATTGTACAAACTTGGTGATTGGCCGGGCACAGAGCTGAACGGCTGGGGTTATGGGGGGATTTGGGCTGATGATCGGTTAATATTATCACTTTGGGGGGATTATGGTGGCTTAATGTTGTGTCTGGCGACAACAGGGATACTACTACTACTACTACTACTATTACTGTACTACTACTGCTACTACTACTATTACTGTACTACTACTGCTACTACTACTATTACTGTACTACTACTGCTACTACTACTATTACTGTACTACTACTACTACTACTATTACTGTACAACCATCACACATACCATCACTACAACTGTCACCACTACTCACCACAGCTACCACCATTACTCGTACTACTAACCCAGTGCTACTACTATTGTTTCGCTGTCACTACTACTGCTACCACCTACTACCACCGCCACTACTGCTCAGCTACTACTATTATCGTGCCTACTACTGCTGTACTACTTCTACCACTACCATCACCACCACCACAACTATCACCACCACCACCACCACAGCTACCACCATTATCGTGCCTATAACCCAGTGCTCTGCTATGGTTTCGCCTCATCACTTGCCTCAAAAAATCCAATTGTACAAACTTGGTGATTGGCCGGGCACAGAGCTGAACGGCTGGGGTTATGGGGGGATTTGGGCTGATGATCGGTTAATATTATCACTTTGGGGGATTATGGTGGCCTAATGTTGTGTCTGGCGGCAACAGGGATACTACTAATAATAATAATACCGGTAATGATGATGATGGAGATGATTATGGTAATAATAATGGCACTGGTAATGATAAGGATGGTAATCATGCTGACAAAAATAATAATAATAATAATAATAATAATAATACTATAGTAATGATGATAATGATGATGGTAATAATGATAATGACGATAATAATAATAATAATAATAATAATACCGGTAATGATGATGATGGAGATGATTATGATAATAATAATGGCACTGGTAATGATAACGATGGTAATCATGCTGACAAAAATAATAATAATAATAATACTATAGTAATGATGATAATGACGATGGTAATAATGATAATGACGATAATAATAATAGCAATAATAACAATAATAATAATAATAATAATAATAATAATAATACATAATTCCAAGTACCAGTAATAAACACAAATGACGTCATCGCAGTGAAAAGGTAAATTTTTCCCAGGCCGATCAAACGGCTTCACTCAGGTGGGGAAAATTATTGGCGAAAACCGGAGTGTGATTTTAGGTTGAGATATTAACTCTTTATAATGGTGTGTGTGTGTGTGTGTGTGTGTGTGTGTGTGTGTGTGTTTTAGGTAGGGAACGCCCATATCCACTCACAGTGCATTAGTTCCTTCATGCGGCTGTACATTGAGTGACAAGACACATGGATCCTCATAGCCCAGGAAGGCATTTAATACGCTGGGTGGTAACCTTATAACCAAATGACACTTGATGGTCTAGTGGGTTAAGGGCCTCTAAGCGGATGTGACCTAAAGGGGTGTATGTGGGGGGGGGGGGAATTGCAGTATATAGCTCACGTAACACCACTCAGGTACGAGCGACTATACTCTGTTTACTCTAACTTGGCCCAGATTTTCGTCCATTTTCACCTTATTTCACATGGCTCATTGGCAGAAAGGGAAAGCGTTGTGGCTCTACATTCATTCCATAGCACTTCTTCGTGACTGGCATCATATTCTAGTGATACTCTCATGTTACAGCTTAGAATTCAAGATGGGGAGATGGCAGGTTTAGGCCAAGTTAGAGTAAAAGGGATATATTTGCTTAAACCCTCAAAACCTGTACTATCTAACGTAACCCCAGGCGTCTATGCTCGGTATTGTGGTAATAAAGATAAATGGACAGATGTATAATTAGTTTTATCCTCTTCTTTTACTACCCAGATCCCACCACCATACAGCATTACAGTCCTGACACATGCCGCATACAAAGACCCCTTAGCGCGACAGTCTCTTAAGTGTGTGGAAGAGTTTTGTTACATGGGAAACACCTTATGTGCTGGAGGTGCGGCTACCTCTGTGGATAGAGTGAGGAGTGGTTGAAGGAAGTTCAGGGGACTGTTGTCTCGCCTGACAGTGCGAGGATTCTGCCTCCGTTCTAAGAAATCTTTGTATGCAGCATGTGTTAGGAGTATAATGTATGGTAGTGAGACCTAGCTAGTAAAGGAAGAGGATATTCGTAGTATGATAGTGAGACCTAGCTAGTGAAAGGAAGAGGATATTCGTAGGCTCAAACGTACAAAAATGAAAGTGATTAGATGGATGTGTAGTTCGTCCTTGAATGTGAGGCCGAGGGGGGGGGGGGCTAGGTTTGCGATTGAAGAGTTAAGAGGAAGGATGGGACTGCAGTGTATTGGTGTTGTGATGAGGAGGGCGAGATTACGATGGTTTGGCCATGTGGCGAGGAAGGAGGACGAGAGTTGGGTGCAAAAAGTGAGAATTGTGAACGTCTGGGGTAAGGTTGCAGGAGGCAGGCCGAAAAAAGCCTGGGACGAGGTCATAGAGTGTAACTTCAGGCATATAGAACTGAATGAGGAGACTGCCAGAGATCGAGCAGCGTAGAGAGCCACCATTAGGTGACGAAGGCCGACGCATGCAAACATGTTAGAGCCTTTATAAACGATACGATGCAATACGACGTTTCAAGGCGATTTTATTGAGCTTAGTGAAGACTAAACTTGAGTGGCTTGATACCGCCATCAGGACCGGGATGCTCAAACCGACTTATGATCATTTCTCTGTCGTAACTCAGGTTTTGATTTGCAGGAAGGACAAGGAGGCTGTCGAATCCTGATCTTGTCTCCTGTTGTAACTTCATCAATAGATCTTAGTTACCAGACGGATATTGCATCAGGTTATAACTGTTTTCTGCAGGACGATTAGGGCTAGGAGTATAAAACCTTCCCTTGTCTAGTGTATCCTGTAAAACCCATTAAGTTACAACAGACAGTTCATCGTAAATATGTCTGATAATCCCGTCCCAGTTTTCCACGAGTTGATGAAAGTGTTGTGGTGTGAAAGAAAAATTTAAGTGGAAGGTAAAAATTGTACTCTTCCGTGGGAGAGAATTACTCGATGTATTACATAGGGTTAAGGTTGTATAGGAGTGGAAGAGAGGGAGGGAAGGGAGGGAGGGAAGGGAAGGTAGGGAGGGAAGGGAAGAGAGGGAGAGAAGGGAAGGGAAGGGAAGGGAGGAAGATATGGGAAGAGAGGGAGAGAAGGGAAGAGAGAAAATTGATGGGAGATTAACCGATAAAGATAGGAGTAGGAACAGATGGAATGAAGGACTGAAGTGTGGAGAGGAGGTTAAAGAATTACAAAAATGCATGTAAAGAAGTTAATTGGAAAGGAAGATGAAAAGGAAGTGGAGCGATGAATCACTGGAAAGTCGTAGACAACAAACGGTCTGCGGAACGAGAGTACACGCTTCTGATGAAATTGTAACCTTGTTTTGTATGCGAGCAGCTTCAATAAGGGAGTCATGTCCTTCTTTATGCCTTCCTTTTGCCATTCATTCCACCCACTGCGTTCCCCTAACACGTTCCTCGGCATTAGTCAGGCGATGGCAGTGAAATATGGCAGATTGGGAGCATAGAGTTTTACGAGCCCAGTATTTCACAATTTCTATTCTCAATATTCAAGGTCATGACTATCGAAGGTATCATCACAAAACGCGCCACACAGTTTTGTCTAGAGTTCAAAATTGTTGTCCAGGTGAGAAGTGTGAAATGTGGCTGGATGCTGACGTAGTCTGTTAAGAATTCTATAAGTTTTTTTTTTTTTTCTATTCAGGATAAGAAAAAGATGGGTGGGGCCATCATAATATCGTCACATGACGTGCAGTGCCATATTTTTTTTAAAAATTCATATTCAGTTATAGATTTCTATTAAACACAAATAACACGAGAATTGTTACGTTAGTATGTCCTTTCATGTGTTCTCACTTACCCCTGCTACACACACACACACACACACACACACACACACACACACACACACACACACACACACACACACACACACACACACACAATTATATTAACCTGCCTCAGACCTGCTCTTACCCCACACACACACACACACACACACACACACACACACACACACACACACACACACACACACACACACACACACACACACACAATTATATTAACCTGCCTCAGACCTGCTCTTACCCCTGCTACACACACACACACACACACACACACACACACACACACACACACACACACACACACACACACACACACACACACACACATACACACAGGTAGCAGCATTATATCCGGTAATGATTGTTTCGCTGTTACTGGTATTACTAAGGGCTTTTCGTTCAACTAATTACCTTATGAAATGAAGAGCCTTAAAGATCCAGGCTATGAATGACAGCATAGTGACGTAAGAACTGTATTTAGCCTTTATTACCTCCAAGTGCTGCTGTCATTACCACCAGTGCCAACACCCATTTACTGCCGCCACTACAGCTCTCACTTCCACTACTACCGTACTTCCATCATCGCCACTACTTCCGTCACTGGCACTTGCACCATTACCACTACTATACCTGTACCACCACTACCAGCACCACCACTACTAACTTCACTGCCACCACCACCACTGCCAACACCGCTAACACCACCACTACCACTGCTACCATTACACTTAATACCGTTCACTAACCCTGTCGAGTCATCAGAAATCTTGTCTTTCCATTCTCTCCATCACCAGATAATAGTAATAAAGTCTGCAGAGCTGCCTCACAGTTAAGAGAGACAGGAATGTATCATATAAACCCTCCAGTGGCAAAAGTCTCTCCTGCTCTTATTTAATGGCTTTGGCAGAAGACGTAGCTTTTCTTCAGGTCAGTAGAAGCCCTGTGAAGGAAAAGGTTTAGTGCCATACACGACCCCTCTGTTTGGAAAGTCCAGCCAGGGAAGAATCACGTTAATATTATTATTTATTTTGTTGCTGTATAATGAGTTCTTTGTACCTGTGACGATGATGGTGGTGGTGGTGGTGGTGATGGTGGTGGCGGTTGTGATGGTGGTGGTGGTGGTGGTGATGGTGGTGGCGGTAGTGGTGATGGTGGTAGTGGTAGTGGTGATGGTGGTGGTGGTGGTGGTGGTGATGGTGGTGGTGGTGGTGGTAATGGTTTTCTAGCATTTTTGAGTTCATGGTAATCTTACCCATTGATGTGTGTGTGTGTGTGTGTGTGTGTGTGTGTGTGTGTGTGTGTGTGTGTGCAGAATAAAAACGTTTCTAGTTTACTGAACCAGAATACATTTTTTCAGCAAAGTAGTCAACACATGGAACAAACTGCCTAGGAGTGCGGCAGACTGCAGCACAGTAATAACATTTAAAAGTCGCTTGGTTAATTATCTTAAAGTCCCCAATTAAACGCGTTCGTGCCTGAATAATGCAAAAATCAGACTCACTGATTTTTGTCCTGTGTGTCACACCATGGACGATGTAGCAGCAGTGCAGTGGTGTTGGCAAATAATGGTGCTTTCATCTTGCAGATTAACTCAGTGGGGAATATAAGTTTTTGTAAGTTTTTCTCTTTCATCTTTGTATCCGTGGCAGTTTCTCTATGCTGCATGGTGGTCGTTGTTACTTTTTCCTGCCGGTATCTGTTGGAGGGTTGGGTGGGGGAGGGGGAGGTCTTGCTTTGCTGTTTTTATCTTCAGCTCTTGGAATCAAATATTGTAGTCATACTTTTCTCTGTAACAAACAGCCTGGAGAGAACCATTAGGTCTGTTGCTGTTTACCTTTCTTTGTGCTATTTTTTTAATGCAAGAAAGAAGGAACCAAAGGCCAGGAGCCCACAAAGTCGCTCCCTCCAAGAAAAAAACAAAACAAAAACAAGATAACAGAGAGCCAAGTTCAAGATAATAAAACTAGTGTTCGCCGAAAAGAACCGAATCGTTCCAAGATAACTGGAATAAAAAAAAATATTTGGATTAATGCCTACTGACTGCACGTGAGTTACTGAGACAATCTTCCTGGACCGTAATCTCGTCCGGTAAGGAATCTCCGTAACACCTATACATTAACGATTTATTTTCGAAACTACCCAGTAATATCCTCTTTTTTTGCTTCTTACATCTTTTTAATGTCGACTTGGATTGCATGAATAACACACAAGAATCTAGTAACGGAGCAGAATCGGAAGTAAACCGCTAAGGAAGAGGTGTTAGTGAGTTTCCTAACCGCCCCAGCATACCGCCCCGAGAGTGTACTAGGCGATGTTACCACCAGGTCCCCATTTGTACTGCTGGTGGAGAGGGACACAAGAGAAGGCGTTGTCTTTAAGTCCTTGGGTTTAAACAGCTAGAAAATCCCAAGTCTCCCTTTGACGTGGAAATCTTTACTCTTCTAGTCTTGCAAACTCAATACATTTTTTTAAATAATCTTTCGCCGTCTTGGGATTAAGTCTGTGCCCACTAAACCTTCCAAGCAGCGAGAAGTCTTAAGATATTCACAGCTTAGCAGTGACCTTACCGTGTTAGGGTGACGGGTCGTTTCCAGTCACTCCTTGAAGACGGGAGATAATTTTAACTTCTCTTGTTACCACCTCTCGTTGATTTGGGGGTCAGGGTTGAAAAACAGAAAGAAAATAATAGACCCCAATGTAATTTATGCATTGCAGGTCCATTACCCAAGACTGACAGGAAAAAAAATGCCATTATTCCCTTTGAGTGATGTGATGGCGGTGATTTATACAGTAACCTACGGAGATGGGCTCTGTCTAAACACGCCGCGGTCTCTCTCTCTCTCTCTCTCTCTCTCTCTCTCTCTCTCTCTCTCTCTCAGGGTGTTGGTATGCCTGGAAAATGGATTAGTGTGGCCGCCGTGACTCAGGAAGGGAAATGTCTTGAGTGGTGAGCGTCTTAGAGGTGGATGGCATTACTGATTAGTCTTACAAGAAGTAGAGGTCATAGTAAAGCCATAACCCTGTCGGCACCATGACCTCTTCTACGGTACACTGCTACTTCCGTCAGATTGCAATAACATCGTAACGTAAAGCACCGTTATCCGTGTGGTGCTGGAACCAACCTCCCCACTGCAGGTCTCAAAGATGTGTGGCCGTCAGGTGATTATGACGGTGAGGATGCTTACGGTACGCTGTTATAAATACCTGTCGTGAATATTTAACTTGTCAACTTCCTTCATATTAATCCACTTATATTAGAACACGACTTTCACGGCAATATTTCATCCCTATAGGACTATAACCCCATTCTTGTGTTATTCTTGACACCGCCAGACGATGTTACTCAGCTTCGGAAACAAAACCCAGTACGCTTTTCACCTTAACTTGGCAGAGACTTTCCTTTTGTAATTCATTTCACGTACTTCAGCGGCAGAAAAAGATAATACTACGGCCCTTCATGCTCTCCACTATATACTGTATATTGTGAGTGGCATCATATTTTATGTTTATTCATTTGTACAACTTAACCTTCAGAGCGGAATGAAGTTAATTTCTGGCCATGAGTGACAACAGTATAGCAGTAAAGGAATATAATGTATCCATCAACACCTGCTTTATTCTCTCTCTCTCTCTCTCTCTCTCCCTCTCTCTCTCATTCTGTTAGTCTCGCAACGTGTATTTTAGTCGATATTCTTTACCTGATAACGAAACTCTTCCACTTAGTCTCTATAGCAATGAGAAAATTAATAAGGACTTTAAGACTTTATCGAAACCATGCAGTTAAAAATATATATCTAAAAATGTATATAACTTTTACATGGCAGCAAAAATACACTTAAAATAGGTACCAGAGCTGGAGAGAGAGAGAGAGAGAGAGAGAGGTAAAGACGAAAGAGGTTCTGAGAGAAAATGGGAATTAGAGTGAGTGAAATAAAAAGAAATTAGATTTAGAACCAAGTGAAAAAATAGGGAATAATTAAGAGAGAGAGAGAGAGAGAGAGAGAGAGAGAGAGAGAGAGAGAGAGAGAGAGAGAGAGAGAGAGAGAGAGAGAGAGAGAGAGAGAGAGAGAGAGAGAGAGAGAGAGAGAGAGAGAGGAGGAACTACATTATGACTGTAAGCGTAAAATTCAAAGGGAAAATACTGAACAAGAAATAAACTGAAGAAAACAGGAAAAGGAAGGGAATGACATAAAAAAAGACAATTACGGAAAAAGAAAGACAGGAAAATAAAAGACAATAATAAGAAAAGGGAGGAGGAAAGACGGGAAGACATTTGAAGGGTGAAAATATGAGAGAGAGAGAGAGAGAGAGAGAGAGAGAGAGGGGAGAAAAGGAAAAGAAGAACAGAAAGAATCCTTGAGGAGGGAATCAGAAATAGACAACCATATGGACAAAAAGGGGAAGAGGAAGAGACGAAAACATTAATTAAGAATATTGAAAGAAAAACACAAAGAAGGAAAGAAGGAAACTGAGAGAAGGCATGGAGGGAGGAAAGAGGGAGAGAGAGAGAAGGCATGGAGGGAGGAAAGAGGGAGAGAGAGAGAAGGCATGGAGGGAGGAAAGAGGGAGAGAGAGAGAAGGCATGGAGGGAGGAAAGAGGGAGAGAGAGAGAAGGCATGGAGGGAGGAAAGAGGGAGAGAGAGAGAAGGCATGGAGGGAGGAAAGAGGGAGAGAGAGAGAAGGCATGGGGGGAGGAAAGAGGGAGAGAGAAGGCATGGAGGGAGGAAAGAGGGAGAGAGAGAGAAGGCATGGAGGGAGGAAAGAGGGAGAGAGAGAAGGAAACTGAGAGAAGGCATGGAGGGAGGAAAGAGAGAGAGAGAGAGAGAAGGCATGGAGGGAGGAAAGAGGGAGAGAGAGAGAGAGAGAGAAGGAAACTGAGAGAAGGCATGGAGGGAGGAAAGAGGGAGAAAGATAGAGAGGGAGACAAGGAAACAGAGAAAACCATGGAGGGAGGAAAGAGGAAGAGAGAGAGAGAAGGGGACAAGTGGAGAGAGTAAGAAAGAGAAAAAAAAGATAAAAATACTGACTGAGAGGGAGAAAGAAAGAGACAGGCGGGATTAATGGAGGGAAAACGAGATTTGGAGATTTACTGGCGGAGAGAAGAAAGGGATACACACACACACACACACACACACACACACACACACACACACACACACACACACACACAAGCGCTTTTTCTGTCTCTCTCTCTCTCTCGAGGCGCTGTCAGGAGAGGGAGATGAGGTGGAGGAGAGAAGAGAAATCGAGAGAATGAAGGAGAAGGAAAATGAGGGTAAGACAGAGAGAGAGAGAGAGAGAGAGAGAGAGAGAGAGAGAGAGAGAGAGAGAGAGAGAGAGAGGAATAAAAGGAAGAAAACGGAGGGCGAGAAAGAGCGAAGGAGAGGAGAGAATAGAGGGAGAGAAAATGAGAAGAGAGTAGGGATGAGGAGGAGGGGGAGGAGAGAGCGGGAAAGATGGGGAGGAAGAGAAGATAACGAGAAAGGTTAGGAGGAGCAATGGAAGAGAGGAAGAGAAAAAGAGAGGATCAGAGGAGAGAAAATAGGAACAGATAAAGTGAAGAGAGAAGGAGAGTTGAGGAGGAGGAGAAGAGAGCGTGATGTTGATTATGAGAGAGAGAGAGAGAGAGAGAGAGAGAGAAAGAGAGAGAAGTTGTTAGGGGAAGAAAAGGGAAACAGAGGGAGGACAAGACATAAATAAAACTGCACAGATACAAACAAGGAAAAGAGAATAAGATACTGAAATATGAAGAGATGGAGGGAAAAAAGAAATACATGGAGAGATGGAGGGAAAAAAGAAATACATGGAGAGATGGAGGGAAAAAAGAAATACATGGAGAGATGGAGGGAAAAAAGAAATACATGGAGAGATGGAGGGAAAAAAGAAATACATGGAGAGATGGAGGGAAAAAAGAAATACAAGGAGAGATGGAGGGAAAAAAGAAATACATGGAGAGATGGAGGGAAAAAAGAAATACAAGGAGAGATGGAGAACAAGACGAGGTTAGAATAAGATTGGGGGGTGAATGGATGTGAAGGAACGAAGGGAGAAATAAGATTGGGGGGTGAATGGATGTGAAGGAACGAAGGGAGAAATAAGATTGGGGGGTGAATGGATGTGACGGAACGAAGGGAGAAATAAGATTGGGGGTGAATGGATGTGACGGAACGAAGGGAGAAATAAGATTGGGGGTGAATGGATGTAACGGAACGAAGGGAGAAATAAGATTGGGGGTGAATGGATGTGACGGAACGAAGGGAGAAATAAGATTGGGGGTGAATGGATGTGACGGAACGAAGGGAGAAATAAGATTGGGGGTGAATGGATGTGACGGAACGAAGGGAGAAATGAAAGTGAGAACAGAAGGAAGGAACACCGACGAAGAGACAGACAGACAGACAAAGTGGGTGAGAGAGGAAAAAACTATGCAGAAAACGACTGATAGACATTGAGACAAAGTTAAAAGAAGTGTTGTATCAAGGCAAAGAAATAGACAGACAGAGAAAAAGACACGAAGGAGAAAAAGGGGTAAAGTGAGAAATGGTTAAAGAGAATGTGAGTAGTACGAGCAGAGACTTAAGCAGACAGACAGACAGGCAAGAGAAGAGCAGAGAAAAGAGCTAGAGAGTATATCAGGGACAGAGAAATGGAGACAGATTGGCAGACAGAAGATAAAGGATGAGTGAATAACATTAAAGATAAAAGGGTGTATGATGGGCGGAGACAGGCAGAAAATGTGCTCAGTTTGTCATTAGATCAGAGACTTGATATGAAACGTGATATTCAAGGCTTTGCTCTCGGAAATGTTGGTTGTGGTGGTGGTGGTGGTGTGCTACTGAAGATTGCGGTTGACGGTGGTGGCAAAAACTCTTGTGGTGGTGGTGGTAGAGATATTACTGGTGGTGGTGGTGACTGTAGTGGTGATGGGTGGTGGTGGTGGTGGTGGTGGGGATTGTAGTTGTAGTTGTTGTGGTGGTGGGATTGCATCTGTGGTGGTGGTGGTGGTTAGGTTTGTCGCTGTGATGTTGTTGGTGGTGGTGGTTGTGGTGGTGGGATTGCATCTGTGGTGGTGGTGGTGGTGAGGTTTGTCGCTGTGATGTTGTTGGTGGTGGTGGTTGTGGTAACTGTAGTTCTGTTTGTCAGTCGCCAGACGCCTTAATCCCGTAAGAGATGGTCACACGTGAGTCGCCTCCATGTCACCCTGTCCTCTGCTATCTGCCTGCCATCTCGCCAGCTCACACCCCCTTTCTTATACATCTCACACACACTACACCTCCTGTCAGTCACTCATCCTCCATCCTCACCACGTGACCAAACCATCTCGCATTATTTCTCCTGTTGCTCTCTGACATACCCACATCAGCACCACAACGTTCCTTCACTTCTTCCTTTGTTTGTGTCTCCCCACGTAACTCCACAGCCTCGACTCAGATAACTCATTTCCACTGCTCTCACTCTCGTCATGTCCTTCCATCAGGGTCCAGGCATCACTTCCATCCGGTAGAGTGGAGATCATAGTATTGTCATGCAGCGATTTTTTTTTTTTTTTTTTTTTTTTAATTTCCATGCTCACTTCCTTATTCCTTACCACTGCTTTCCATAAACCACTAACCTTTCTTCCCTGTTGTATCTTTTCACACCCTTCATGTAGTTGTGGTTGTGACAGACGGTTGTGGTGGTAGTAGCTGTTGTGGTTGTGTGGTGAAGATTGTGGTTGATGGCTGTGGTGGTGGTGGTGGAATGTAATGGTGGTGGTGATGGTGGTGGTTGTTGTTGTTGTACCTTTGGTTGTAGTGGTGGTGATGGTGGTGGTGGTGGAGAAAATTTTGATTGATGGTGGTGGTGAATATTGCGGTGGTGTTGTGGTTTGAAAAGGTATAGTAGTTACTGATACTGCTGGTGTAGTTCTGAGGTGATGATAGTGAGGATTGTGGTTGATGATGGTAGTTGTAATAGACGGAGTGGTTTGGAATGATGGCAGCTGTGGTGGTAAAACTTTTGGTTGTGGCGGAGCTGGGGTTTGTGGTTGAGGTGATTGAGGTGGTGGATGTGGTGGAGATTGTAGTTTTGTTGTATGGTGGTGGTGGTGGTGACAGTTAGTGGTTTTGATGGTGGTGGTGGTTGTAGTGGTGATGGAGGTGGTAGAGTCCTTCCTTCCGTCCTCCTTATCTTCCTTCTTCTTCCCCTTCCTTCATTCCTTCTTTCTCCCTTTTCTTCCTTCTCTCCTTTCCTTCTTCCTTCTTTCCTCCTTCCTTCTTTCCTTCTCTCCTTTTCACCTTCCTTCTTTCCTTCTCTCCTTTTCACCCTTCTTCATTCTTCCTCTTTCCTCCCTTCTCATGTCTTCCCTTCTCCTTCCTTCATTCTGTGTTCCTCCCTTTACTTCTCTCCTTCTTTCCTACTTCATTCTCTTTCCCTTTCTTCCTTCCTCCCTGCTTCCTCTCTCCGCCTTTTTCATTTTCCTCCTTCTTTCCCTTCCTTCATTCCTTCTTCCTCATCTTCCTTCTCTCCTCCTTTCCTCCTTCCTTCCCTCCCTCTCTCCTTTGCATCCAGCGTAACTGAGAGCGTAATGAAATGGGGGAATTAAGCTGAACGTAATTTGTTGAGGCATGGAGGAAAGAGGGAGAGAAGGAGGAAGATGGAGGGAGGGAAGGAGAGACAAATACAGGAGGAAAGGGAATGTTGGAGGTAGGGAGGGAGAAAAGGTGAGAAAGAGGAAAGGAAGGAGGGAGAGAGAAAGAGGGAAGAGAGAAAATGTGGAAGGCAGAGGGACACTAGAGAAGGAAGTGAATAAGGAAGTAGGGGACAAAGAGGAAAGAATAACAGAGGAATGGATGAGAGGTGAGAGGAAAGTGAATGTAAAGAAGACTGAGGGAGGAATGAAGGGAAGGAGAAGGAGAGAATATAACGTAGAAGGTAAAGAGGAATGAAAAAAAGAAAAAGGAAGAGAGGAAAGTAGAACAGGAGAGAGAGAGAGAGAGAGAGAGAGAGAGAGAGAGAGAGAGAGAGAGAGAGAGAGGAAGGGAGCTAGGGAAGGAGAAGCATGGGGATGCATGATAGAGAAGGAGGGAGAAGAAAAAAAAGAAGAGAAGGAGTGAGAGAAGGAGGTGGAAAGGAAGGAAAGGAGAGAGGAAGAATGTAAGGAAGAGGGAGAGAGGGAGGAAAAGAAGGAAGGAAGGATGAAGGAGGGATAAATGAGGGAGAAGAAAGACAAAAGGAAGATGGGAGAATGGGAATAGAGAAATGAGTGAAAAATGAATAAGAGGGGAAGTAGGTAAGAAACTGGGAGAGAGAGAGAGAAAGAGAGAGAGAATCTGGTAAGAAAAATGTAAGGAAAACATTATAACTAATGTACAGGGAGAGGAGAATGACGCCTGAGAGAGAGAGAGAGAGGGTGGGGGGTCATCAAGCCTGTGTTCTTAGGCCATCACCACAAGCCATTATGTAAAGTTAAGGGCCTGGTGACGGTGACGGTGTTCACAGGTCACCCTCCTCCTGCAGCCTGGCCCTTGAGATGAGCCTTGGGTTCTCCTCCACTCAGTAGCATTCGTGTAACCTCTTTCTTAGCGATTTATTTCAGTTTTATTTCAGTATACTCTTGTGCTTTATTTATACCAGATAGCATTGTGGTTTCCTTACATAATGTACAAAGGAACAGTGACCAGCTCTGAACACACATAAACGATACAGCCTTCACCTGAACTTGACCCAGATATTCGTCCTTTTATAGAGCTTCTGCCCCAGCTTGACCCAGATATTCGTCCTTTTATAGAGCTTCTACCCCAGCTTGACCCAGATATTCGTCCTCTTATAGAGCTTCTACCCCAGCTTGACCCAGATTTTCGTCCTTTTATAGAGCTGTCACCTGAACTTTGCCCAGATTTGCGGCCTTTTATAGAGTACAGTGCAGAAGGAGGCGCCCAAAACTTCCTTTACCAATGTGTGTCAGGCAATGGCCACTCTTTAACATAGTGTATTAAAGTTATAGTCCTGATACCTTGAGAGTTATAGAGGCTCTTGGTTGGTCTGAAACTATTGCATCTGAAAAATACCACTTCAGTACTTGGTTATAATGTCCTTCCTGCAAATGACATCCATGGCAAGAAGAACAAGAGACGTGGGAAGAGTTTACACCCTTCTTCCTTGTCCACCTAATAATACATCTCACAAATGACGCGGGAAAATTGAATGTTTGTGAATACGGGCCCAAAACAGCCTTCTTCTTGTATCATATCACTCCCATGCAGAGAAGTCAAGTCTTATTTTAATACACACTCCAAAAAATACGTCAATAAAATGCATAACGTGAGGTTGTAGTACCTTGCGTTGGAAAAACCTACTCGTATCGTAAGGTGAATAGTCATCAGAAAAGAGCAAAGAAAATACTAAACAAAGCCAGTTGCATGGCTTATGTCTCTCAGGGAAAGAACAGCAACAAAATACGATATGTCTTTAGCTTCAAAAAAGTGAGTCAAAGAGATAAGAAAAGAATCGTCTTGATGAATGTCTTCCTCCTTCCCCTCCATCAGTCCCTGGCCTACCCCTGCCACACCCCTTACCCCATTCTTCACCTTGTCCCCCTTTCTCACCCCTTCACCCTTTTCCCCCCTCCATCAGTCCCTGGCCTACCCCTGCCACACCCCTTACCCCATTGTTCACCATGTCCCCCTTTCTCACCCCTTCACCCTTTTCCCCCCTCCTCCTTCCCCTCCATCAGTCCCTGGCCTACCCCTGCCACACCTCTTACCCCATTGTTCACCCTGTCCCCCTTTCTCACCCCTTCACCCTTTTCACCCTTTCTCACCCCTTCACCCTTTTCCCCCCTCCTCCTTCCCCCTCCATCAGTCACAGGCTACACCCCTTACCCCATTTTTCCCCCTTTCCCCCTTTCTCACCCCTTCCCCCTTTTCCCCCTTTCTCACCCTTTCACCCTTTTCCCCCTTTCTCACCCCTTCCCCCTTTTCCTCTTTATTCACCCCTTACCCCCCCTTTTCCCCCTTCTCACCCCATCACCCTTTTCCCCCTTTCTCACCCCTTCCCCCTTTCCCCCCTGTTCCCCTAACAACTCGCCTTTTTCCCCTAACAACTCGCCCTTTTCCCCTCACAACTCATCCTTTTCCCCCTACAACTCACCCTTTTCTCCTCACAACTCCCCCTTTTCCCCCTACAACTCCCCCTTTTCCCCTCACAACTCACCCTTTTCCCCTCACAACTCACCCTTTTATTTCCCCTGTATTAAATCTGAAGTCTTTATTTCCCCTGTATTAAATCTGAAGTCTTTATTTCCCCTGTATTAAATCTGAAGTCTTTATTTCCCCTGTATTAAATCTGAAGTCTTTATTTCCCCTGTATTAAATCTGAAGTCTTTATTTCCCCTGTATTAAATCTGAAGGCTTTATTTCCCCTGTATTAAATCTGAAGGCTTTATTTCCCCTGTATTAAATCTGAAGTCTTTATTTCCCCTGTATTAAATCTGAAGGCTTTATTTCCCCTGTATTAAATCTGAAGTCTTTATTTCCCCTGTATTAAATCTGAAGTCTTTATTTCCCCTGTATTAAATCTGAAGTCTTTATTTCCCCTGTATTAAATCTGAAGTCTTTATTTTATTCTCCATTCATCTCAGAAACTTAAATTTATCCTCATATGCTCTGTCTATGTTCTTATTTTTCCAGACTCTGAGACATCATTTTATACAGAAGCGGTCTGCTGATCAAAAGGTCTCGTGTTCGATCCCCTGCCAGGAAAAGCAACAGTTGTAGCACCTGAATCTAAGCACAGTAGTCTCAGGTAATCTTCCTCATGATCTATTTCCATGTCAATAAAACCATCCCGCCAACACCGTCATAACAGTCTGGAATGAGATGACAAGGATGTGTATTCAGTATCGATGGTAGGTTATTAGCGCCCACGTGGTGACATGTGAAGAAGTGTGAAGGCATTTGTTGCACACAGGAGCACTATTGGTTCTCAGGGAAGGGAGTGTCTAGCCTGTACCCAGAGTCACGTCAACTCACCTGCTACTAATGGTTTATTCCTACGCATATTTTTCCCATGTTTCAGATTTTTAAGATGAATGGAGGACACCTGTAATTTGGTGTGTGGATTTTTTCTTTACTTAATCTGTTTTTCCTTTCTCTGCTCAACTTCTGTTAAAAAAAACTCATTAGTTCTCGTCATTGTTCCCCCATCTTCTTTTGAACTTCACTGCACACAATACAGTAATATGATCAGACAGTCTTCCATGCCATCCTCTCTCAACACTCGTCAATTTTCACTAATCGACTCATGCATTCTGTTTCAACAAACTCATTATCAGACTTAAGCCGCAGTTCCTTCCACTCATGCCACATATATTTACGTCCTTCGTTATCAGTATTGCTGTCATTTTGGCATAGCACATAACAACGGCCCATTGTATCATTCATATTATTCACTGAACCATACTAACTTCTTCACTCAAATCACACATTTCAGATTAGCCTAAAACACACAAAGAGTTCGATTTTGAATAGTTTTGATTGAAAGGCTTACCATTTCACAGGACAGGGATTTCTCTTAGCTGATTATATTCATTTGGTAGATTGACTCTGTCATATACGTTTATGTGAAGCTACAGAACGTGGTGAATATTTCTGGCTTATCCGATAGAGCCAGGATTCCGGGGGCTTCAGTGATGAGTGAATGGAAGCACTGGGCAAACTTGGGCTGTCTGGACATTGCTTCTCCTCACCCTGCCCTAGGATAGGAAAGGAGGTCCGGATGATGATGATGATGATGGTAATAGAATAAAATACCTGAGATCCTGCCCAACAGAGCTTTAAATGAACACTGAAGGTGACGTTGACAGACAAAGTTTCCAAGTACAGTAATTAGCATTGCTGGGAGAACGGAAGGATTGGGAGTAGGTTTCACATTTCTTCCCCAGGCGGCTACATACCAAGTGCATTGTATCTGTGTGGATCAGCACTGACGGCTGGCATTTTGCACTGTCAGTCGCTGGTAATAATGTTTGTATTTAACTGAGGTTCCAGATTAATGAAGCAAAATTCCAATACCCCCAGCCTCTTGACTGTTGCTGTTTCGTTAATGAAATCTCATTTGATTCTGACACTGTGTCACGAGTACGCCATCGCAATATTGACCACAGCTCGACGTTGCTACCCAGGACAGCAAAATGTTAATCCGTATTTTGTTTCATGAGACCAAAGAGTTGGAGATATAACGTTATTTGGCGAAATTCATGAACGATCAGTTGTCTATAGGAAACCGAAAATAAATAAGGCACATTTGTGAGTATTTTTTCCCCGTTAGGTGAGGTAAACAGACCACTAATCCAGTGTGGTGTGGGTTTGCAGAGTGGTCAGTCAGATCTGGGAGGCGCCAGTAACAGCCTGCTTTCCTTTGTAGGCCGCTGTTCCCCCTTTCTCCCCACCCCCTCATCCTCTCTCCTTCCTCTGTTCACCTCCCTTCTAGCCTTCTCACTGGTCAAAGTGGTCATCCTAATTGGGGAGGTGCCAGGAACAGCTTTTTTGCTTTTGCTGATTGCTGTTTCCCCCTCCCCCCAACCTTCCTATCCTTCACTCTCTCGCCTCCATTCGAATATTCATTGTGGTTACCGATGCAGTGGCCGAGTGGTTAGCACTGCTAGTACAGTACAAGGCTGCTGACCCGATGGAGCCAGAGTTCAAACCCTGGTGCGGGGAGCTGGTGCCACTCAATCCAGGTGTCCATTTACCCTTTGTACGTGGTAACCGTGATGATGCAGTGGCCTTGTATCCCAGGATAATGGGTTAATAATCAGGCAAACGCTCAAAGAGTAACTTACGGATATGAGCACTGCAGCTAAGAGCCTCATGGTGATTACTTTTACCATTACCCTCTTGACTGGGGAGGCAAAGTAGCAGTCTGTGGTCTTTTCTTTACTGCCGTTCCGTCCTCCCCACCTCCCACCAATCATCCCCTATCCTTCATCTCTCCGCCTCTCCCCTTCCTTTCACCTGGGCATGAAGGAGGATATTGGCAGTATTTATCCCCAGTCTTACAAGGGGGAAGAAAAATCACGACGCGGGGGACTGATTCTGAACAATTTACGAGGCAAACCGTCTTGTCCTTGTCCGGGGTGAGGTACGGCCGGGGTGCGCGTGTGAGGGGCAGATTGTGGCGCCAGAGAAACTAGTGCCGGGGATTTGACGCCTCTCACCAACTGGGTTCGTTTTCCTCCAACTTTAAAGAATTATTTTCGCTTCTGTACCACCACCACCGGCACACCGCAAATCCCAGATATCCCTTTCTCTTTCCTCCTTCTTCTCTGCTCCCTTCCTCTGTCTTTTCGTTCTCCCCTCCCCCTCCCCTCCTCCTTCCCAGCCCCCCTTTCCCTCCTCTACTGTTCCACCTCTCCTCTCTCTCCCTTTCCCTCTCCCGCCATCCCCCCTATCACGTCCCCCTCCTCTCCCTCCCCCTTTCCGCTTCACCTTTTCTCTCTCCAGGTCATCTTTTTGCCGTAATATTCGTGTGATCTAGACATCAAAGATCGGATTAAACGCGTTCGTCTGTGATCATCAAGACCTGTAGTTTCCTTTTGTGTGTGTGTGTGTGTGTGTGTGTGTGTGTGTGTGTGTGTGTGATGGAAAAATAAGGATAAAGACTTAAAACTTATTATATTTTATTTTCAAAGAGAAGGAACTGAAGGCAGACATCGAGCAAAAAGAAATCCCTTCAAAAGAAAGTAAAAATCAGAATCTGCTACTTTTTGAATTCCCAAGCACACTGCGTTTCCAGAATCCGAAGGTAGTGGCAGGCTGAGGAAAAGTGCTATAGACCTGACAGTTAGGTACAGTTGTCGACAATAATACTGACCCAGATTTTAGCCGAACAGTTTGGAAATTAGTAATCTGAAAAGTGTTTGGGGTTCTCAAGATGGCATCACTTGGTTTTATGTTGTTCACTGTTTTGTATATGTGTGTGTGTGTGTGTGTGGAGGGGCCATGGTGTAACTCTGTCTCACAGCGCCCCACCCCTCACATGGCACCACATCATTAGTGCAGGAAATATGTCATCTCTTGACAAACGGCTAACGACCTGTGACAGGGTGACACACAGACTGACAGAGGCAGAGAAAGGTGTCCATTACACTGGGGTTAAAAAGGTTAAAAAGTTAGGTCAGGGAGAGAGGGGAGGGGAGAGGAAGGGAGGGGAGGGTATGCTTATTAACACCATGAAGGTCATCAATACCTGCAATAAGATGAACACTTATTTATTCTTAGTCTTAATACGCCCAGTCAGTATTACTTGGCCTTGGAGATGCCTTGTGCAATAACGCTTTGGTGGATATTCTCGTTGGGCTCCATAGCATCTTTTCCTCAGCGATTTATTTTTGGATATGGCTGCTTAATGCCCTTTCGTACGTTATTTATGCAGA
>NC_137033.1:59596030-59683530 GCF_032717465.1 Coenobita brevimanus
GTGCAGTGGCCGACGCTGTATTGGTGGGCGGGGACGGATTTGGGGTCGTTTTTCGTGTCATTTCGTCATTTTTCTTGCTTTGGGTGGGCGTGGACGGATTCGGGTTTGTTTTTTCGAGTCTTTCCTTCATTATTCTTGCTTTGAGTTGGGGTTTACGTATTCGAATTCATATTTTCGTGTCTTTTCTTCATTATCCTTGCGTTAAGTTGGGGTTTACGTATTTGAGTTCGCTTGTCTTTCTTCATTTTTCTTGCTTTGAGTTGACGTTGACGTATTCTAGTTCGTTTTTTCGTGTCTTTTCTTCATTTTTCTTGCTTTGAGTTGGCGTTGACGTATTCTAGTTCGTTTTTTCGTGTCTTTTCTTCATTTTTCGTGCTTTGAGTTGGCGTTGACGTATTCTAGTTCGTTTTTTCGTGTCTTTTCTTCATTTTTCTTGCTTTGAGTTGGGGTTGATGTATTTGAATTTGTTTGTGTCTTCATTTTTCTTGCATTGAGATTTAACGTATTCTAGTTCGCATGTGTCTTGTCTTCAGTGTTCTTGCTTACAGTTGGCATTCGTGTATTTCAGTTCGCTTTTCGTGTCTTTTCGTCATTTTTCTTTTGCGTTAAGTTGGGGTTTACGTGTTTGAGTTCGCTTGTGTCTTTTCTTCAGTTTTTCTTGTTTTGTGCTGGCGTGCGAGTATTCGAGTTGACTTGTTTTTCTTTTTGTTCCTTGAAATGCAGAGTAAAGTTATATATTACTTCCTTCTCCTACATGTCTTTTGAATATTAGGATAGTTTACATCAGTTACATAATCAGGTGCAGTGCTGAAAATAAGTCGCAAAGGAAGAGGTGTTACGAAATATTCCAATCCAGTGAAAATAAGATCCTTTCTTCCCAAGCGCGTAGACAGCACTTCAGTTCACTCTCAACGTCGTCATATTGAAAGGGCTTAGGTGAAATAAAGAAAATTAATCGCAGGTGAAGAGTTGTTACGAAAAATGCCGTCACCGAAACTACGTTGGTGAAGGAGAATTTGTAGTACTTATTATTTTGCTGCTTTTCTTTCATTGATAACGGTGAAATTAAGAAAATAAATCGCAGGTGAAGAGTTGTTACGAAAAATACTGTCACCAAAATTACGTTGGTGTAGGAAAATTCGTAGTACTTATTCTTTGGCTCTTTTTTTTTTTTTTTTTTTTTTCTACTATCAACACCTTGCATCGGTAGGAGACAATAGATTATGAAGGTGTAATGTGCAAAATAAATCACTGAAGAGAAAGTGTTGCGAAGTCTGCCCTGTACGATGAAGTTTGGGGGGAAAAAAATCTCAGGAAGCGAGACGAGGAGTGGGTATTCTCGTTGAGTAAGAAAGCTCCCTAACACCTGTTCCTTAGTGATTTATTTTTGGATATGGCTGGTTAATATCCTTTTAGGTTTGAACTGCTGTAAATTAACAACAAAATGGTTCTCGACTCCCAAGTTATGTATCCAGCCTCATTGTTTCACCATCACCGTGTTTCACTATCACCGTGTTTCACTGTCACCGTGTTTCACTATCACCGTGTTTCACCATCACTGTGTTTCACTATCACCGTGTTTCACTGTCACCGTGTTTCACCATCACCGTGTTTCACTATCACCGTGTTTCACTGTCACCGTGTTTCACTGTCACCGTGTTTCACTGTCACCGTGTTTCACTATCACCGTGTTTCACCATCACTGTGTTTCACCATCACTGTGTTTCACCATCACCGTGTTTCACCATCACTGTGTTTCACCACCACCGTGTTTCACCACCACTGTGTTTCACCACCACTGTGTTTCACTATCACCGTGTTTCACCATCACTGTGTTTCACCATCACTGTTTCACCATCACTGTGTTTCACCATCACTGTGTTTCACCATCACTGTGTTTCACTATCACTGTTTCACCATCACTGTTTCACCATCACTGTGTTTCACCATCACTGTGTTTCACCATCACTGTGTTTCACCATCACCGTGTTTCACCATCACCGTGTTTCACCATTACTGTGTTTCACCATTACTGTGTTTCACCATCACCGTGTTTCACCATCACTGTTTCACCATCACTGTTTCACCATCACTGTGTTTCACCATTACTGTGTTTCACCATCACCGTGTTTCACTATCACTGTGTTTCACCATCACCGTGTTTCACTATCACTGTGTTTCACCATCACCGTGTTTCACCATCACCGTGTTTCACCATCACTGTTTCACCATCACTGTGTTTCACCATCACCGTGTTTCACCATCACCGTGTTTCACCATCACTGTGTTTCACCATCACCGTGTTTCACCATCACTGTTTCACTATCACTGTTTCACCATCACCGTGTTTCACCATCACTGTTTCACCATCACCGTGTTTCACCATCACCGTGTTTCACCATCACTGTTTCAATATCACTGTGTTTCACCATCACTGTGTTTCACCATCACTGTGTTTCAATATCACCGTGTTTCACCATCACTGTGTTTCAATATCACCGTGTTTCACCACTGTGTTTCACCATCACTGTGTTTCAATATCACCGTGTTTCACCATCACTGTGTTTCAATATCACCGTGTTTCACCATCACTGTGTTTCACCATCACTGTGTTTCAATATCACCGTGTTTCACCATCACTGTGTATCACCATCACTGTTTCACCATCACCGTGTTTCACCATCACCGTGTTTCACCATCACTGTTTCACCATCACCGTGTTTCACCATCACCGTGTTTCACCATCACTGTTTCACCATCACTGTTTCACCTTCACCGTGTTTCACCACTGTGTTTCACCGTCACCGTGTTTCACCATCACTGTTTCACCATCACTGTGTTTCACCATCACTGTTTCACCATCACTGTGTTTCACCATCACTGTTTCACCATCATTGTGTTTCACCATCACCGTGTTTCACCATCACTGTTTCACCATCACTGTTTCACCATCATTGTGTTTCACCATCACTGTGTTTCACCATCACTGTTTCACCATCATTGTGTTTCACCATCACCGTGTTTCACCATCACTGTTTCACCATCACTGTTTCACCATCACCATGTTTCACCGTCACCGTGTTTCACCATTACTGTTTCACTGTCACCATTTTTCATCATCACCGTGTTTCACCACCGTGTTTCACTATCACCGTGTTTCACCATCACCGTGTTTCACCATCACCGTGTTTCACCATCACTGTGTTTCACCATCACTGTTTCACTATCAGTGTTTCACCATCACTGTGTTTCACCATCACCGTGTTTCACCATCACTGTGTTTCACCATCACCGTGTTTCACTATCACTGTTTCACCATCACCGTGTTTCACCATCACCGTGTTTCACCATCACTGTTTCACCATCACTGTTTCACTATCACCGTGTTTCACCATCACTGTGTTTCACCATCACTGTGTTTCACCATCACCGTGTTTCACCATCACTGTGTTTCACCATCACCGTGTTTCACTATCACTGTGTTTCACCATCACCGTGTTTCACCATCACCGTACTGAAGGGATGGAGATGAAATACAGGAAATATACCGGTAAGGAAGAAATGGCGGGAAATTTACCTGTTAATGAGAATCTTGTCTGGCTCGCATTCCCGTCAGGTAAGGAAGCTCCCTAACACCACTTCCTTAGCGACTTTTATTATTATTATTATTTATTATTATTATTATTATGGCTGGTTAATATCCTTTTGTGCTTTATTTATGCAGGGTATGGTGATATTGGAAGGATTTATATAACACAGAAGAGGACAATAAGGTGTAATAAACAAAATAAATCGCTTAGGAACAGTGGCGTATACAGGTACATGGATAGGGGGAGGGGGCACAGGGCTGAATCCAGGATTTGGGGGGGGGGAGCGAAGCGAGCGTCTACAGCTGGGGGTCTGGGAGGAGCTGTAAGCCCCCCAGGAAAGGTTGTGAAATCAAGCATTTTTAGGGGCATTTTGAGGCCTCGGGAGGGATACATTGCACTGATTTTATATTCACTGGCAAGACAATATAAAGAAGCTGATGTGTTTTGGCTAAAGCAAAAATGAGCTGTTTGAAAAAGATTTAATTAGGGAATTCTGCAGTACCCAGTATGTATAGAAAGTACACAGTATCCAGTATGTTTAAAAAAAATAAACTGCTGGATCATAATATACAATTGTTGATCCCTTCATTCCTGGAAGTTGCAATGTTCACTTTTATATGAAACATAAAAACTTAAACTAATGCTCGGATTAATGACTTGAGAGAGAGAGAGAGAGAGAGAGAGAGAGAGAGAGAGAGAGAGAGAGAGAGAGAGTACTCACTTCTCTTCAAGAATGCAGGCTGTTAGTTACAACCATCATTTTATAACAATCGATAAGGCAAGTTTATAGTTTCTCTACCAACCAATTCATGGGGCCTATGCCGTATGGGCAAATGTTATGTATACGTATTTAGATCTGCAGATATGTAGGCCTACTGGGACAAATGGGGGGGGGCGATGGCCGAGTGGCCCTCCCCCCCCCCCCCGTATATACGCCACTGCTTAGGGAAAGGTATTAGGGAGCTTCCACATCCAACCGGCCTTTGTTCCACTGCCTGCCTCCCCTTTGTCTAGTTCCGGCTTTGTCCTCTTTGTTATTAAGTTCTTATACCCCTTGACTCTAACTGTGTGTGTGTGTGTGTGTGTGTGTGAGAGAGAGAGAGAGAGAGAGAGAGAGAGAGAGAGAGAGAGAGAGAGAGAGAGAGAGAGAGAGAGAGATGCACTAACAATATATGCATTGGGCGTTATGAGAGAGAGAGAGAGAGAGAGAGAGAGAGAGATGCACTGATAGTATTTCCATGTGGATGTTTTGAGAGGGAGAGAGAGAGAGAGAGAGAGAGAGAGAGAGAGAGAGAGAGAGAGAGAGAGAGATACGCTGATAGTATTTGCATTTGAGCGTCGTGAGAGAGAGAGAGAGAGAGAGAGAGAGAGAGAGAGAGATACGCTGATAGTATTTGCATTTGGACGTCGTGAGAGAGAGAGAGAGAGAGAGAGAGAGAGAGAGAGAGAGGCTATATCGAACCCGTTTTTCAAAATCACAACCCCTTTAGGTGAATACAGTCATCTGTAAATAGCAAGATAGAAAAAAAAAAAAAGCCATGCTATACCATTATTATTCAAACTTGGCTTAAAACTGCCACCTCTCCATCTTAATTACAGAGATGAAGAACAGATGATAAAATATGGTCCTAGTCACAAAGAAGTGCTGTGGAAAGAATGTAGAGCCGTAGTTTTGTCTATTTCTGCCACTGAGTTACGTGAAATAAGCTGCAAAGGGACGAAAATCTGGGCCAAGTTAGAGCGAACACGGTAAAATAGTTAAGACTTTCAAATCCCGTGTTTTATATTCTCACAACCACTGGGCGATTTTTTTTGGGAGGGGGGGGGGTAGGGGGCTGGGATAGATTTTTCAAACCGGAGGGGTTAGATTCAGCCTTCATGAAATCAAAAAACCGTCAGGGAATAGCACAAATAATTTGGTAAATCACCCGCGTGTTGCAGGGATTCGTGGTCTCATTCACTGTGGATGAAGCTCCGAGACAGTATATTGAACTTAATGAGAAAGTACTTTTAGTTTTGTCTATCTGTTTACTTATTTTTTACCTTTAAGAGTTCGTGTCAGTCGGAGGCATATTATGTACCCGAAGTAACCCTGTCTCTGCTTCTATACTTCTATCGCCTTAACTTGGCCAAGATTTTTTGTAGTTTATTTTCCTTACCACAATGGCAGAAAAAAGACTGCATCCTTTCCATAGCACTTCGTTACTAGCACCATATTGTAGTGTTATCTCTGAAAACAACTCAGACTGAAGATGGAGAATCGGCAGTTTTATAACAAATTAGAGTAAAATGGGTATAGTACACTACACCCAGGGATTATATTTAGGCATCACGAGAAGTTTTTTTGTTTTTGTTTTTTCAGTCGAGAGAAGTATTAGCAGAGTAAGAATTAATTCATAGGTACTGTAGATCTGAGAATTCATGCTAATATAACTAATATATTTTCAGCAAATATGTTTAAGACAGCAGATTTGTAATAAGGTTTTGTAATTGTTTTAGTATAAAGTCATGCATTTAGAACACCATAGTAGGCCAAGGTCACATGGCAAGGCGAACTACAGCAGTTTTTACCCGATGTAGAACAGCGTTTGGGGAGGGTTTAAACAAGCGTAAAGTTGTTCGAATTTAAGAACAATCAAAGATCAAGGTCAAAGAGAAAGGTCAGAGTCAACTCAGAGTGGAATGGTTAAGGTTTAGGCATTATTGAAGTATGGAGTGGTTAAGGATTAGGCAAGAATGAAGTAATTCCAGCTTGAGATTAATCTGTTGAGTGTCAGGGTCATGGGACAAAAGCAAATATTTGGCTTTTAAATCAGATGGTGTGGGTGTGGGCTGTTTTTTTCTTCTTCGTAATAAAAGATATTAATGGGAAAAATGGTTGAGTTGGTGATGATTTGTGGTTAATGATGATTTTTATTAGTCCAGTAATTATTCCCTTTGTGTGTTTTAAAGCACATGACAGGGTGGATAGACAAGGATTGTGGAAAGTCTTAAGAATATATGAAGCAAATGGGATGTTGTTGAAGGCCGTGAAGAGTATGTATGAGGGTGCTAAGTCTGCAGTGCGTGTGGATAGTGAACTGAGTGAATTTTTCTGTTTGAAGGTTGGATTGAAACAGGGATGTGTCATGTCTCCATGGTTGTTGAAGCTGTATATGGATGGGGTTATAAAAGAGAGAGGTACAAGGTAGGGCAGTGGATGTTGGAGTGACCCTAATGAGAGAGGGCAGTGTTTGGAAATTCCCTGTAGGCTACTGTTGTTTGCAGATGATACTGTGTTGTTTGGGGGAAGCGGTGGCTGAATCGGTAGAGACGTGCCCTGCAGTCCTAATGGACCCAGGATCGAATCCCGGCTGGGGCAGGGAACAGTTAAAGGATTTGAATTTCCTATAAAGCAGACTTTCCTGACCTACCAGATGACCCGCCGACATGTCATAAAAATACCCCCGCTAATACCAATACATCAATCCTGTGTGAGACAGCCCTAGCATGTATTCAGTATGGATGGTGGGTGTTAGCGCCGAAGTGGTGACATGTGGAGGTGTAGGAGGACTACTGGGCCTTGGGATAGGTCACTGCCCCCAAGAAATAGGCCCTGAAGCCTTTGCCCAGAGTCGGACACACACACACACACATTAAAAAAAAAAAAAGTGAAGACGAAGGGGAGCTGCAAGGCTTGGTGGATGAGTTTGGGAGAGTGTGTAAGAAACGGATTCTAAAGGTGATTGTGGTGAGGAGTAAAGTAATGGTCTTCGATAGAAACGAAGTCAGTGAATGTACAGTGAGGTTGGATGAGGAGGAAATGGAAAATGTGAGTGCTTTTAAGTACTTGGCTACTGTGATGAGTAAGGATGGAAGTTTGGAGGATGAAGTACAACAAGGAAGAAAGGTTGCTGGTTCCTTGAAAGCAGTGATAAGAAACAAGGAAGTGAGCATGGATGTGAAAAAGTTACTGCATTACAGTATTGTGATACTAACTCTAACTTACGGAAGTGAAGCTTGGACTTTGTTGGAGGGACACAAGAGTGAGAGCAGTGGAGATGAATTATTTGAGAGGAGCATGTGGAGTCACATGGAGAGAAAGACTGGCGAATGAGGGGGTGAAGGAGTGTTGTGGTGTGGATGTGATATGAAGCGTTAGGAGAAACACACTGAGGTGGTTTGGCCATGTGGAGAGGATGGAGAGCGAGAGACTGACGGGGGAAGTGTACTGTATGTGAGTGAGGTGGAAGGGAGGAGAGGGAGGGGAAGGCCAGCGATGAGATGGAGGGATGGAGTGGAGAGGTATATGAAAGGGGGATGTGAGCTTGGAGCAGGACAGTGAAATGGCGGGCGACAGGGCGACATGGAGGCGATTAGTTTGTGGCCACCCCTTATGGGATTAAGGCGTCTGGCAATATATAGATAGGTACACAAAAAACGCAAGTTGTGCCTGTAAGCAGTATTCTCATAGGTGGAGATCAGTAACTCTGACAGTTACAGTCGCCAGGTTATTAACTTATAACTATTATTATCATTATTATTATTATTATTATTTTTATTTTTGTCGTTAATATTTTTACTACTACTACTGCTATTACTATTACTCCTGTTATTAAGATAATTACTTCTATCACTTCCAGCAAATAATGACATGATGAAGTTATAAGCACGCAGGAACGGCTGAGGAAATATACAAATTAATCCAAGTACAAGTGTGGCCATCCAGGCTCCACTCTATTTCATGCTGGTCTCTATGTCTCCCTTGTAAACAACATTCTCAGACTTTCCCGAGCGCTGGCAGGAGGTGATGACGTATTGGTTAGATGTGAATGTTGTGACAGAGAGAGAGAGAGAGAGAGAGAGAGAGAGAGAGAGAGAGAGAGAGAGAGAGAGAGACCCTTCACTACACACACACACACACACACACACACACACACACACACACACACACACACACACACACACACACACACACACACACACACACACACACACACCAATCGCGCCTCTTCTAAAGAGACCTTATAATTATTCTCTCTCTAGGTGTATGTATTTGTTTGTTTCATTATTCCGTTGTGTTTGTTTGTGGAGATAATTATAATGCCACTCACCTTAGTACTCATTTCCTTTACTTCACTAGATTTTCGTTGTTATATCGTTACCGTATCGCCGTGAACCATGACAAAAGGTAACACTTACAAGCTTTATCAGTATTTACATCAACCTTCATGGGATATTATACATCTTAAACTACATGGCCAGACTTCCTTACCAAAAAAATTCTTCTGCCTTCAGACTCAAGGATAATTTACCTTGACTTGCTAGAGATGTTCGTCCTTTTACGGCTTATTTCCCGTATCTCAGTGGCAGAATGTGACTATCCTTCGGCCTTACCTCGATTCCATGGCACTTCTTGGTGACTAGCACCACATTCTAGTGTTAATCCCTTGATACAACCCAGCAATCAGAATGGAGACATGGCAAATTTACGCCAACGTGAAGTGAAAAGATTACAGGCTTAGTAATTAACAATAAGTAAAGGTGGATAAGTGATTGTTTTTTCGTGCGATGGATAGGTTTCCTTTTTTACTCAGTTCTCGGTGAAAATTTTCTTTGGCCTTCCTTACTGCCATAAAGCTTAACGTCCGTGAATAAGTGGTTAGATCAGCCAGGATAACAGAATACATTGGTGGAAATTAATAAAAAAAATACTCAAAATACATCATGGTAACAGTTAGCCCGTATTATATGTTCTTTTTAACCTCCCCATGACAATTTTGATTTTTTTTTTTTTTGACAGGAAGAAGGAACCAAAGGCCAGGAGCCCGCAAACTGTTCCTTCCGGGAAAAAAGAAAGGCAGTACAAAAGAGATGTGTGTGAAACAGCAGTTTGATTACACACCGGAACATCATGTGGAGGTGAGAGTAGTGTGGTGAGACAGGAATTATAATCTCGTGATGTTAGGCAGTATCTTCTCATCTTCAAGACCGCTGTGAGAATTTAATGAATCTGAGTCGGGGGCTTAGTCGGACACAACATCGTATTCAAGGCTGCATATTCTTCGTAACACATCTTCGCGATTTATTTTGCAATTTACTCCATAATGTCACTTTATTTGCCATTGATTCAGACTTTCGAAGCTAAAACGATATTAATGCCATACGAGAGATTAAGTCATCTATCTATCTATCTATTGCCAGACGCCTTAATTCCGTAAGGGGTGGCCACAAAGAAATCGCCTCCATGTCGCCCTGTGCCCCGCCATTTCACTGCCCTGCTCCCAGCTCACACCCCTCTCTCATATACCTCTCCACTCTATCCCCCCATCTCATCCTTGGCCTCCCCCTCCCTCTCCCCCTTCTCCACCTCACTCACATACACTCTTCTCATCAGTCTCTCACTCTCCATCCTCTCGACATGGCCAAACCACCTCAGTGTGTTTCTCCTAACGCTTCCTATCACATCCACATCCACACCACAACGCTCCTTCACTTCATCATTCGTCAGCCTGTCTCTCTATGTAACTCCACATGCTCCTCTCAAATAACTCATTTCCACTGCCCGCACTTGACTTGTGTCCCTCCAGCAAGGTCCAAGCTTCACTTCCGTATGTTAGAGTTGGTATCACAACACTGTCATGCAGTACCTTTTTCACTTCCCTGTTCCTTATCACTGCTTTCAAAGAACTAGCAACCTCCTCTCTTCCTTGTTGTACCCTTTCAAGCACTTCACCCTCTAAACTTCCATCCGCATCACACTACCCAAGTACTTAAACGCACTCACATTATCCATTTCTTCCCCATCCAGCCTCACTACATTCACCTTTAGATTCCGTTTCTTACACACTCTCCCAAACTCATCCACCAAACCTTGCAGCTCGTCTTAGGGGGATAAATATATAGGTAATGCTGTCAGTTTTTCGTCAGACTTCCTGAAGTTCGCGGATGTTTGGCTTGACTCGATTAATGGTTCCATCAGTTGATTAAGGCAGTGCATATATACAGAAATTGTCTTTCCCTACGGTACTGAAACACATAACTCAGAGGTAAAGTTTGACGTGAGTGAAGTAACAGTAGAACAGTGTTAAAATATGAAGATGATGTAGCAGGGAATACACGTCAGTTGCCTTTAATGTGTTCTTAGGTATCCTTTTCACCATAAGTCCGTAGTAAGAGTTTGAGTTACGTAAAATAGCGGCAGGATCGCACACAACCATCCTCTCTGCCAGTAGGATACACACTGCCTCTGCGTTCTGAGGCTGAGCCGCTCTCTCTCTCTCTCTCTCTCTCTCTCTCTCTCTCTCTCTCTCTCTCTCTCGTTTGTGTGCGATACTTCATGTATGTGTTGCTTCGCCTGTGTTGTCTCCTCCTGATAGGATATATATATATATATATATATTGATTTATCTATATATATATATCTATATATCTATATATATATTGATTTATCTATATATATATATATATCTCTATCTATCTATTGCCTGACGCCTCAATCCCGTTTGGGGTGGCCACAAACAAATCGCCTCCAAGTCGCCCTGTCCCCCGCCATTTCACTGCCCTGCTCCCAACTCACACCCCTCTCTCTCATATACCTCTCCACCCCATCCCTCCATCTCATCCTCGGTCTCCCCCTCCCTCTTCCACCCTCCACCTCACTCACATACACTCTCTTTGTCAGTCTTTCACCCTCCATCCTCTCCACATGGCCAAACCACCTCAGTGTGTTCCTCACAACACTTCCTATCACATCCACATCCACACCACAACGTTCCTTTATATCCTCATTCGTCAGCCTGTCTCTCCACGTGACTCCACAGGCTCCTCTTAAATAACTCATTTCCACTGCTCTCACTCTTGACTTGTGTCCTTCCAACAATGTCCAAGCTTCACTTCCGTACGTTAGAGTTGGTATCACAATACTGTCATGTAGTAACTTTTTTACTTCCATGCTCACTTCCCTGTTTCCTATCACTGCTTTCAAGGAACCAGCAACCTTTCTTCCCTGCTGTACCCTTTCAAGCACTTCACCCTCCAAACCTCCATCCTTACTCATCACACTACCCAAATACTTAAACGTACTCACATTTTCCAATTCCTCACCATCCAACCTCGCTGTACATTCACTGACTTCACCTCTCTCAAAGACCATCACTTTACTCTTCCCTACATTCACCTTTAGGTTCCGTTTCTTACACACTCTCTCAAACTCATCCACCAAGCCTTGCAGCTCCCCTTCGTCTTCACTCAACAACACAGTATCATCTGCAAACAACAGTACAGGGAGTTTCCAAACACTATCCTCTCTCACCAGGGCCACTCCAACATCCACTACCCTACCTTGTACCTCTTTTATTACCCCATCCATGTACAGATTGAACAACCATGGAGACATGACACATCCCTGTTTCAAACCAACTTTCAAAGAGAAAAATTCACTTAGTTCACCATCCACACGCACTGCAGCCTTCGCACCATCGTACATACTCTTCACAGCATTCAACAACTTCCCATCTACTCCATATATTCTTAACACTTTCCACAATCCTTGTCTATCCACCCTGTCATATGCTTTCTCCAAATCCATGAAAGCCGCATACAACTTCTTTCCCTTCTCTAGAAACTTTTCCACTAAAGATCTAAGAATGAATATCTGATCTACACAACCTCTTCCCTTCCTAAAGCCTCCCTGTTCTTCTCCAACTAATTTCTCTGTTCTTTCTCTTACTCTGTCTATAAGTATCCTACCATACACTTTTCCTATTATACTAAGAAGACAAATGCCCCTATGGTTACCACACACTTCTTTTTCCCCTTTTCCTTTGTACAAGGGAATAATTATACCTGACTTCCAATCCTCCGGGACTCTACCTTCCTCCCAGGCCAATCTGCACATCTTCCACATCCATTCTACTACTATCTCTCCCCCATGCTTCAGCATTTCACCACACACTCCATCAATTCCTGGGGCTTTCCCCGATTTAACTTTCTTCATTGCTTCCACAACTTCTATCCTACTAATTTCTTCCTGTCTTCTCACCTCCCTCCTTCTCCCAGCCATTCCCCAGCCACTTATACTCGCATTACTTCCATCCTCTACGTTCAACAATTCCTTAAAGTGTTCTCTCCATCTGCTCACTTTTTCTCCCTTCTCCACTAGTAATCTACCATTTTTATCTTTCACTCCCCTGCTAACTTCATTTCCACCCTGTCTTACTCTTTTCACTTCTCTCCAGAACATTTTCTTACAGTCCCTCCACTTTACACTCAAATTCCTTCCAAATTCCTCATCCACTCTCTTCTTACTCTCTCTTACTAATATCTTCACCTCTCTCTTCCTTTCCACATATAACTCTCTCTTCCGCCTCTCAACTTCTTCCACGCCCCTATTTCTCAACCATTCATTGTATGCTTTCTTCTTTTGTGCCACAGCCTGTTTCACCTCTTCTGTCCACCACGCTGTTCCTTGCACCCTCCGTCTTCTCTTCCTTCCACACACCACATCACATGCTGCACATATTTCTTCTGTAAATATCTTACACACACCTTCCACGTCTCCCATCTGCTCCAGTTCATATTTGCCCAATCGTTCCTCTACTTCTCTCTTATACTCTGCCTTTTTCTCATCCTCTTGTAACCTTTCCACTCTCCTTGCAACTACTCCTTCCTCTCGTCTTTCCCTTCTTCTATTCCTCCATTCTAATTGGACATTGATTCTGGCCACCACCAAGTAGTGGTCAGAAAGTCCACTCCCCAACCTCTATACACTCTTGCATCCTTTACACATCTTCGCATCCTTTCATCCACACACACATAATCAATCATTGCCTTCCTTTCACTCAGTTCACCACCCACCCTTCTCATCACTCGCCATGTATACCTGTGGATCATTTTATGCCTGAAGAGGGTATTGGCTATCACCAACCCCTCCCAGCACAAATGTCCACTAACGCACTCCCATTCTCATCTATCTCAGCAGGCACACCCCACTCACCAACTATTCCATCCACCTTCACATTACCAACTTTACCATTCATATCACCAATCAAAAACACTCTCTCATTCCTTCCAAACTTTTCCATGCACACTTCCACATTTGTCCAGAACTCTTCTCTCACTCTTCTAGCACGATCTTGCGTTGGCGCATACACACACACAATCCCCCACATTTGTATTCCAACTTTCAACTTTACCCACACAATCCTTGACCCAACTGATCCATACTGTCTTATGCTCTTCTTCCATCTTTTACTCACAACTATACACACTCCTTCCTTTGCCCTCTCATTCTCATCTACTCCTGCACATATACCCCATCCATACTCCCATTCTCTCACACTTTCTCCTCTCCATTTTGTTTCAGTTATTCCACATACATCCACTTTCGCATCCTCAAGCACCTGGACAATCTCTCTCTCTTTCACCTCATCATTCGCTCCTCTTACATTCCATGTACACATTACCAAGTCCTTTGTCCGGTCCTGGGTCGTCAACGTTTGGTCAGTCCTTGTCCGAGGCTTCTTGTTTGTTTCTTTAGTTAGTTGTTTTCCGGGGAGGGGCACTAACCCTCCGCCAACCCTTTTAGTCGCCTTTTACGACAAGCAGGGATACTGGGGGAGTATTCTTGAAACCCCCCTACCCCCAGGTGTGTGTGTGTGTGTGTGTGTGTGTGTGTGTGTGTGTGTGTGTGTGTGTGTAATTTCTTGTTCTGTTGACTTTACACTCCTGTCCTCATACCTTTAAGTGGGGTGCAGTAGAGGAGCACCTTCGCGCGATGGCATCAGTACAAATGGACGGCTCCACTGCCCAGGTATGCAACTCCCAGTCTTCCAGTATTTTATATATATATATATATATATATATATATATATATATATATATATATATATTACGCAAGAAAGAAGGAACCAAAGGCCAGGGGCCCGCAAACCGTTCCTGCCAAGAAGAAAAAAAAATCAAGAAACAATACAAGAGAGAGCCAAATTCAAGATCCGTTCATTTCGAGATGCCTGGACACACTGCGTTTGAAGGACTGGAGATCATAGGAAGTAGGAAATACAGAGAGAGGGAGACAATTCCAGAGTTGACCTGTTGCATAAATGAAGGACTGGGAGTAACGGTTAACTCTTGCATTAGAGAGTTGGACGGAAAAGGGATGAGAGTTTGTTGCTAGACGGGTGCGTAGTAGAGGTGTAGGGATGCAAGCAGACAGTTCAGAGGAGCAGTGACCATTGAAGTAGCGACAGAGGAGATAAAGATGCAACAGTGCGACGAAGAGACAGAGGTTGAAGGGAGTCAGTAAGAGGAGGAGAGTTGATGAGACGAAAAGCCTTTGACTCCACCCTATTGAGAAGAGCTGTATGTGGGGAGCCTCCCCACACATGAGAGTTGTACTCTAAACAGGGGCGAATAAAACCCGTGTATAAAGTCAATAACTGCACAGGGGTGAAGAAGGTACGGAATAGACCCCGGGACTCGCAGGTGAGATTCCCGGCATATTGGTAATGTATTGGATGTTTTTTCCTGTGAACAGTACAGGTTTCTCTCTTCTTAACCTCCTCCCTGTTGAATCCCTGTCCCATGAAAGAAGGATGGTGGCATGCAGGAGGATGGCAACTTCATCCTGCAGTCCACTGGGTTCACATTCGGATGAACCTGGGGCAACAACAACAACAACAACAACAACTTTTTGGCCAGTTCCATGCTGCCCTTAATGTTAGTTACGTTTGCTTTCTTTCTTGTAGTCTTTCTCGTGTTCTTTCTTCTTTAATTGTGTCAGGCACTTTTACCCTTTAGAATTAACCGAGTCCCACCAAACCTGGACAAAATGACCAGCCTATGACCTAGATGTGTCCGTAAGGTTTTGGTTGCTAGGCAACTACTTGTTGCCTAGCAACGGCCAAAAAAACACATTTTCATACCTTTAACGTTTTGAGCTGTAGAAGCATTACTAGTGAGCGTAGAAAGCTTAGACTTTTTTAGGCGTAATCTTTAGGTCGTCCCCTATAGGAAGTGTTCCATCCATTTTTCCCCTCTCTCTAGTTTACGAGTGGAAACCCTGTGAAGATTGGCCTCAGTGTCCCTAGCAGTTTTGTTTAATTGTGGCAGGTTTTTCTACGCCTGTGATTTAACCGATTCTGAACAAACTTGGGCACAATGACCAGCCTGTTACTTAATTGTGTCTGCAAGGTTTTGGTTGGTAGACAACTACTCGTTACTTTACACTGGCCCCTTTAGCCCCTCTGTGGCCGTGGATCCGGAAATTGTCGGGACCCAGTGGCCTGCTCCGGCATCATATTTTCAGATTTCGAAAATCGATATTTTTTTTCTTACCAAATTGAAGAGAAATGTCTGGCGTACCTGGGGGTACAATTTTTGGCTTCCTAAACCCATCCTGTGCATCGCAATGAAGCACGAAAAAATCCCAGAATGATGCGTGCATGTTGGTGAAAACAAAGCAGAGGAGTGAAAGAACATTGCGCTCAAAAATACCCACATTTTCCCCCTAAACCATTTCAGTGATGCTGAAATGGTTTGAAATGACTAGATATGTCTATTACGATCAAAAATCAGTGCTTATTATTGGAGGTTAATGAAAAAAATTAAGATTTTGTTTTTTCCCCACATTCTTCTGATGTTTGTGCTTATGCAAGTATCGAGTTATTTCTGTTGTCTGGGTGGTTGAGTTGGTGTCCAAGGAGAGGCGAGAGATGATAATTTTTAGACTCTAACCAGATAAGGGTCCTCCGGTGTGTGTACAGGCTGAACAGCAGCGGCTAAAGTTCGTCAGGACCATGTACAGCCGGCCATCGTTGCCTACTGGCTTGTTAAGCAGAAATATGGATTGGGGTGATGTTTGTGATCTTTCGTTTATGTTTTGTTTCCACTCTTCAGTTTCAGGTAATTTTGATATCGGGGTGTTTCAGTCTTGCTACCGCCCGACGATTTCATTCAGCTTAAAAAGCGACCTCCTTTAGTCAGGCTCTTATTCTCGTCGGTTAAGGAAGCTCCGTAACACCTCTTCCTCACCGATTTATTTTTTGGATATTGTTAGGTAATAACCATTTGTGCAGTGTATGGCGACATCGGGAGGATTTATGAAACACAGAAGAGGACAGTAAGGAGTAATAAGCAAAATAAATCGCATAGGAAAAGGTGTTAGGGAACTTTCTTGTCAGACCAGAATACCGGCGTAAGAGATACAGACCACTTAACCACTTCACTACGATGACCTCTTGATAATTCTCCCACTCAGTCTACATACATTTATATTAAAAGACTAACTTAGACATGTTAACTTAGCCTTTTTTTTTCTTTTTCCTGTATGAAGTGGCTATATTAATGAATGAAATCGTTTGGACCTTCCTAACGCCTTTTCCTAAGTGATTTATTTTTTAATGTGGCCAGTTAATATCATTTTGTACCTCTCGTCTGCAGAGTAGGACGATATTGGAATGATTTGAGCAACTCGAAAGGCGGTAACAACGTATAATAAGCAGAATAAATTGCTGAGGAAGAGGTGTTAGGGAGCGTCCTCAAGAGATGGGAATATGGGCCTGTAATTTTAGCAGTCATTATCGTAGTGCCAAATATTATTCTTTACTTGTATCCTTTTTTCTTATTTAATTCCTTTTTTTATCACGTGTCTTCTTGTTTTCCTAACACCATATCCTTAGCGATTTATTTTTGGAAATGCCTGGTTAATATCCTTTTACACGTTATTTATGCAGATTATGGCGATACCGGAATGATTTTCGTAACATGGAGAAAGACAGGAGGATGTATTAAGCAATATAAGTCGCTTAGGAAAAGGTGTTAGGGAGTTTCTTCAACCAACGAGAATACCGGCTCTTGTCATAGTCTCTTGACTCCGATACGTCCTTTTTGACCTTACTCTTAACAGCTTCTCCCGATTGATTTAGCTAAGGAGAGAATTTTTGATCATAGGGAGTTTGATGTAGACTTGAATAACCCTATTACCATTCGGCTACAATCTAAATATCATCGAACTGAAGGGGTTAATTGAGGTATGAATTTGCAGGAAGAACGACGTGGGAGTGACGAGTGTGCCTCTACCTCTTGTCTTTCCTGCAGATAAAAGTCCTTCTTTTTTCTTCCTCTGTTTGCTGCTTTCTGGTGTAATTTTCCTGGGTTATTTAATATTTTTTTTCGTTTATTCTCTGTAGATTCTGGAAAACTCTCTCTCTCTCTGTCTCTCTCTCTCGCCGCTCCTACGAGTATTACCTGACTTTCTCTTAGCCAACTAGAGAGAGAGAGAGAGAGAGAGAGAGAGAGAGAGAGAGTTAAAGAAGAAGGGGGAAGAAGAAAATGCGATTGTCGTATTATAAAGAGGGAGGGAGGGATGAAAGGAGAAAAAGAAAGATTGAAGAAAGGACACGATATATGGGAGGATAAAGGAGGTAGAGAAAAATGGATGAGAGAGAGAGAGAGAGAGAGAGAGAGAGAGAGAGAGAGAGAGAGAGAGAGAGAGAGGGAGAGAGAGAGAAATACACTGACAGTCAGAATTAAAGAGGGTCACTAATGCAAAGAAGGAATAATGGGTGAAGAAAACAGGAGGAGAGAAGAGAGGAGGGAGAGAGGAGGAGGAAGATGAGAGGAGGGAGAAGGGAGAAGAGAGGAGGGAGAGAGGAGGAGGAAGATGAGAGGAGGGAGAAGGGAGAAGAGAAGAGGGAGAAGGGAGAAGAGAAGAGGGAGAAGGGAGAAGAAGAAGGAGAGAATGGGGAGAGTCAGTATCCGGTTTTATGAAAAATTCCTCAGCATCATTAGAACGGAAGGAGAGAGAGAGAGAGAGAGAGAGAGAGAGAGAGAGAGAGAGAGAGAGAGAGAGAGAGACAGAGACAGAGAGAGAGAGGGAGAAGCTGCATATGAGAGGAGGCGAGAGATAGAGACACAGGTGTATGTGAGGTGAGAAAGGTGAGTGAGGGAGTGTTTGAACAGGTAAGTGCTATTCTGTTTGCCTCTGAAATAACATCGATAGAGTGTGTGTGTAAGAGAGAGAGAGAGAGAGAGAGAGAGAGAGAGAGATTGATGGTATAGGGGAAAATATACCGACATTAATTCCCATATGTGTGTATTTGACCCATAACTTTTGGTGCATGAAAAATGGTGGAGCAACTGTGTGTGTGTGTGGGTGTGGGTGTGTGTTTAGGTGAATTTATCCTGTCAAATATTGTTCACATAAGCTGACATTGTGTGTGTGTGTGTGTGTGTGTGTGTGTGTGTGTGTGTGTGTGTGTGTGTGTGTGTGTAGTTTAGTTAGGGTCAGTTCTTTTTACACTTATCGCGTAAATACCAGAACATATTTACAGACCATTGTTAAGAGAGCTGGACTTCATTTCATTGGTCCAGATATCCATATGAGTTGTTCTTGCTTTTGTTGTTGTTAATGTTGCTGGTGTTACCCTAGGCTTATCTGAACGTGAACCCCGTAGACTGCAGGCTGAATTTCCTCTTCTTTCCCGGTCCACCGTCCTCGTTTCGGGGGAAAAGGGTGAGGCTTGGGGACGTGTGAATAACCGGGCAGGGGAGTAGCGCGGGTTTATCAGTGCCACCGCGTGAAGGCGCCCCTCTCCAGCACACCTTAGACATGTAAACAACTCTATCCTGTGTTCTCGTCGGGGAAGGAGGCTCCCTAACACCTCTTCCTTAGCGATTTATTTTCCAAACTGCTCATCAGTATCCCTTGATTTGCTTCTTATGCCTTGTCAGTATCTACATTGATTGCATGGATAACACACTAGAATATAGTAACGGAGCAGAATCAGAAGTAAATCGGTAAGGAAGAGGTGTTAGTAAGCTTCCTAACCGTACTAGAATACCGCCCTTAGTCCCTTATTCACGTCGAGTAGCTCCGTAGCACCTTTTCCCCAGCTGTTTATTTTTGGATGTGGCTGGTTAATATCCTTGTGCACTTTATCTATGCAGGGTATGGCGATATTAGAATGATTTGTGCAACACAGAGATGTACAAGAAGGTGTAATAAAGAAATAAACTGCCCAGGGAAAGGTGTTAGGGAGCTTCCACAACTGACGAGAGACCCGACATCGAAAAATTGATAATGTAAGATTGGCTGTTAGGTTTAATTACCACCAAACAATAACTAGGCCTCTGAGTCCCCAGGCGAGGAAGCATAATCTCTCTCTCTCTCTCTCTCTTACGAAACCGTTCATATTCAATATTTGTCAATTTGTGCAGCATTCGTGGCCTTTCCTCTTAACGTCCACTCTACCGGGCACACTACTCGTCCTCTAAGCTTCGCCTTTAACTTCATTTGTTTATTACCTTGCTCGGACTCCGTCAGGGTGAGGTATTGTTTTTGGTCGTTTGTTTGTTTCTTTGAGAGTAAAATTACGGAAAAACGACCGAATGAAATAACTTGAAACGTGGGATATGTGGGCACTGGTCCCCAGAGAAAGTGTTTAAATTTTGGAGGTAATCTAGTGACCTTGAAAGGTGAAAATCAAGGCCGCGGATTTTCAGAGGGCTGTAACTAGGAAACGAGTGAAGCTAGAGATATTTACTGTTACGAACATGCACGAACTCGTAATATGGGCTTTCATATGGCACCAACATCTTTGACCCTGAATGACCTTGAAAGGTCAAACTCAAGGTCACGGATATTCAGGGGGCTGTAACTCGAAACTCCGTGAAGATAGAGATATTAATTATTACCAACATACAGGAAGTCTCCTATGGGCTTTCATTTGCCAGCATGACCTTTGACCTTGAGTGGCCTTGAAAGGTCAAATGCAAGATCACGGATTTTCAGAGGGCGTAAGTTGAAAACATTCGGGCCATTACCATAGACTTTAATTGTGCAATGACACTAAATGGCAGAAACCAGTCAGTATTTAACAGCAATAAAATAACTGCTGTTGAGCGAGGTTAGTTGTGCCTGGCACCACTTGGTTATTTATTTTTAACCAGTGTGGCTACTGACAGGTCTATTTACTATATTCTACTGCTACTGTATTTATTTTCGAACAAGAGATGAATGTTGAGAGAGAGAGAGAGAGAGAGAGAGAGAGAGAGAGAGAGAGAGAGAGAGAGAGAGAGAGAAGGTTGTGTCATCATCAATGAGGAAAGTGTTGGTGAAGTGATAGCATAGTTGACGTCTGTTTGACAAGACGGTAGATTAGTTCCTAGGTGGGGTAAGGAACTGTTTGGGAATTAGAATTTTGTTGAGACGGAATTACCTGACCTCCTAAGACCTACTGGACATTAAAGCATCTTCGTTAATACTACCGCACCACACCTGAAGGAGGCAGGTGGACGATGGATATTTGTTCCAAAGTGATGGTATGTGAAGGTGTATAATGCTGTGTAATGTGCATACGAGCTCTCTTTGGATGTAGGGATGGTGCTGTCTAGTTTAAGTCCAAAGATGGTTATATATAGATAAAAAAAAAGTCATTCTCTCTCTCTCTCTCTCTCTCTCTCTGCCCTACACGCGCCCCTCCTTTTTGCTCGTCGTGGTTAATTTGTTTGTGGTGTTGGTGGTGGTATGGCAGTGGGGGGGGGATTGTGGTTGCTGGTAGTGGTAGTGGTGGTAATAGTGAATGGTGGTAGTTGCAGTTAATGGTGAAGCATTAGTAGTAGTAGTAGCGATAAAGGTATTATTTTCATCATCATCATCGTCATCAGTAAAAGTGGTGGTGGTAGTAGTAGTAGTAGTAGTAGTAGTGGTGGTGGTGGTGGTGGTGGTGGTAGTAGTAGTAGTAGTAGTAGCAGTAGTTGTAGCAGTAATAGTAGTAGTGGTGGTGGTGGTAGTAGTAGTAGTAGTAGTAGTAGTAGTAGTAGTAGTAGTAGTAGTTGCAGTAGTAGTAGTAATATTATAGTAGTAGCATATTAGTAGTGGTGATGGTTGTGGTGGTAGTAGTAGTAGTAGTAGAAGTAGTAGTAGTAGTAGTTGTAGTAGTAGTAACAGCAGCAGTAGTAATAGTAGTAGTAGTTCTTGTTGCTGAAGAAGTCCCTGCCATTACAAATAAACTACCTCCCCTACAAGTAAGAAGGAATGTTGCCTCCCTTGCATTATTTTACAGATATTTTTTTGGCAAATGCTCAGACGAAGTTGCGTCCATGGTGCCACCTCTCCATGCCTTCCCTCGTGCTACACGGGCATCTGGTAGCGCTCATGACTGGAATGTCACTCAGCCATATTGCAGAACTTCTGCCTATCAGAATTCTTTCATTCCCCGAACTGCATCTCTCTGGAACTCGCTTCCCCAGAGTTGTTTCCCTCCAAACTTCAACCTACAGCTGTTCAAATCTAACTGTTACAGATATTTTATGAACAGAGGACACCAGTAATCTGGTGTATGGATTATTTTTTTTTATTCTTTTGTTTTTCCATCCTCTGTTCTGTTATTTAAAAAAAAAGTAGGGTAATAGTCGTAGTGCTTGGTGGTGGTGGTAATGGTGGTAGTACTGGTCGTTGTAGTGGTGGTGGCAGTGGGAGCGGGTCATGAGAGGTGCACGAAACGCCTACAGAGTTCTCCATTTTAGACGAAAGTTTAGAAAATCCTTCAACTGGGGGGGGGGGGAAAGGAAAGAAGAAGGAAAGAGGAAAAAAAGTCAAAATATTTCTTTAGGTTAAATGAAGTAATAACAACGACCATTGTTTTTATCAAGATTGGTTTTTGACGGTGATGGAAAAGGTGTGGATGTATTTTTGTATCTATTTAGAGAGAGAGAGAGAGAGAGAGAGAGAGAGAGACTGAATAATATGAGCTACACCGAGTCAGCACCAGAGGGCAGCTTATGACCTCCCACCGCATCTAGGTCAGGTCAGGCACAGCAGGTCAAAGGTCATTCATCAGCCTCCCCCCTCCCTGTTCCTGGGAGTCATGTGTCCACCTACGACACACCAACAGAGGGGGTGTTCCTGGCTGGGTTTGTGTATCACTTGACACTTCGATTGTAACTGAGATCAAAAGTGGTTCAACCCCCGCTCTCTCTCTCTCTCTCTCTCTCTTTCAAGCCTTCTTTGTATCAGTATTTTCTTCTAGGGTCTATGAACACTCTCAATTAACCCTTTCAGTACGAGAGAAAACTTCACTGTAATCGTCCTCTTTCCGGCAGACGCTTCCATTCGGCATACAGTGGCCTCTCATGCCCATAATTTAACCCCTTCAGTCCTGTAACCCACTTCTATTTAATTTCTAACTTCAGACGATTATGTAAAGCTTACGCGAGACGATTGGGACAGGAGGGGTTTTTGTATTATCCAAGTTAATCCCATCTCTTACAGGATTTATTACACCACCTGAATAAAATCTCCTATTGCCTTGTACGATTTAATACACCACCTGAATAAAATCTCCTATTGCCCTCTTGATTAAAATTGATACGTCTTTGGAGTGAAGGGGTTAAAGGAGAGACATTCATTCTCAGGATCCAGTAATTACCTACGACACAACAACAAAGTGCTCGTCACATGCAGTCCACACGTCACCTCGCTCTTTGGGGCTTTTACACTTTTTTACTGTAACTTGGTCCAGATTTTCGTCCTTTTGCAGCTTATTTTACATAGCGCACTGGCGGAAACAAACAGTGCTACCGTTCTACATGCACTTCTTCATGACTAGCATCATAATCTGGAGTCAGTCATTTCTTACCACTCAGCATTAAAGAAGGTGAGATGGCAATTTTAGTCTCTCTTAGAGTTAAAATAGTATAGTGATTCTATTTTCACCTGGCGGACCTGGGCCACTCCTAGCATATGAATAGTTTGTCGTGACTGCATGAGTTTGAAAAATGTTAGCTGTGAGGCACGAATGAGTCTCCTTGGTAAATCACCGTGCAGTTTGACCATCAACTCCTGAAAGGCGTTAGGGGACTTTGTTAGGTTAGAAGAAACGCTTTATAATACCCACCATTTCTGTCCAGGCCACTCCTTGCCCTTCCCGAGGTTCGTTAGTTCACCTACGGCACACCAACACAAGGCTGATCACTGCAGCCCTCATATGTCGCTGCCTTAGAATTATCAGTGGTATATAATTATGTCAAAAAATGTTTTAACTTTATATATATATCTTTTCGTTTTCAAAGACTCCAATATGCTTGCATGCGTCGGCCTTGGTCACCTAATGGCGGCTTGCCTTGCTGCTTGATCTCTGGCAGCTTCCCTATGTAGTCCCTTATCTCTGAGGTCACGCTTACTCGCACAGTGACTTCATCCCAGGTCTTTTTCGGTCTACCTCTCTGAATCATACTCCTAACGTTAACACTTCTCACTTTCAGCACCCAGTTATCATCCCCCATCCTCTCCACTTCTCACTTTCAGCACCCAGTTTTCATACCCCATCCTCTCCACATGCCCGAAGCATCTCAGTCTACCTCTCCTCATCACAACACCAGTACACTCCAGTCCCTCAGTTCCTCCATCGTAAACCTAGCCCCCCAGGCCTCGCATTCAGGGACGCACTGCACATCCACCTAATCATTATCATTTCTGTACGTTTGAGCCTACATATATCCTCTTTCTTTACTGCCCGGGTCTCACTACCATACAGGATTGCACTCCTAACACATGCCTCATACAAAGGTCCCTTAGCAGGGAGGGAGAACCCTCTCAGTGTCAGGGGAGGCAACAGCTTCCTGAACTTCTTCCAACCACTCCTCAGTCTAGCCACAGAGCTAGCTCCAGCACCACCTCCAGCACATAACATGTCTCCTAAATAACAAAACTCTTCCACACACTCAAGAGACACCAGCAAGATCAACCTCCCCCCCCCCACGCTTGACACACACACACACACACACACACACACAAACACACACACACGTAATTATATATATATATATATATATATATATATATATATATATATATATATATATATATATATATATATATATATATATATATATATATATTTAACCCATTGGAACCCGGTGTCCGGAATAATGGACAGAACTGGGATTTCTCAAGTCTGTATAAAGTAGGGAACCCCCGGGCAGGGACGTATGAGCTTCGCGACTATGAGCCGATAGGCGGAGGGCGGTAAGCTTAGCACCCACCCAGTGCCATGCCTCGCCCAGCACCCCTGGGATTCAATGGGATATAATATTAAAGCATTAAATTCTCCATATTCTTAGCTTCACAGCAATATATTGACGTAACTAATTGCACTTAATTGCTGCCAATAATAATTATAAGCACTTAATGACAGCAGGTTATATTGGGTTACATATGATTAGACACGATTGGTTAAGCTTAGCTTAGCTTAGGCTGTTCAGGTTAAGTTGATACGAGTTAGTACAAGCTGCCGTCCTGGGATCAGAATAGTTAGTGCTTGATGTTGAAATGACTTTGTGCTTGTTGCTATGGCCCCAGGTTTGTCTACACATGAACGCGGTGGACTGCAGACTGAAGCCCGCAGTCCACCATCCTCCCTTAAAGTGACAGGGATGGAATAGAAACGTTTATCGTGAAATGACTTACAGCAGGGAAATGAGTTGCCCGGTCTGTAGTGCGGCGTTGAAATATGGCTTGTGCTTGCCTAAGACTTCTTCGGAGATCGCATTCCAAGAAGCTTTGGAAATTTCGTTCTTCCTTCTTCTTAACGATTTATTTTGCACTTTGTAGCCCAACAGCCTCTTATGTGTCACTAATAGAAAGTATGGATGCACTGAAATGACATAGGTAATAAACAGGAGAATATGAAGATGACATATAGCCTATGTATTAAATCGCTCAGAAATCATTGTTACGGAGCTTGTCAACTGCAATGCGGTCTTTAGTCATATGTTAGCAGGTCGGCAGGGATACTGGAGCTTTTACCTGTGAAAATCAGCATACTTTGTTTTGATAACTAACTCATGACCTTGGGCGGTATTCTGGTGTGGATAGGAAGCTAGTAACACCTCTTCCTTACCGGTTTATTTCTGATTCTGTTCCGTTACTAGATTCGTGTGTTTTATTCATGCAGTCTGTGTCGACATTAAAAAGAGTAGCAAAAACACGGATATTAATATGTAGTTTGGAAAATAAATAGTTGAGGAAGAGGTGTTAGGGAGCATCCTTACCGACGAGAGTACGGATCCTTCTGTATCCGACCTGTAATAAGCTACGGAACTCATTATCTCACCTGACCTAATCTATCCTCAATCTATCTATCTATCTATCTATCTGCCTATAGCCTGACGTCCTAATCTCGAAACGAATAGCCACTAACAGATTGCCACCATATCAAACCGCCAACAGGCTGCCCTTCCTGCAACTCACACCACCCACATTTATTGGGCTTTCCATCCTATCCCTTCAGCTCGTCCCTATTCATCCCCTACCCTCTCCCCTTCCTCATCACTCACATGCACTCTCCTAGTCAGTCTCTCATTCTGCATTTTCTTCACATGACCAGACCAGTTAAACCATTCTAGAATAAGCAACACGCCAGTTTCCTAATCTGATCTCTTCTCTTCTTATCTCTTCTGTTCTTATCTCATTGGCGTCTAGGAGGTATTATATACTTTCCATTTTTTTCGTCAGTATCTGTTACCTTCCCTCTGCCATTCTTTCTGTGGAACATCATCTCGCATCCTCTAAGTCTCACCCTCTCACCGATATTCGGATGTTTGAGTATACTGACATTAAACCCAGATTTATATCCCCCTGCTTTCTCTATACTCATTTCTGAGCTAAAAGTGGCTGCTGCTTGTATGTGAGTAATGACCTGACGGGTTCTTACATTCCCAAAGGTATAATTCGTTCACCTTAACTTGGCCTAGATTTTTGGCATTTGGCATCTTCAGACAGCTCAGTGGGAGAATGAGACAGCACTACGGCACTGCGTCTTTTTCAGTGACGTATTCGTGACTAGAACCATAGTCTAGTGTTCGTCTTGTTGCTACAGTTCAGCACCGAAGATTGATGGCGATTTCAGGCCAAGTACAAGTGAAAGAAAATATTGTTCTCTTGAATTCTTTACACTCTGGCTACGGATGTTATGCCTCTCTTTCACCATATATATATTATACACTTTCAGCATCTTCCCTAATAATTGTACTAACTCGCTTCTCTAAGTAAATTCTCTCTTTTTGCTTTTTTCTCATCAGTCTTCATTTTTGCACTGGCGATCGCGAACCGAGAGCGAATGTTATGTTTTCATCGGTATGTGTGTGTGTGTGTGTGTGTGTGTGTGTGTGTGTGTGTGTGTGTGTGTGTGTGTGTTAGGGAATTGAATCAGTCTGAAAGATGAAAGGAGACTAAACGAGAAGGATTGAAGAAAGAGGAAGGAAAGGAAGAAGAAGAGAGAAAAGGGGAGGAAGGAAAAAGTGAAAACTTGGAGAGCAAAAGGAAAAAGAATAGGGAAGATGGAAAAGAAGGAGGGATGAAAAGGGAAGAAAAGGGAAAAATGATTGACGATCGTAGGGAAGGAAGAAAGAGGAACATAGGCTGGGAGAGAAGGAAAAATGGAAGGGACGAAGAAAGAAAGAAGAGAAGAGAGTTAGAGAGAGAAGGAAGGGGAGGAGGGGTCGAGACAGGGGAAAGATAACAGGTGTAAGGAAGGAGAGGGAGGAAGGAAAAATGAGACGGGCAAAACTGAGCGAAGGGAAATAGGAAAGGAGAGACTGAGGGAGAGAAGGAGGAAGAGAAGTGTGGAAGGGAAGCAGAAGGAACAGACGTAGAGGAAAAATGATAATGAGAGGAAAGATCGAAAGAGAGAAGAAGGGGAAAGAAAAGGAGGAGGAGAGAGAAAAGGAGAAAGAAAATTTGAAACAGGAAACTGAGGAGGAGAGAAGAAGGAAGGAGAGACGGAAGACAAATAGGGAAGGGAAGAGAGAAATAGGAAAGTGAGGAGGAAAGTATGGCAGGAAAGAAGAGGGCGGGGGAGGAGGTGCGGAAGGGAGGAAGGAAAGACGTAAATAAATTGAACAGTATATCCTGTGTGGTGTGTGTGTGTGTGTGTGTGTGTGTGTGTGTGTGTGGCCAAAATATCTCGAAAAGTTGTGGACGAATTTCCACCAGACTTTTAGGCTATAGCAACTATGTGGCTGTGCAGAAACCTATAACTTTTGACGAGGATTTAATCAAAGACGACCCAGTGCAGCCGCCACGTATATATTTTAAGGGGACTGGCTTTTAGTGAAATGCGGTGACTGACTTCCGTGGAGTTTAGCGAATGTTCTTCACATTTTTGTTCCGTCCGTAAAGGAGGTTATGTTTTACCCCGAGTTAGTTTGTTTGTTGGTTTGTCTGTTTTCTGTCTGTCTGTTAGCACAATTACTAAAGAAGTTATGAACGGACTTTGATTAATTTTTTTTTTGAAGAGTGGCCCATGCGCCAAGGAAGAAATTATGAAATTTTCGGCCGATCTGGATCAGGAGTATCCTGCACAATATCCCCGAAAGTTCTCATTGAATTTCAGTGAAATTTTGTGGAAAGATGGGCCATGGACCAAGAAAGAACTGAATGGATTTGGGGCGGATCTGGATCCGGATCCGGGATTACACAAAAAGTTATCACCGGATTTTGATGAAATTTTGTGGAAGGCTGGACCATGGGCCAAGGAAGAAATGATGAAATTTCGGGGCGGATCCGGATCCGAATCCGGAGTATCCCGCACAGTATCTCCAAAAGTCCTAATTGAATTTGTGGAAAGGTGGGACATGGACCAAGAATGAATGGATTAAATTTTGGGGAGGATCCGGATCCGGATGCTACATCCGCGGATCCAGATCTGGATTCTTTTTAACGGCAGTGACATTGGCGGAAGTGTGTGCGCTCTCTGAGCGCTTTCTAGTTTAATATAGATTGTCTTTTTGTAAAACGCGGTGACTGAATTTGTAGAATTTTGTGACTGTCTTCAAATCTGGCTTGTATGTAGCTTGTACTTTAGCCAATAACATATTTTGGCGGGGGATTAGTATTCGGCTCCCGAATGCTTTTATTACACACACACACACACACACACACACACACACACACACACACACACACACACACACACACACACACGTCTCAGCTCAGTGGCTATGAGTTTCGGAAGGTTTATGATGGTTGTAATTAATGGAGAGAGGGAGAGAGAGAGAGAGAGAGAGAGAGAGAGAGAGAGAGAGAGAGAGAGAGAGAGGGATGGAAGGGAGAAAAGTGACATGGAAAGATTTATGGAAGGCAGGGCTGGAGCGAGGAAGATATGGAGAATCAAGGAGAGACCGAGGGAGAGAGGGAAGGAGGTGGAGGAAAGGAGGAGAGGCGAATAAGAATGATGAAGTAAATGGAGGTGAGAGTAAGGGGGAAAAGGAAGGAAAAACAAGCAAAGAGGAAAGAGACCAGAAAGGTAAGAAGAGAGGGAGAAGACAAAGGAAGGCAAGCGAAGAGGAGAAAAGAGAGGAAGGAAAGAAGAAGAGGAGGGAGGAAAAGAGGAAGGAAGGAAGAAGAGAATAGAGGAGAGAAGGTGATTAGAATAGTGAGGAGGGACGGAGGAAAAGGAAGGGAGAGAAAGAAGTAGAGGAAGGAAATGAAAATGGGAGTAAGTAGGAGAGGACAAGAGGAAGGGAGGAAAATGTACTGAGAAAATTACGGAATATTGAGAAGGAAGGAAGAAGACAAAGAATAAAATGGAAGGGAAGAAAGAGTAATGAAGAAAAGGAAGTAGGGAGAGAAAGCAAAGGAACGGAGGAGGAATATGAGTGACAGTAGGAAGGATGAGAGAGAGAGAGAGAGAGAGAGAGAGAGAGAGAGAGAGACGGAAGGTATAACAGCATAACTCAGACATATACGTGACACGCTCGACAAGTATACAGCCTTTACCCTACCACTCTCCCTCCCTCCTTACCTCCTTACATCCCTCCCTCCTTCCCTTCATCTCTCCTTTCCTCCAGTTTCTCGGCTCTCTCTCTCCATCATCATGCATCCATCCTCACGTCTCTCTCTCTCTCTCTCTCTCTCTCTCTCTCTCTCTCTCTCTCTCTCTCTCTCTCCCACACACACAATTTCCTTCTCCCTGTCCTTCTTTCCCAGCCTTCATCTTTCCTTTCCCTCTCTCGATCACTCTCCCTCCTCTCCTTCAAATCTCCTTCCCTCCCTCCTTCCCTCCATCTCCTTCAAATCTCCTTCCCTCCCTCCTTCCCTCCATCTCCTTGAGTCATAGATCTCTCCATTATCCCTGCTCCATCTTTCCTTCTCTCTCTCCCTCCCTCAATCATCCTGTCTTCCTGAGCCATTTCCCTCCCTCCTTTCTTCCCCTCACCCTCCCTTTCCCTTCCCTCCCTCACCCTCCCCTTCTCTTTCCCTCCCTCACCCTCCCTTTCTCCTTCCCTCCCTCACCCTCCCTTTCCTTTCCCTCCCTCACCCACCCTTTCCCTTCCCTCCCTCACCCTCCCTTTCTCCTTCCCTCCCTTTCTCCTTCCCTCCCTCACCCTTCCCTTCTCTTTCCCTCTCTCATCCTCCCTTTCTCCTTCCCTCCCTCACCCTTCCTGCTTTTTTCACTTGTGTTCCCTCCTTCCCTTCTCCACCCTCTCTCCCTCAATCTCTCCATCACTCTTTTCTCTTCTCCCTCGTCATCTCTTTCATTCTTTTACACTTTCTCTGTATCTTTCATTCTTGTTTATCAGCCACTCACTTCGTCTCCCCCCCCCCCCCCTCTCTCTCTCTCTCTCTCTCTCTCTCTCTCTCTCTCTCTCTCTCTCTCTCCACCCATTAACTTATCCTAGAATTACCATCTCTCCATCCTGAACGCTCATTCCTAGTAACAGATTAGCTCTAGATATGATGCTAGTCACGAAGTAGTGCTATGGAAAGGGTGTAGAGCTGCAGCACTATCTTATACCACTGAGCCACGCCAAGTTAACAGCGAGAGGGCGAAAATCTGAGCCAAGCTAAGGTGAAAGCAGTATAATTCCCCTCCTGACCCTTGTAAATATCAGGAATGGGGTCTTACGTACACCTGTCCAATCATTGTAATTACCACCTGCTTGTATTACACTCTGCCATCACGGAAAGTATAACGTGTACTGGTTAATTACACAGCCGCCATTACCACCCTACCCACCTGTTCTACACCTCACTACACACCTTTTTTATTTGCCTCGACATTAATGAAAAACTATCCATCTGTCTGTTATCCACACCTTTATTGATTCATTAGAATTCCTCTATTGCCTCATCAGTAGTGTAAGAGCCTTCGACTATAGTTTTTTCATTCCAACTTGACCCAGATTGGCATCCTTTTTGCAGCTTATGTCACGTACTTGGTGGCCAAAGAAGACAGCGCTGCGGCTCCAAATCCTTCCCATAGCACATCTTCCTGACTGGTTCCATGTCGTAGTGTTCATCTGTTTGCTATGGCGCAGCATTCATGATGGAGAGATGACAGTTTTAGGCCAAGTTAAAGTGAACAGAGTGTATGTTACTTCGTCCTGACACTTAAGACGAGGGTGACCATTCGCCACTCCCTGGGCGGGATTGTCAGTAAACTTCAACCACCCCTTCAGTACATTCCTATATGGTCCACATCTATACTCCTTTTACCCTAACTTGATTTTAAATTGCCAGCTCTCCAACTCCAGTGCTGAGTTGTAGCAAAAGATTAACACTACAATATGGCGCTAGTTCCATAAAAGTGCTACTGAAAGGATGCAGAACCGTAGTACTCTTGTGTTGTACTGTTGAGCTACGTGGAATGAACTGGAGAAGGACGTAAATCACTTCCAAATTAGAGTACAAACAGTGTAGTTGCAGCGACTTACCCACTGAGGTAATAGACCGCCAGACCCAAAAGCAGAGGAAAGAAATTAAGGCGCGTAGGCTGGCACCCGACACCGCTAGAGGTAAACAAGACGCTACTTTGCATCGCATTGTATGAAGCCCAAAACGAAGAGAAAACATGTGTGACTTTATATCGTTGCTGACTGTCTTCTGCAAGCCTGTGTGGTCGGCAGGTTGGTGCGATCTTATAACCGTAGCCGTGGTTTTTATTATTACGAGAAGATGAAACAGAAGGAAAAATGAATTAAGTAAAAAAAAAAAAAAATCCATGCACCAGATTACAGGTGTCATTTATATAGGTCTAAAATCGTGGACATACCTTCCCTTTCGTGATTACATTATGTTCTCTGCCGTCGGAGCAACAGCCTAGAATGGATTCCATCCACAAGTGGCCTGTCTATCCATCTATTGCCAGACGCCTCAATTCCGTAAGGGGTGGCCACAAACAAATCGCCTCCATGTCGCCCTGTCCAATGCCACTTCGCTTCCTTGCTCCCTGCTGACACTTCCCTCTCTCATATACCTCTCCACTCCATCTCTCCACCTCAGCCACAAGAGGCGACGGGGGTTCTTCTACCACGTCATGCCATCGGGGGAAGTAGACTTGTTATCTACCATTATCTACCGTTCAGCCTACTGGAGAGAGAGAGAGAGAGAGAGAGAGAGAGATAGAGATAGAGAGAGAGAGAGAGAGAGAGTTGCAAGGACAAGTAGTATCTCAAAAGGTCTTTCAAGCTATACCGAGGAGATATTGTGAATGAAGTTACCAGGTACAGGTTGCAACCCTACTAGAGAGAGAAAAGTGCACAAATAAATAAAAGTGAAGGCTGACTCACTCACCTCTCCCACCAGCAGATTGGGCACAGAAAGTGAAGTACACCTAACCCGGAGGAAAAAGGCCGGTTTGGAAAATGAAGTACACCTAACCCAGAGGAAAAAGGCCGGCCAGGAAAATGAAGTACACCTAACCCGGAGGAAAAAGGCCGGGCTAGGAATTTCTCAAGGAAAGGATGAAACGCTTAGTCTAGCACCAAGTTAGGCCAATCAAACTTTGTCTGACCCAGCCTTGAACCGCTGTGTCAAGGAAGTGTCAATTACCTGTTCTGGCAGCCGATTCCAGGTACACAGACTCCAAAAAAATATCTCTACACTTTCCGTCTTTCTGTCTTTAAACCGTGGACGAGCCCCTTAAAAATGTTCTTCACTCACTGTTTATTTATGTGTATGTCTGTATTTACTATGAACACCGTAAAGCGCGAAATAAGCCGTCATTCAGAACTATTTGCCCGAGGAAGAAAACGATAACAGCAGCAGTGCCCGTTTTGAAATCATCCATCACCTGAGTAAAGATGCTTTTTTCGTTGAGTGTACTGCAGATCTTATATGTGAAGAAATTGCCTAAAATATCATGGCGATTCCATTCATGAACCCTCGTCGAGTTGCTCTTGAATAATATATCCTGGCTGTCAGTGTCCTTAGATCCATAAAGGATTTTGAAAGCCCAAATTAGCAGTCCGTAAAACGCCTAGTCTCTAAGGAAAAAGAGGGCCAGTGCCAATAGCCATCCAAGGTGTCCCGAGTGCCTGATGGATGGGATCAGGTTCGTAGTCCCCGCCTGGCCTCCCTCAAGCCTTGCAATAGCCTTACGGGGTGGCGACCAGGACTGCACTGCATATTCTTAACGCACGGTACAGGAGAATACAGAGAGAAGACTGTTTCCTTGTTTCTGTACCTAAACTGCTTCTTTATACAGCCTAGAAGTCTCTGTGCATTCCTCTTTACTTCAGTGCATTGTTTGGAGAACTTAAGATCGTTACTGATTAGCATACCTAAGTCATACGAGGTATATGTCTCAGCATATACCAAAAACCTTCCCCAAATCAGTACTGCTGGTCTCACTTCCAACAGGTACTTGGTTCTTAGATGTGCATGATCAGTGTGCAGTCACGTTACGCTTGTCCAGACTGAGAGAGAGAGAGAGAGAGAGAGAGAGAGAGAGAGAGAGAGAGAGAGAGAGAGAGAGAGAGAGAGAATATAATGAAATCAGAGGTTGGAAATCCAGTAATCGGCAGAGAAGTATAGTGGACAGCAGTAGTATCCTGTCGTATGTCAGCACCTTGCCAGTCCATACCAATAAAACACACACACACACACACACACACACACACACACACACACACACACACACACACACACACACACACACACACACACACACACACACACACACACACACACACACACACACACACACACACACACACACACACACACTGTTGCAACATCTTCAGTTTGACACTCACCACTGTAGCTTGAGACACCCCATTCCCATTCATACTTCGCCAGCATAAGGTAGGGAGGTAAAACTTAGCTGCCACAGGGAACACATATTTTAGAGAAAATTATTTTAGGCTAAACAATAACAAGTGTAAGAAAAAAATTATTATATGAAGATGTTAGTATGGCACAATATTAGAAACCATAAGAACAAAGTGGAGGCAACGTAAAGACAGAAAGCTTAAATCACACCTTTTATTGCATACTTTTATTCATATGTTTGTACAGGTTTACCACAATCAGAGCACTGTGTTTTTTAGTGTGCTTATGTTTAAGTAGTTGTTACGTCATAAGGGTGCTCATGCGAATTAAAAAAGAAATGAGAGAGAGAGAGAGAGAGAGAGAGAGAGAGAGAGAGAGAGAGAGAGAGAGAGAGAGAGAGGCTGGGTGAGGTGAGGTGAAAAGAATGACAGGCCGAGGCAGAAGAAGAGAAAGACGCAGGGTGAGGTGAAAGGCAGTGTGACAGTGTGAGGAGATAAAGAGTGGGTGAGAAGACAGACAGGTTGAGGCAGGATGAAGAGAAAGAAGCAGGGTGAGGAGAGAGGCAGGGTGAGGAGTGAGGCAGGATGAGTAGTGAGGCAGGGTTATGGGAGAGACAGAGTGAGGAGAGAGGCAGGATGAGACAGAGTGAGGAGAGAGGTAGGATGAGGCAGAGTGAGGAGAGAGGCAGGATGAGGCAGAGTGAGGAGAGAGGCAGGGTGAGGAGAGAGGCAGAATGGGGAGAGAGGTAGGATGAGGCAGAGTGAGGAGAGAGGCAGGATGAGGCAGAGTGAGGAGAGAGGCAGAGTGAGGAGAGAGGTAGGATGGGGCAGAGTGAGGAGAGAAGCAGGATGAGGCAGGGTGAGGAGGCAGGCAGGCTGAGGCAAGATGAAGAGAAAGAGGCAGGGTGAAGAGAGAGGCTGGATGAGGCAGGGTGAGGAGAGAGGCAGGATGAGGCAGGGTGTTGGGAGAGGCAGAGTGAGGAGAGAGACAGGATGAAGAGTAAGAAGCAGGGTGAAGCCATGACAACTCTAATCTGTTTCCCTGGTGACTGATATATTGATGCTCTCTCTCTCTCTCTCTCTCTCTCTCTCTCTCTCTCTCTCTCTCTCTCTCGTGTGCTTATATAGGTTGCAGTTTCATTTTTACACCCTAGAAGGAGTGCCCATAAACTAATCGCCTCCATGTCGCCCTGTCCCCCGCCATTTCGCTGCCTCTCCTCCTGTCTGACATACCCCTCTCGTAAATACCTCTCCACTTCATCCCTCCATCTCATCATCGGTCTCTCCCTCCCTCTTCTTCCCTCCACCTAACTCACGTACACTCTCCTCGTTAGTCTATCGCACACCATCCTCTCCAAATGGCCAAACCACCTCAATGTATGTCCCCTAACTCTCTCTATCGCATCCATATCCACATCACAATGCTCCATCACTTTCTCATGTGTCAGTCTGTCTCTCCATGCAACACCACATGCTTCTCTCAGTTAACTCATTTCCACTGTCCCCGCTCTTGACTTGTGTCCTTCCAACAAGGTCTAAACTTCGAATCCGTACAATAGTGTGGGAATCACAATACTGTACTATCATACAACGATTTGTTTTAAGTTCCATACTCACTTTATTGTTTCTTATCATTGTTTTCGGAGAACCAGCAACCTTTCTTCCTTCTTGTACTCTTTCAAGCACTTCATCCTCTAACCCTTCCATCCTTACTCATCACACCACACAAGTACTTAAATGCACTCAGATTTTCTATTTCATCACCATCCAACCTCACTGTGCATTCAGTGACTTCATTCCTCTTGAGGACCACAACTTTACTCTTCCCTACATTCACATTTAGATTCTCTTTCTTACACACTCTCCCAGACTCATCCACCAAGCCTTGCAGTTCCCGCTTCGTCTTTACTTAACAATACAGTATCATCTGCAAACAACGGAACATGAAGTGTTCAAACACTGCCCTCTCACATTAGAGTCGCTCCGATATCCACCACCATACCTTGTATCCGTTTTTTTAACTCCATCCATATACAAATTGGACAACCATGGAGACATGACACGTCCCTGTATCAATCCAACATTCAGACAGAAAAATTTACTCAGTACGCTATCCACACGCACTGCAGCCTTAGCCCCCTCATACATACTTTTCACAGCATTCAGCAGCTTCCCACTTACTCCATATATTCTTAATGTTTTTAACTTTCCTTGTCTATCCCATGTTTTCTCAAATCCATGCTTTCTCAGATCCATATGCTTTCTCAAATCCATGGAGGCTGCATAGCGTACAACTTCTTTCCCCTATCTTGAAACTTTTCTACTAAAAACTTCAGGATGAGTATCTGATCTGCCCAACGTCTTCCCTTCCCAAAACTCACTTTTCATCTCCTACCGACTCCTTTGTTATTTCCTTACTCTGTCAATAAGTATTCTGCCATATACTTTTGCCATTGCACTAAGACAGATGACCCTATGATGGGATGACCCTGTGATTACAGCACACTTCTTTCCCCATACTCACTAGAAGTAAAATTTAACTGGTATCTTCTGTGAATGGCTTTGTAAACTCAAACCATGGGGATAATGTTTACAAAAGCATAACACCAAATTCATAAGAAATAATAACGTAAGTCAGTTCGTTGCACCGTTCTAAGTCAACTTTCGTCAGTGATGTTTCTTCCGCAAATAAGATATAAACCAGTTATTGTGAGGTTTCAAATGTGTGCCTGTGCTAGCGGTCTGTTTACGTTTCATCCATTAAAAGCGATGTGGTTTTGTTTCTTGATGGTGCGTTATGGTCATAGGTGGTGCGCTTTTGTTTTCGTCGGTGCATTATGGTTCTGCAGTAGCCAGTCTGAAGGCTGGAAGCGGGTTTGTCGAGGGTTTTTAAATCTGAAGTCAGTTAAGATGGACATAGTCAACGACTTAGGGGTAAGACTGGAAATTAGTCTTACTCAGGCTAGAATGACACGGATCTAGGGTAGGTTAAGTGGCGTTTGCGTAGGTTAATATCCAGAATGGCTTTAAATTCATTGTTTATTATTTTTCGCTTAATAAAAAAGTCAATTATTTTTTTTTATATTAACTCACCCCTTCCTCGGTGGGGGAGGGGGTCAATGGAAGAGATTTCCATGTGTTCCAATTATTGTGATGGTAAATGTTATAAGAAATGCCTTTTTTTTTTTTTTTCTGAGGGGGATAGGTTCAAATGAAAGATGTCCATGTTTTTTAGTCGATTTTTTATGGTACTATTTGTCGGAATTGGCTGTTTTTCGCAGTGCAGTTGGGGGGGGAGGGTCGAAAATGGCAAAAGAAGGCATTTCTGATAAAACTGACTATCATAAAAATTCTTTAACAGATGGAAATATTTCATTTGAACCCCTCACCCACCCCACCAACGAAGGCGTGAGTTAATGTTAAAGTAATCCAAATAAACGTACTGTAGGTCGAGGTTAATGTTGACAGAGCTGGAACACCACCTTAAAGATTCCACAATATCTGTAGTAATTGCTTATTATTTGATGTAAAAATATCACTGAAGAAAGTTGACTTAGAACTGTGCAGCGAACTGATTCACGTTATTATTTCATAGCAGTCCGGTCTTATGTCTCGTAAACATTTACCCTGGGACCAATTGTTCATTTTTTCTTATCCTGGAAAGTCTAGGTTAGGTTAGGTTTGTTTTATCGTCAGGTTAGATGAGGTTAGTTTGTTAGGTTAATCAGTTAGGTTTGGTTTGGATAGCTTAAGTTTGGTTATTGTAAAAAAAAATGGAAGAAAGATCATCCTGGAAAAATCCAATTTAGCGCGGTGCAAAAATGGTATACGGAACAGCAGTCTGCGGTCCGAACATTTAAATAAAATGTAAACAAACACTTTCAAAATACCCATTAATAAAACATACGTGTCCTCTCATTTTTGTTTGGACAAAAAAAAACAATGTTTGCTCATGTACAGGACCATATTCAGTTTTTTAATTAAATATGGATGACAAATATATTAGGGGATTAAAAACAGCACACCCCTACCTGATTTAAAGACATCGGTTACCTGGGAATACACGCCGCTGTATATCTTCCGTAGAGCAAATAATAATACCAACCGACTCATGATAGTACCAGACAATAATAAATACACAGGCATGACAGTTACGGTAAACACTTATTACTTAAAGCAGTAGAGGCACCTTATAGTTTTTCTTCTTCCTGATAGTCTGTAATATTTTACTGATTATTTCTGGGGGGTAAATAAACGTTTCTTGTTAAATCTGGTTCCCCATTGGTTTTAGCTGTTCCGCTGTGTCAACTGGATATATATATATTTATTTATTTATTTATTCGTCAGCGTAATGGTGGAAGCGACTGTCCTGACCTAACAGTTTAACTAAACCTAATCTGAGCTGTCTTAACTTTACCTAATTATTTAACCTAACCTAACCTAACCTCACCTAATCTTCAGTTGGGAAATGGGAAACGAATTGCACTTTGAGTATGTTTAGGATTCTTCTGTTATGCCGAAAACAAACATTCGTAGATACGGCTGAAGGAAGGTGATGGTAGTAACGGGGAGGGGGAGGAATTAGCAGGAAAAGGTCATTTACCACCCTGAAAATGGTCGGAAAAACACAGAAAACAAACTAGAGGATTATGAATGGAATTGGTAAGGTCTTTCTGCTGCTTAAAGTAAAGCGTACATTTACCACAACTACTGTAATAATCTGTCTATCTATCTATCTATTGCCAGACGCCCCAGTCCCGTTCGGGGTGGCCACAAACAAATCGCCTCCACGTCGCCCTGTCCCCCGCCATTTTACTGCCCTGCTCCTAGCTCACACCCCCCTCTCTCATATACCTCTCCACCCCATCCCTCCATCTCATCCTCGGCCTCCCCCTCCCTCTTCCCCCCTCCACCTCACTCACATACACTCTCTTCGTCAGTCTTTCACTCTCCATCCTCTCCACATGGCCAAACCACCTCAGTGTATTCCTCCTAACGCTTCCTATCAGGAGTAGACTGTAGCACCAGTCGAGCAGGGCAGTACTCCCGAGGTGGATGGAAAGCTGATGACAGGGAGTGCTGGAGCTCCCGTTTCATCAGCCCTCAGGACTAGTTCCTGACCATCCCCCTTTGCTGAACTTTTTCAGTGTCTCAGTTACACAGAGAGTAGGCCAGCATGCTCTCCAGTACAAATTTCTCTAACTATCTACACCAAACTACATGCGCAGTACACACTACACTTCCTATTCAAAATTTACCAAAATGGCGTCGTCTTATCAAGCCTCGGAGTCCCCAGGGGGAGGGACCATAAATGCCCCCACCATTTGCCCGTCTCCCGGTGACGACTCAAGGTGCCTGGAACCACGGTCTGACTCTCTTCTTCTTCATTTCTGCAACATTCGCGGCCTTTCCTCTAACTTTCGCTCTGTTGAGCACCACCTCTCCTCCTCTAAACCTCACCTTCTTTTTCTAACGGAGACTCAGCTGTCTGAGGCAACTGACAGCAAACCCTTTTCTGTATCCTCCTACTTTCTCTATACTCATTTCAAAGCCAAAGGTGGCTGTTGTGTATATATACGCAACGACTTATCTTGCTCTCGTGTTCCTGAACTTGATTCTTCTGAATTCTCCACACTCTGGCTTCGGCTTTCCTGTCATTCTCTGACTAAATATATCTGTGCTGTTTACTTATCCCCTAATTCTACTGACTATCAAAAATTCTTCGACTATCTTACTTCTACGATGGAACACATTCTATCCATTTCTCCTTTCTCTGAAATCTCCATTCTTGGAGATTTCAGTGTTCACCACCACCTTTGGCTCTCCTCTCCTTTCACGGATCCACCTGGTGAACAAGCCTACATCTTTTCTATCCTTAATGACCTAGAGCAGCTTGTACAGCACCCTACCCGTATCCCTGACCGCCTTGGAGAGAGCTCCAACATACTTGACCTCTTCCTCACAACTAATCCTTCTGCTTACTCTGTTAATCTTTTCTCTCCGTTGGGCTCCTCCGATCACAACCTTATTACCTTAACCTGTCCTATCACTCCGGTACGGCCTGTGGATCCTCCAGTGAAACGTCGTCTGTGGCATTTTGGAGCCGCGGACTGGGAGGCCCTCAGGCAGTACTTCTTTGATTTTCCCTGGAATGATTATTGCTTCCATGGCCGTGAGCCATTTGAGTGTGCCTTGCGCATTACGGAGGTTATTCTCTCGGGCATGGAAGCATTCATTCCTTTCTCATATCCTTTGACTAATGCAAGAAAGCCTTGGTTTAATCACGCTTGTTCTAATGCTGTCCGCAACAAGGAGAGGGCCTACAAAAGGTACCGGAGCCAACCCACCCCTGAATCACACCATCTTTACGTTTCTGCCCGGAATCGTGCTAAGTCTGTTCTTCGCTCTACTAAAAATAATTTCATCCATACTAAATGCTCTCAACTCTCCGACTCGAATTCTTCCCGCTCCTTCTGGCATCTTGCCAAAAATCTTTCTAACAACTTTACCTCATCATCCTTCCCTCCTCTTTTCTACTCTGATGGTTCTGTAGCTATTTCTTCTACTGATAAAGCAGATCTCTTCGCACAGACTTTCTCCTCCAATTCTACCTTAGACGATTCCGGTGCTGTTCCTCCATCACTTCCCCCCTCAGACTTCCTCATGGCTGACATTAAAATTTCTTCATTTGATGTATTTTCTGCCATCACTGGCCTCAGTACTAACAAGGCATATGGGCCTGATGGGGTCCCTCCTGTTGTTCTCAAGAACTGTGCTTCTGTGCTTACACCCTGCCTAGGCAAACTCTTTCGCCTTTGTCTGTCAACTTGTACCTTTCCTTCTTGCTGGAAGTTTGCTCTCATTCAGCCAGTCCCAAAGAAGGGTGACCACTCCCAACCCTCCAACTATCGTCCAATTGCTTTAACGTCCTGTATTTCAAAAGTTTTCGAGTCAATTCTTAATAGAAAAATTTTAAGGCATCTTTCCTATCACAACCTTCTTTCCGATCGTCAGTATGGGTTCCGTCAGGGACGCTCCACTGGCGATCTTCTCACCTACCTTTCAGACTCCTGGTCATCCTCCTTTCGGGACTTTGGCGAAAGCTTTGCCATTGCACTTGACATCTCAAAGGCTTTCGATCGAGTCTGGCATAAATCTTTAATTTCCAAACTGCCCTCCTACGGTTTCTATCCTTCTATCTGTGCCTTCATCGCTAGCTTCCTTTCTGGTCGTTCTATAGCCGCTGTTGTAGACGGCCATCGTTCTTCTCCTAGATCTATCAACAGTGGTGTTCCTCAGGGCTCTGTCCTATCACCAACTCTCTTCCTTTTATTCATCAATGATCTTCTAAGCTGTACATCTAACCCTATCCACTCATACGCTGACGACTCCACCCTTCACCTTTCCATTCGGTTCCCGCAACGCCCATCTCAACAGTTACTTCAACAAGCAAGGGATGAGGCTGTGGCACACCTAATGTCTGATTTGGCTCGTATCTCTGACTGGGGTAAAATAATATGGTTGTCTTTAATGCATCTAAGACTCAGTTCTTACACCTATCAACCCGACAAAATCTTCCACAGAGTATACCCACTAATGTTTAATAATATTCAGCTTAATCCTGCATCATCCTTGAACATGCTTGGGGTTTCATTTACTCGGGACTTATCTTGGAAATATCATATTACATCTCTTGTAAAATCTGCTTCCAAGAGATTGGGTGTGCTAAGCCGACTCCGCACTTTCTTCACCCCTGCACAATTGTTGACTCTATACAGGGGTTTTATCCGCCCCTGTGTGGAGTACAACTCTCATGTGTGGGGAGGCTCCCCACATACAGCTCTTCTCAATAGGGTGGAGGCAAAGACTTTTCGTCTCATTAACTCTCCTCCTCTTACTGACTCCCTTCAACCTCTGTCTCTTCGCTGCACTGTTGCATCTTTATCTCTTTTCTATCGCTACTTTAATGGTCACTGCTCCTCTGAACTCTCTGCTTGCATTCCTCCACCTCTACGACGGGCGCGTAGCACCCGTCTGGCAGCAAACTCTCATCCTTTTTCTGTCCAACTCTCTAATGCAAGAGTTAACCGTTACTCCCAGTCTTTCATTAATGCAACAGGTCACCTCTGGAACTGTCTCCCTCTGTCTGTATTTCCTGCTGCCTATGATCTCCAGTCTTTCAAACGCAGTGTGTCCAGGCATCTCAAAATGATCGGATCTTGAATTTGGCTCTATATTGTATTTTGTTTTTCTCTTGGAGGGAACTGTTACTGCGGGCTCATGGCCTTTGGTTCCTTCTTCCTCGCATAAAAAAAAAAAAAAAAAAAATCCCCATCCACACCACAACTCTCCTTTATATCCTCATTTGTCAGCCTGTCTCTCCTTGTGACTCCACAGGCACCTCTTAAATAACTCATTTCTACTGCTCTCACTCTTGACTTGTGTCCTCCCAGCAACGTCCAAGCTTCACTTCCATTTTTAGAGTTGGTATCACAATACTGTCATGTAGTAACTTTTTCACTTCCATGCTCACTTCCCTGCTTCTTATCACTGCTTTCAAGGAACCAGCAACCTTTCTTCCCTGCTGTACCCTTTCAAGCACTTCACCCTCCAAACCTCCATCCTTACTCATCACACTACCCAAGTACTTAAACGTACTCACATTTTCCAATTCCTCACCATCCAACCTCGCTGTACATTCACTGACTTCACCTCTCTCAAAGACCATCACTTTACTCTCCCCTACATTCACCTTTAGATTCCGTTTCTTGCATACTCTCCCAAACTCATCCACCAAGCCTTGCAGCTCCCCTTCGTCTTCACTCAACAACACAGTATCATCTGCAAACAACAGTACAGGGAGTTTCCAAATACTTTCCTCTCTCACCAGGGCCACTCCAACATCCACTACCCTACCTTGTACCTCTTATATTACCCCATCCATGTACAGATTGAACAACCATGGAGACATGACACATCCCTGTTTCAACCCAACCATCAAAGAGAAAAATTCACTTAGTTCACCATCCACACGCACTGCAGCCTTCGCACCATCATACATACTCTTCACGCATTCAACAACTTCCCATCTACTCCATATATTCTTAATACTTTCCACAATCCTTGTCTATCCACCCTGTCATATTCATAATTAAAAAATAAGGCATTAAATCACCTCCACCACTTCTGACTTTGCTACCATAATGCTCTGGTGACGTCACTAAACATGCCTAGCAGATTTACCTTTTAACAATTATCTGGCAGAGATTTTCATAATTGTTTAATCAGCTTTTCAAATGTTAATTTCCATAAAATTAAAGAAAAGCATAAAGTATTTCTTGTTACAAATTATTCACCGAATCTCTTACTGTTTTCTCATATTTTTGTCATTTTGCAAAGACGATAAATAAAGACGACAAATCCCGCCGCAGGCTGTGTATCCAAGTAGTATTTGCCGTCTGTACGATGGTGTTAACATCACTGGCAGGTGTGGTCGCATAAATTCCAGTCAAACGATAATTCCTGTACCATGACAATATTCTTAAAAAAATATATATATTGCCGTAGTTTGGTGGAATAGATGTCAGTGATGGAACAGAACTAAAAATACGGATAATTACTTATATGCACAGGACGCGCCTGTGCACCATACTCTCTTAGGCACAGCAGTTGTTGGTATTCCCTACTAATATACTTTTGCATTTTACACCTGTATGCTTTGTGACGCGTAAACATATATATATATATATATATATATATATATATATATATATATATATATATATATATATATATATATATATATATATACAGTATATCAGTCTGATGTTGACTATAGTTTGGATGGATTACAAATAAAAGGAAAATGAGGGAAAATATGTTAAATGAAAGAAAAGCATTCGGGAGCCAAATGCTAATCGCCCTCCAGAATATGCTGTTGGCCAAGGTACAAGCCGCTTGCAAACCCAGTGTGAAGAAAAATCACAAAACTGTAAAAAATTCAGTCTCCGCGTTTCACAAAAAGCCAATCCATATTAAAAAAATAGTTGACCTTTGGCAGCCATTTTGGTGACCTTGACCTTGATCCCGAGTACCATTTTCTAACTCGTCCAAGATTTAGGCCATATCTTGATACCCTGAAGGTTTCATGTTGATAGCTCAAGCCGTTTTTGAGTTATAATGGTACTAAAGGCGGCCGGTAAAAACTAGTTGGCCTTTGGCAGCCATTTCGGGGATTGACCCCGAGTGCCCATTTTCGAACTAGTCCAAGATTTTTTCCCTATCATGATACCCTGAAGAATTCATGTTGATAGCTCAAGCCGTTCATGAGATATAATGGTGCTAAAAGTGGACGATAAAAACTAGTTGACATTTAGCAGCCGTTATGGCGATCTTGACTTTGACCCTGAGTGCCCATTTTCTAACCCCTCCAAGATTTTGGCCTTGTCTTGATACCCTGAAGGTTTCATGGTGATGGCTCAAGCCTTTCATGAGTTATACGGTAATGGGAGAAGATACATAAACGGCGAAAAGAGATACACACACACTGGCACACAGACGCGGGCAAAAACATTACCACTTCGCCATGCTAAAAGGCCGGCGATAACAAATCGCCGAGGAGAGCACGGCATATTGTCAACGATTATACTAGCGATACTAGGAAAGTGACTGCCACGGCAATTAAATGGATGACCAAAATAAGTGCTGGCAATTTTGTGGCCTCACGTCCTCTGTTGTGGTTACGCATAACATTGTTTATGGGTAACTAATATGGTATGGTATTGGGTAACAAATATGATTTTTAATGCACACTAGCAGGAGTTTATTTATTGCTTCTCTCGTCTTGGTGCTATGTAGTAGCTATGTTTATTTCTCTCCCTTAGCATTTTTCTCCCAGTTCAAATTCGGTCAATAACAGGAATATAGTCATTTCTTGTTCCCCTCATTTTGATGTTAATGGATTGGCAGTTTAACCTCATATTTATGTTTCTCTTCCATTATGCTTTACCCTTTATTTATATGTTAATCTATCTCGCTATATACCCAGGCTTTTCCCCTCAAAGGAGGGTAGGCGAGACAGGACGATACACTCACCAAATTACTCATCCACACATACCCATTTACTCGCATCTTAGCCTCTAAGGGGAGAAGGGACCACTTCACACCACATCGAACCGCATGAGGGTCAGCTGCGTAGTGCAATCCAGTGACATCCACAACTGGACCCGACAGCAGAGCTGGTTTACCCCTGCCATTTCATAATGGACCCGCATATGACCCGATCAGCTGATCAGACCAGATTCGGAAGAACATTTTGTCGATGCCGCGTCACCATTTACGCATTCACAGTGTCTCGCCATTAATCCCACTCACATGCAGCCATTCTTCCTTTCTGTACAGTCTATCTATCTATCTATAGCCCGACGCCCTAATCCCGCAAAGGGTGGCTGCAGACAAAACGCCTCCAAGTCACTCTGTCACCCACCATTTGACTCCCCTCCCCCCAACTCACCCCCCCCTCCCTCATATACCTCTCAACTCCATCCCTCCACCTCATCCTCGGTCTACCCCTCCCTCTCCCTCCCTCCACCTCACCTACATACACCCTCTTAGTCAGTCTTTCATTCTCCATTCTCTCCACATGTCCAAACCACCTCAGTGTATTTCTCCTAATCTTTTCAACCACATCCACATCCACCCCACAACGTTCCTTCACTTCTTCATTCGTCAGCCTTTCCCTCCACGTCACTCCACATGCTCCTCTCAAGTAACTCATTTCCACTGCTCTCACTCTTGACTTGTTCCCCTCTTGCAAGGTCCACGCCTTGCTTCCATATGTCAGGGTAGGGATCACAGTACCATCATGCAGTGACTTCTTAACTTCCATACTCACCTCCGCTCTTGTAACTTCTGTACAGACAGGAGTATATGTACTGTTTTTACCATCTTGATGTATTCTCCGTCTGCTTCATCCAGTATGTAGTTGGTCAGTAATACCAACAGATTTATGGTTTCTCTCATCCTCATGCTATGTATTATATGTATTTTTCTCTCCGCTTATTTGTCTCATGATATCTTTTTTCCTTTAAATGTTTTTGAATTATTATCAGTCGCCTTTACCAAGGCTGAGCGATAATGTCTTTGTGTGTGTGTGTGTGTGTGTGTGTGTGTGTGTGTGTGTGTGTGTGTGTGTGTGTGTGTGTGTGTGTGTGTGTCCCCATTGTATCGTGAAAGGCTTGAGCTACCAACATGAAGCCTTCAGGGTGTCAAGATAAGGCCAAAATCTTGGTCGAATTCGAAAATGAGGTCAAGGTCAAGCTCAGTAAAATGGCTGCCAAAGTTCAACTAGTTTTTATCGGCCGCCTTTAGTACCAATATATTTCATGAATGGCTTGAGCTATCAACATGAAACCCTCGGGGTATCAAGATATGGCCAAAATATTCCACCCCCCCCCCCACCTTGGAGGCCGCCGTCCCCCGGCTTCCCCCGAGGGTGGCGCTGTCCCTGGGCCCCCCGGGGGTGGCGCCCCCCAGCCTCCTAGGGAGGGGCGCCGCCATGCGCCACCCCTGGGGTAGCCCTGACCCCCCCCCTCGGTGGTGGCGCAGCCCCACGGCTACTCCCGGGGGGGTCGTCCCTCGTCACCCCGGAGGGGGACGCCTTCCCCCGGCCCCCCCACCACCCGACCCTCCTCCCGGTGGGGCCGCTCTTGTAACTTGACCAACAGCATATTTTGGCGGGTGATTAGCACTCACCTCCCGAATGCTATTCTTTCATTTAATATATAACGAATTATAAACAACAATAACGGGCACATTTATTTAATGTATTGTAATTAACAGCATATTAAGCACGCAGGCCTGTTCACTCACCAGTATGTAAATAGGATTTCTGACAACCACCTGCATATTACATTAATTAGGCACAACGAAGACTAGCTTTGGTGTTTTATATAGCATTTTAACCCGGCACTGCTGGATATAGGCCCATACTGTACCATTCAGAAATATACACCACAAGAACACATATTTTCAGTAAGCAAGTAGCATAGTACAAATACCGTACCTACTGAAAGCACAAAACCCTACTAACCGGTAATGCCTAAGCAGGAAAACAGAGTGGTGTACACCATACATGAACACATACAAAAGCCAAGACACTAGGAATGCCTAATATATATATATATATATATATATATATATATATATATATATATATATATATATATATATATATATATATATATATATATATATAAATCGCGATTGCAATCCAAGATTTTCCGGACTAATGCTATATAAAACTGAAAACTCACCACAGCCCCTTCAAGTAGTTCCTTTGTGCATTGATTCACCTGTCCCAGCGCTTCCTCCATTCCTGGAACGCTCCCTGGAAGTACTTTTCGACGAGTGCCGAGCACCTTCGGCTATTCCTCGTGGTTGTCCTCAGTGGTATATAAAAAAAACACCCTTTTAGCTTGATCTTCATTTTATGGAACCGTAAGTAGTTACAGGGGGCGAGTAAAGGGGGGTGGGGAACGATAGCCATGTTGTTCTTGACCAATAACTGCTGGATGTTGAGCGAACTGTGAACCGGGGCGTTGTCATGTTGAAGCCTTCAGGTGTTGTCTGGCCAAAGGTCGGGGCGTCGGCCTGTCACATCTTCACGGGGTCGCTGCAACACATCACAGCAGAAGTTGGAATTAACAGTTTGGCCAGCTGGGACGAATTTTTTGTGCTCAATCCCCCTGATGCCAAAGAAAACCATCAGCATGCTCTTCACATTTCACCTGTCTGGCCGTTTTGGGTCTTGATGAGGCTGTCCAATCAAGAGAATCTCACCAAAGACTTGTTGAATCAGTGCCACGGTTTCTGTAGCATTTTTTCCCGAGATTCGCACAAAATTTGATGCAAATTCGCTGTTCCTTTTTTTATATTCATCTAGAAAATTGTCACACGACACGTGCACGACAGCAAACAAACGAACGTCACTAAGTACGTCAGCACAGTGCATGCAGTAAAAAATTGTCATTATCTGCTGTATTAGCCATTAACAGTGCTACCTACACATATCATTATGGACATAAACATACTTCCAGAATTATTTCCTATTTATATTTGAAAATAACCTAGCCAGCTGCTTTCTTACTTTAGTACCAGTAGCTTCGTCTGTGATGGATTACTTTATGTAATGTACAGCATCCTAATAATACTGTAGCACTGCGATAACAATTTTATTAATTTGTGAACATGATTGTCCTCAGTGGAGGTGTTAAACATATGGGCGTTTAGACAGTTAGATATTCTCTGTATAACATTACTGTGTGAGGTGTGCAACACAGCTGTGGCAATAACTAGTGGTATTGGCTGATGTTTTAAGAATTTCTGATTGTTCTTTGGCAAAATTTGAAAGCATTTCTGTGTCATGACAGATTTTCACGACACTCACTTGCACTGAGGAGGCCTTCTCTGCCTTTCTTGTCTATAAAAGTGCTCAAATAACAATTGCCAGATATGATACCAGTGCTTCTTGACAAAGATTATTTTTTTGTTTTTTTAATAAATTTAAGAAATTAGTGACATCGGAGCACTGACCTCAGTATTACAACTCTCTCTCTCTCTCTCTCTCTGTTTCGTCTTTGAACGCCCATTTTTTGCACCCTGGATTATTTTTTATGCGATGCGAAAATCCTGCATGTTGCACGAGTGTATCATGCATGTTGCTCGAGGTGCATTCAGTTTATCAGTAATTTTATAGAATTAGCAACAACGTTTATTTCTTCCCTGTGAAATGTAATGCCATATCTCGTCGATTAATTCCTGTACCCATTTTTGCATCCGTAAGCTGCACAGTGGACAATGGCAATATATTTGCTGGACCCATCGACTGATATCAAAGGGCGCGGGCGTCAAGTGGAGTGTGTCAACCTATCGGCCACAACACCAACAAACTACGCGGCGCAACCCATAAAATAGCCTCTCCATAAACCACTTCGTCTCACAGCATTGATTGATATGATATAAAAACAATTCCCTAATATTGATCGTTTCATTCCTAATGTGACTGAAACATATATGTGTACCCATGTGGTGCGGTTTCGCGGGTTATGAACAGTTATTTTTCAGGTATACGTAGGTTAAAATGCCGAGATACAGTCGTGGCGAAACGTCTGTTCCTCTAACGTGTCCTTTGTTTACGTGCAGACGACAAAACTCGTCGCCAGCGCCACCTTTATTCACAATGCAACACTATCATACTCTGAGGTTCTAGTTAGAATTATCGGTTCTTTTAGAGCTTTCCTTTTATCGTATATATAGCCATTGTTGCTGCTGATACGGTGACGTCACTGCACAAGTCCCGCCCACTTTTTCAAAACACGCGAGACTGCAGTGAAGGGTTTGCACGTAGGCTCGAGTTTCTTCGATTTGGTGGTGTTTTTATGGTGACTTTTGTTGTTCCGTCGTCGGTTTATGGGGAAAGAATGAACAGATATAATTCCCTGCCCGTGACGAATGATATCCCTGAAAGTGTGTGGACAAGTGCGAATACGAAGTGGTCAAAACTATCGTCCTCTTAACACAAGGTAAATAGCCGGCCACTCAGTCTGTGGTTCTTTCTTTATCCCATATATTTCTTTAACTTGTTCAGCGTATTGATAGGCATATTTTGCTGTTGTAAATTTCAGCAACAAAAACTTTCATGTGCGTTAATCGACTGAGTGAAATATAACAGAAATAATGAAGGATTTAGTAGTACTGATGGCCATGTTCGGAGCCAGGGCGTCATCGGGCCAAATTCAGGATAGTGTAGTGAGACTGGGTAGCACCTCCTATTGAGCGATTTATTTTGCATATTACCCTTCCATATTCTCTTCTTTGTCAAATTATTTCAGTAGCGACAGTTTGCATATATAACAAACAAAAAATAAGGTACATTGCAGAATAAATCACTAAGAGACAGGTGTTAAGGTCTCGAAAACCACACAGAAAACAACCCAGTATAATTATTACATATTTTTTTTTAATGCTACGAACAGTTAAAGGAGAGAGTTGGCAGGAAGATTAAAAGAATGAATTATGAGGGAGACTGGTAATGTACACTAAAGGGTGAAGGGAGATTAATGGGTAAATAATGAAGAAAAGGGCGTGGTGTACGAACAGGGAGAGAGAGGTAAGGAGGGAGGGAGAGGAGGAAAGAGAGGGAGAGTAGAGCAGACGGAGAAGCAAGGGGATGTGAAGGAAAATATGCTTTGGAAGAGAATCTTGGAAGAGCAGTGAGAGAAATATTAGGTGGATGGAGGAAAGGAGAGGAACAAGGAGAGAGAAACAGAGAGGAGGGGGGGGGGAGCTGTGGAGGAGGGAATAATGCAGAGAGAGAGACAGAGAGAGAGAGAGAGAGAGAGAGAGAGGGGTAATGCGGGTGCAGCGTGGCTTCTTTCCTTGCGGTGCAGTCTCTTTTGTGAGGAAATGGAATATTATGGCGACCCACTTCCACCTCACTTTGCCTGACTCTGCCCTTTATTTTTGTCCTTTACTCTGTGTTTCTGTCACGTTTCCGGCATACCCTTTCTTTGTATTTCTTTTTTCTCCTTCAGTTTGATCATATTCTTGTCCTTTCTGCTGACCCCCTTCCTCTCCCTGCTCCATTCCCGTTTTTCTATTCTCATGAGCTTTTCGTACAGTTAAGAGTTTTATATATATCCTCCTTCTGTTCTGGTGTTATTGTATTTAGTGCCTATCCGTTCTTGAATCTTCACCATTTCGTACTTCTGTAATATTTCTTGGTTTCTCTATTCATCCTCACTTCTTCTTATGGTTGTAGCATCGCATTTCTTTAGATTTCCTTTCACTCGTCTTCTGTTATCGTAGTCATTGCTCTCCCTTTCTTCCTTCTTAACTTTTATACATTCCTTAATCTTCCCCTGTCTTTCTTTACCATTTTCCCTGCATTCACTTTCGTTATATTTCCTGTCCCTTTTGTGGTTTTGTGTTTATTATCATTTCCTTTACTTTATAGCCTTATGTTTTCATTCTTCTTCCTCTTTATTTATTATGGTCACGTATCCTATAGACACAATTTAAAATTCTCAGCCTGACCCTTTCACTGGAGAAGGTTATCGGGTTGGCATAGAACTGAGGTGGAAACTGTAGACTGCTGTGCCTCAGGGAACAGAGAAACTAGGTCACTAGGGGATAAAGATAATCGAATTAAACGAAACGAAAACTAGAAAGCACTCAGGGAGCGCATACCCTCGCCGAAGCTAATAATTTTTTTTATACCCGGATTGACCTCAAAAGGTAGCCAGCTCTTGCTTGACCTACTGGCTACTTATCCACCATATTTAATTGAAATCCGATAACTTTGTTTTATATACTGTATTTTTTTACACAGACTGATTTGGGTGAATACATAACCTCTGTCCAGCTTCGTTGGTGGGGGTCATAATATAAAACGAAGGAAACGGCGTTTATCCCTCCCTCCCCTCTCTCTCTCTCTCTCTCTCTCTCTCTTTCTCTCTCTCTATATATATACACACAAAGTTACAGACATACTGTGAAGCGAGTCATATCGTGAAATGCCAAGTCATTTCGTGAAATGGTAGTAAATTGGAATGGGTTAATTTTAGGCAGTGGTTAGGTTAGGCTGGGCTAATCTAGGTTACGTTTAGGTTAGATTAGGTTAGGTTAGGTTAATTTAGAAGAACGCTCAACATGACAGCGTTCATCTAAATAACCTAACCTAACCTACGCTTAACCTAACCTAACCTACGCTTAACCTAGTTTAACCCACCCTAACATAACCGCTGCCTAAATTAACCCATTCCAATTTACACTCATTTCATGAACTGACCAGGCATTTCACGAAATGGGTCGTTTCACAGTCTGCCTGCAACACACGCACACACACAATTATCTATCTATCTATCTATCTATATATATATATCCCTTTCCTTCTTACCCTCATAATAATAATAATAATAATAATAATAATAATAATAATATGAGGAAGCAGGTACTGCACCATAGTGTATAAAATTGTACATAAATAACGATCCAATCTAGAATTCACGTCCCCGCCATCCTGTCATTCCTCTGTCCCCTCCCTTTGGATATTCGTAGCAAACCCCATTGCATAAATAGCAGGTGCTGCTGTTTTTTTTTTTTTCCAGCTACGTAAATAATAACTCAGGCTTTTATGACTCAACCAGATGAATATAATTGTTTGGGGCCAGCCGGAGAGAGAGAGAGAGAGAGAGAGAGAGAGAGAGAGAGGAAAGAAAATATCAAAGCTGCAGAGAGAAATTCTAACAGAAAACGAGGAAGAGGGCTAACTCCACCAAATGTAGAACAGTGAAATAAACTGTACTAACACAGTGTACCCTTGCTTACCATCACTCTCGCGCCCCTTCCCTTCCCCTCTCACTCACTTCACACACCATCATTACTGCAAGTCGCCCTTCCCCCCTCCCGGGCAAGCTTATTCTATTTCAAAAAGCTTTAAATAACACAATACCCAGCCATCCCTTCCCTCTCTCGTCATTATGCGCAACTGTCCCCTCTACGAAATATACGTAATGCAGAACTGACTCCACCTTTGCCTGTTTTAACGCTATAACCTTCCCAGATGCCATGACGTTGTATTATTTGTGTTTCATTAATTTCTTGCGACTGTCAGAAAATTATACTTAGCAAAGAGGAGTTTTTTCATTCAATGCAGATATTACTGTGGACAAAATGTATTACTCTTGGCAGAATCTATTACTGTGGTCAGAATCTGTTACTCTAGACAAAACTATAAACATCGAGAGAATATGTATTTTTGTGAAGTTTGTGAACATAAGAGCAAAGAAGAAGAAGGAGAAAGACGAAGAAGAGAAAGGAGGAGAGAAAGAAAAAAAGAAGGAAAAGAAAAAAAAAAAGATGATAGAAGAAAAGACCGTCAAAAAGGCGACTTGTAACGAGGTCATCCTTTGTCGAGTATAACGCCTTAGTTTTCACCCGACAGAAGTGGGTCACACATCTGAAATGCTGTGTTGTGGTTGTCAGAATTTCCACTGGTCAGGGCTATGAGGTAGGAATGAGCCTCTTATCATTATACTCTTTTTACTCTAGCGCTTGCGTCATTTTGCAGTTTCTTCCACGTAACTCACTGGCAGAAAATGACAGTACCGTAGCTCTACGTCCAATCCATAGCAGGGCATTGTGACAAGCATCATATTCTAGTGCTAATCAATTCTTGCAGTGCCGGTGATGGAGAGATGGCAGTTTTAGGTCAAGTTACAGTAAAAGCAGTATAGAAGTACCGTATCAGTCTTCCAGTTTAATTCCTTTAGCCAACAACTGAGCTGAAAGAGGTAGTAGTAGTAGTAGTTGTTCCCTAGGCAGTCTGGCCGAACAACCCCGAGTCCCTTAGGAAGGCCATGGCCGAGACCGGGCTTTCCCACAGCGCTCTCAAAGAGTGTATGTTGTGTTGTTGGCGTAGGTGATTGTGTGCAATGCAGTCTTCCATAATATGCTTAATAGTATGGGGTGCTGTGTTGCATCCTGGACAGGCATCAGCGACGGAGTCATCCAGCCTCTTCTGGTAACTTAAGAGGGCTGGATGGTGCCCACATCTCAGCCTGGCCAGTTGGACCCTGTCCTCACGAGGAAGATAGGATTCAGAAGGGTGGATGTCAGGAGGCCGTGCATGCAGCTGTGTGTTGTCTTTAAGTGACTGAATGGAGCGGCGAGTGATCTGAGTGTGGATATGCTTCTGGAAGCTGGTCTGAGGTGGGCGAGGGGGGAGAGATGACAGTATTGGTGTATGGTATCGTGTGCTGGGTGTTGTTTTGATGTTCCTTGGTGTGGGTGGATGTGCTGCCATGTACCGTAGTAGATGTTGTGGGTTTGTGGAGGCTGCAGCAAGAAACTGGGTGCCTCTCATGTCTAGGTGATCTTTGACTTTGAGGACTTTGGTTTCTTGATGTAGGTGGTCTGTGGGTGTAGTAGCTGTGCAGCCTGTGATTATTTTTAGGGCCTTGTTCTGTATGGTCTGTAGAGTGTTGTAGTGTGTTTTGGTGAGGTTAGAAGCCCAGGCAGGGCTTGCATAATTCATCACTGAACGTATGTATTGTTTGTATACTGTGGTGGTAGTTTCTTTGTTGTGTCCGAATGTTGTATGGGCAAGTGACCTCAAAGCATTGAGTCTTGGTGTTATTTTATTTTTAATGTTTGTGATGTGTTGTTTAAATGACATTGATGTATTGTATGTTACACCAAGGATTTTGTGTGTGTGTGTGTGTGTGTGTGTGTGTGTGTGTGTGTGTGTGTGTGTGTATGTGTGGTAGGGGAGTGTTGTTTATGATGAGGTGTGGGATGTGACTTGCTGTCCAGTTTGTGAGAAGAGTCTCTGTAGATTTGTCTGGGGCTATTTTGAGCCTGTTTGTGGTGAACCATTCGTGTAGTGTGCTGAGGTAAGGTTGAATGATGTGTGCAGCTGTGTTTGCGTTTTGGTGCGTGCACCTGTTATATCATCTACATAGGAAGCTATGTGTATCTGTGGTGTGTGGGGTGTGGGTATGTCGTGCATGTATAGGTTAAAGAGTGTAGGGGACAAAACAGATCCTTGGGGGATGCCGTTTGTGAAGTTTCTGATGTTAGAAGACTGACCGGCAAATGTTACGTGTGCACATCTGCCTGCTAAGTAGTTTGCCAGCCATCTTTTTGTGTTATTGTGCATGTTTGTGTTGAGTATTTTGTTTGTGAGGTTGTGGCGGGGGATGGCATCAAAAGCTTTGCTAATGTCTAGTGTGATTAGGAGTGTTCTGTGTGGTGGCCTAGCTGAATTCATGCCATCGAAAACTCTCTGTGTAAGGTCTGTAAGAAGGGTGTTTGTGGAGTGTAGTGGCCTAAAACCATGTTGTGACTGGGCTAGGGGAATGTGAGGTGTGACTAGTTGTAGTACCAGTCGTTCAGTGACTTTAGAGGGGGTGCAGAGGAGTGTGATGGGGCGATGTGAGGAGGGTAAAGTGGGGTCTTTGTTGGGTTTAGGGATAGTGATGATATTGCCGTGCTTCCAGATGTTGGGTATTATGTTGTGTGAGTAGCTGTAGTTTGATATGTTGGTGAGTGCTTGTATGCCTTGTGGTCCAAGGTGTTTAAGGTGAATGTTGCTTATGTTGTCTGGTCCACAGGCAGATGAGTGCTTGAAGTTGTTAATGATGTGCTTCGTCTGGTTGTAAGTGAAAGGTGCATAGTCTGGGTCTGTAGGGAACTGTCTCTTACGTCGGATGATACGTCGGTCTTCGGGATGGGGGTTTAGATGGCTGACTTGTGAAAAGTGATTGATGAGAGTGTTTGCTTGTTGTTTGTTTGAGGGTATTGTGTCTGTTGTTGTGATGGCAGCGTGTGATTGTGTGGTGTTGCTGTTGGAAAGTGTGATGCTGTTTAGTGTTTTGTAGAGTTTGCTGATGTTTGTTTTGTGGTCAAATGTTTGGAGGTAATTTTTCCAGTTAGTGATTGCTGTTCTGATATTTCATTGTTTATTTCAGTGTTGAGTTCTTGTATTTGTTGTATGGTGTCTTGTGTATGGGGTGTTGGGGAGTGTCGCAGTGTGTCCCGTTGTCTCATGAGGCCTTGAATTTCTGGTGTGAAGTTGGGGTTGTGTCTCTGTTGCTGAAAGAGGTTTGGGATCTTTGCGTGGTTAAAAAAACAAGCTGTAATCTGTTTTTTCTTTTCGTGCGAGAAGGACTACGTGGAGTGAAAGATCAGGACTGAATCTGTGGCCAGCGTGGTTTAGATGAAGACGGCGAGAGAGAGAGAGAGAGAGAGAGAGAGAGAGAGAGAGAGAGAGAGAGAGAGAGAGAGAGAGACCCGTACCCACTAACTGGTTTAAAATTTGATAGTGCCCTTTGACCTTGACCTCCCACCACTTGCTCTCAGAATCGAAATAGGTCATTCTTGTTTAACCCTCCAGTCTTCCACCACGTGTATTCCAAACTGCATGAGTTGACCTCTCCCTGTGACCTAATTTGGATTGTCTCTGTGACCTTGATATTTGAGTGCTTGAAATAGATTCCCTTTATCCTTGCCTTACCCTGAACCGTTCCCTCAAATATAATATAAATTGGATAAATAATTGTTCAAGTTGACCCTGCGTATGACCATGACCTTTGACTCATTGTTGTAAAAAATATTAAGTAGGCTTCGTCTCTGATCCTTAGTCCTTCCGTTTCGCGTGGTCCCAACCAGATGAAAACTACTTTAGTTATATTGATCACACACACACACACACACACACACACACACACACACACACACACACACACACACACACACACACACACACACACACACACACACACACACACACACACACACACACACACACACACACACACACACACGTCTAGCAAATCATAACACCTGCTCTCGCGTCGTTAGTGGGGGTGTAAGCGGCATTAAAGTGCAAGAAGTGGTGGTTATGCGGTAGAGTAATGGGTTGGTGTAGTAAAGGTCACGAGATTTACGTCAGGCTGGGCAGGTAATGGGCTGGGATCTTCAACTTCCTTAACACTCGGGCCACTATGACTCTTAGCGGAATTAAATCACCTTTTGTTACCAGAGAGAGACTGCTAGAGTTGTCCCGACCATGGAAAGGTGAGTGGCGACTACAGTATTAATTTTCTTTTTCCTATGACCCTCAGCTGAATAATATAGTCTACCGTCAGCTGAAACAGAGGAAAGATAGCTCAAGCATAAGAAGGTTAATGGAGACAGCGTCAATATTTCCAGGCTTCTTTTCTCATCATCTTCTTCCTTAACTGTATATTGCCATTATCAGCTTCGTAACTGTTTATTGCAAATATCAGCTTCGTAACTGTTTATCGCAGTTATCAGCTTCGTAACTGTTTATCGCTATTATCAGCTTCGTAACTGTTTATCGCAGTTATCAGCTTCGTAACTGTTTATCGCAATTATCAGCTTCGTAACTGTTTATCGCAATTATCAGCTTCGTAACTGTTTATCGCAATTATCAGCTTCTATAACTGTTTATCGCTATTATAAGCTTCGTAACTGTTTATCGCTATTATAAGCTTCGTAACTGTTTATCGCAATTATAAGCTTCGTAACTGTTTATCGCTATTATAAGCTTCGTAACTGTTTATTGCAATTATAAGCTTCGTAACTGTTTATTGCAATTATAAGCTTCGTAACTGTTTATCGCTATTATCAGCTTCGTAACTGTTTATCGCTATCATCAGCTTCGTAGCTGTTTATCGCTATCATCAGCTTCGTAACTGTTTATCGCTATTATCAGTTTTAACTATCGCTGTTGTCGGCTTCCTTAACTGTTCATCGCTGTTCTTTCCCTAATCTTGTGCACCAAATTATTTTTTAAGTATGTACTCGTATACAAGCTTGCACTAGGCCGTCGGGTCGGTAAAACACTTCTAAATACAGGCCTCGAAACCTAACTCAGCACTGCACACAGGAATATTCTTTGGGATATCAACATTTAGAACATACTACAGTGGAAACGTCGATGAGTTTAGACCAACGCAGCCACAGTGGTTGATAATATACGGAGTGGCAGATTGCAGTGTGTTATCTAGTAGTGACATTGCAGTATGTTATCAAGGAGTGACAGATTGCAGTGTGTTATCATGGAGTGACAGATTGCAGTGTGTTATCATGGAGTGACAGATTGCAGTATGTTATCAAGGAGTGACAGATTGCAGTGTGTTATCATGGAATGACAGATTGCAGTATGTTATCATGGAGTGACATTGCAGTATGTTATCATGGAGTGACAGATTGCAGTGTGTTATCATGGAGTGACAGATTCAGTATGTTATCATGGAGTGACAGATTGCAGTGTGTTATCATGGAGTGACAGATTGCAGTGTGTTATCATGGATTGACATTGCAGTATGTTATCATGGAGTGACAGATTGCAGTGTGTTATCTAGGAGTGACAGATTGCAGTGTGTTATCTTGGAGTGATATTGCAGTGTGTTATCATGGAGTGACAGATTGCAGTGTGTTATCTTGGAGTGACAGATTGCAGTATGTTATCATGGAGTGACATTGCAGTATGTTATCATGGAGTGACATTGCAGTGTGTTATCATGGAGTGACAGATTGCAGTATGTTATCATGGAGTGACATTGCAGTGTGTTATCATGGAGTGACAGATTGCAGTATGTTATCATGGAGTGACAGATTGCAGTGTGTTATCATGGAGTGACAGATTGCAGTATGTTATCATGGAGTGACATTGTAGTGTGTTATCATGGAGTGACAGATTGCAGTATGTTATCTTGGAGTGACAGATTGCAGTATGTTATCATGGAGTGACAGATTGCAGTGTGTTATCATGGAGTGACATTGCAGTGTGTTATCATGGAGTGACATTGCAGTGTGTTATCATGGAGTGACAGATTGCAGTGTGTTATCATGGATTGACATTGCAGTATGTTATCATGGAGTGACAGATTGCAGTGTGTTATCTTGGAGTGACAGATTGCAGTGTGTTATCATGGATTGACATTGCAGTATGTTATCTAGGAGTGACAGATTGCAGTGTGTTATCTTGGAGTGACAGATTGCAGTGTGTTATCATGGAGTGACAGATTGCAGTGTGTTATCATGGAGTGACAGATTGCAGTGTGTTATCTAGGAGTGACAGATTGCAGTGTGTTATCTAGGAGTGACAGATTGCAGTATGTTATCATGGAGTGACAGATTGCAGTGTGTTATCATGGAGTGACAGATTGCAGTATGTTATCATGGAGTGACAGATTGCAGTGTATCATCATGGAGTGACAGATTGTAGTGTGTTATCATGGAGTGACAGATTGCAGTGTGTTATCATGGAGTGACAGATTGCAGTGTGTTATCATGGAGTGACAGATTGCAGTGTGTTATCATGGAGTGACAGATTGCAGTGTGTTATCATGGAGTGACAGATTGCAGTGTGTTATCTTGGAGTGACAGATTGCAGTGTGTTATCATGGAGTGACAGATTGCAGTATGTTATCATGGAGTGACAGATTGCAGTGTGTTATCATGGAGTGACAGATTGCAGTGTGTTATCATGGAGTGACAGATTGCAGTGTGTTATCATGGAGTGACAGATTGCAGTGTGTTATCATGGAGTGACAGATTGCAGTATGTTATCTTGGAGTGACAGATTGCAGTGTGTTATCTAATCTGTTAAACACCTCTCATAACTGCATATCAGTCTCATATTTTAAGCCCCCAGTGGTGAGATATTTGCCACTTTCTTTGCTTTATCATTTATGTATTTTGTCATATATCTTAGCAATATTCTTTTTCTCCATCTTTGTATTGACTTTAACGTGTCAGCTTTTAGTTCTCCCCCTCCTGCAAACTATTTCCTGCCTTCCAAATTCCTCCCATATTTTCTCCTCCACCGTTCTCTCTTTCCTTTGCCCTCCACGTATATCCCTTCCCCCTTTATTTTAATCCTTCCATCCCTCCTCTCCCTTCAGTGTTATCCTTGTCACAGCATTTTTCCTTCCCCTTTCTAAGCCTCTTTCTCCATTCCATAACTCTATATCTTGTTCCCCGTTTGTTGAATTTATCAGTCAACTGCACTTTGTCGATAGATTCTGTCTGGCTTTCTGTCTGTCTCTCACATTTTCTGTTGCTGTTGTTTGTCCTCTTGTAGCATGTTTCTTGTGCCGTATTTATGCAATTACTATGCTTTTTAGCCATCCATGCTCTTTTCTAAGCTACAGGATTTTTTTTTGTTTAAACTGGCTGTGCTCATTCCTAAGCTATTTTATATGATGTGTTCTGACCAATTTTGTAGTTTACTGTTTTAATACATTTCTAAGCCAAGATCATGCCATTGCAAGATTGTTTTTGCTTTTATTCACTACTGTGCATTCTGGCGACTACATATCAGTCTGTCTTTGTGTTTTTATTTCTTATGTTGCTGTTTGAATCCCCTGCTAAGCTGGTTCCTTCGTCTTCCAAGCATCTGTCTTCTTTCACTTTCTTCTACAGTGCCTTCTGTTTCTCAAGTCTATCCTTTGATTTGTTCTGTGTGTTTATGTATAGCCAGACGCTTTAATCCTGGACGGGGTGGCCACGATCAGATTGCCTTCATGTCGCCAGTCCCACGCTATGAGGCAACTCTCCCTCCAGCTTACACCACTCACTCATATACCTCTTCAAGCCTTTCCTCCACTTCATCCGCGGACTCTGTCTCCCCCTCTGCCGCTCCACTTCACTCACTTCCACTCTGTTAGTCAGTCTCACACCGCTGCTCTCTGTGTAAAGTCTTTCTGTTCGAAGAACCAGTGTTTGTCGGGGGCTCAGACTGGCAAGGCGTTAGTGCGGCCTCTCAGCATGACATTGCGCATGCGTGGTGTCCGTACGGGAGGGCATAGATATCTAACTGGTGCTTCACGTTTATAATTCACCTCACATCGTGCATACTTTGTCATGGCTGGTGATGAATATGGAATTAAACATTTTTATAGGAACAGTTTGGGGTGCTTGCACATTTAAGGGCGGGCAGCTCCGGGGATGGGCTTTCTTAGATTGGTAGATTCTGTTTATATTTGAATCATTTCGCCCTGTAGCACAGTTTCGAACCTTAATGCAAACCGACTGTAGTTCATTCACTATAACTTGGCCCAGATTTTCATCATTTTGCAGCTTATTTGACATAGCTCAGTGGCAGAAAATGACAGTTCTGTTGCTCTACGTCCTTGCAGTAACACTCCTTCGTGACTAGCATCTTATACTAGTGTTAATCATTTGTTGTAACTCAGCATTCAGGATGGAGGGACGGCAATTTTAGACCAAGGTATAATCAACAGACCATAATGGAAAACTGAGACGGTAAAATTGATTATCTGTCATATTGACCCCGTGTAGTTAATAGGTATAAATCTAGCCTTAATCTTTTGCAGAGTGTTAATTGCTAGTCTTTTGTGGTTCTACGTAGCTGCATCCTTCGCCTGGTGGTCTAGTTGTTCGAGCGCCTTAGTAGGAGTGATGACCTAGCATGGGTTTGATCCCCAAGAAGTAATTGGAGGTTTTTGATATTGTTATTTAGGAAATTAGCATGTCTTTTGCTCTAAAATTACTACCTTTGAAACCCAACACCTCTTTCTATATCGACGTGTATGCCTGTATTTCATTTTTCCATTTATTTGTTCATATATTAGTTTAATGTATTATATTTTGTGCATGGGCTACACATTCGTTGCCAAGGCCCTCCGGTTCTTCTACACGCAACGCAACCTTACATATCACCACTTGGGCATTAACCCCCACTGTCCATGGAGAACACAGGCAGTGGTGGTTTCATTCAGGACTGTGTGATGGTGTTAGTAGGGTGTTTGTATGACGTCGGTGAGAGGTGTCGAAGATCTGTAAAGGCTTGTAACAAAATTCAAATGATGAAACTGTTCCCTGCGGCAGTCTGAGATTGAACCCGCGCGCTATCAGGCAACACAGCGCCCGTCTAGCCACTTGAGGATAGTCTCCTGCGATCGCCAGATAGCTTTAACACTTTTATCGAAATTCAGATCCCCAAACTGTTCCCTGTCACGGTTTGGATTCGATCTGGCGTCATTTCGTACGGCAGTCCAGCAGTTTGTCACCTGACCCACACACCTGTTTCATTCTCATTGACACCTGTACTCTTATTTTTTTTCCTTATTATTATTATTATTATTATTATTTTTTAAGGGGGAACAACTTTGTTACTTTTTCCTGATACTTTAAAATGTTTTTCTTGACTGGAGCCTGAGGGTGCTAATACAATACAATTTCTTCTTTAACTTGTCTCAGATTTTCGTCCTTTTGCACCTTATTTCACAGAGCTTAGTGGCAGAATAAATGACAATAATGCAGCTTTACATCCTTTCCACAGTACTTCTTCTTGACTAGCATCCTATTCTAACGTAAATCAGTTGTTACCATCCAGTATTCAAGGTGGAGAGATGGCAGTTTTAGGCCAAGTTAGAGTAAAAAGAGTAAAGCAGCAATGACGCTTCAAATTAGAGGCAGATCTAATAATGTTTGCTTGATAACGCTAAGCAGTTCTGTATAGCCTAGTGAGTCAAAAGAGCCTGAGTGTGTCAAAACTTCAAAGGATGAATTTATCTTTGAACTACGGAATACTCAGTACTCTTAACTTGGCCCAGATTTTCGTCCTTTCGCAGGTCGTTTCACATAGCTTGGTGGTAGGGAGAGGAAAGACAGTACTGTAGCTCTGCATCCCTTCCATGGCACTTCTTTGTGACTAGCACCATATTCTGTGTTGATCACTTGCCATAGCTCAATACTCATGATGGAAAAATGGCAGTTTAAGGTCAGGTTAGAGCAAAAACAATATAGACGCTTTACAGAAGGTGAAAGGGAGATATTACATAAACAACATCCACTGACCTTATTTATACACTCTGCCAAAGTTGTAAATACGATTGCTTCTGTTTACATTAAGTTTGTTTTATACTTTACACTCCGGAGTTGTGACATTAGTATCTATGGTAATAATTTGTTATGACGAAGACAGGTATCGTAAAACTTGACGTGGATCCTTCATGAAAACAACGCCTTTTTGCCTGAATATTAGTGTGAAAAAATACGTATAGAGATAGTATAGTAAAAGTTAGTTAGGATTCTGTATAACGAAGATCCAGAATACTTATCACAGTTCCCTTTCTTTGCTGCAGGTAAACACAAACACACAAGATTCCAGACGTCTTAGGAAATGTTCTTAGGGAAATGATTTTAGCAGTGGGTATGATTTCCCTATTTAACGTAACTAATATTCTCTCTCTCTCTCTCTCTCTCTCTCATTTAAACTTACGGCGAGGTGTCAGATAAGAGGAAAGAGTAAGTCGACTTTCTATTCCCTGAAAATCAGAAATTACCTTACATACTTCCTCAGAATCGTCGAAATTGACCTAAGCCGTAATTTTGTTGTCGAGAGAGAGAGAGAGAGAGAGAGAGAGAGAGAGAGAGAGAGAGAGAGAGAGAGGGAGAGAGTAAACCTTGTATCTAGTGTGTGTCAAACACTGACTGATGTGATGCTCATGGAAGAGGAGAGAGGGATTAGGTGAAACACTTGTGAAAAAGGCATTTGTAACAAACCCTTTCTTGCTATAGGAGAGAGAGGGAGAGAGAATGTGCGTGTGTGCGAGCGTGCTTCCGTGCGTTGTGTAATACTCGGCCAAAATATGTATATAAAATGATGCTTGGAGCAACTAAAACCAAACACCGAGTTCAGAACAAATTATAATGTGTTAATTCATATCGTTTACAGGCGTTGTCATCGCAACCTGATTGTGTGAAATGATATTTTATTTTTCCAGTGAGTTATTATCGTTTGTCATATTAGTCGTATTGGTACTCACACAATGTATACCAGGAGATTATGTTAGTATTGATGACATTTGTGTTAGTTTTATTCATACATACATACATATATCTATCTACCTATCTATCTACCCCCCCACATACAGGTGTATATATATATATATATATATATATATATATATATATATATATATATATATATATATATATATAATCATCATCATCCGGACCTCCTTTCCCATCCTGGGGCAAGGTCAGGAGTAGCAATGTCCAGACAGCCCAATTTTGCCCAATCCAATGGGCCACACTTCTATTCACTCATCATTCAAGGCCCCGGAATCCTTGCACTATTGGATACGCCAAAACCTTTCACCACGTTCTGTAGCTTCACATAAACGTATCCGACTGAGTCAATCCGGACGCTGCCACGTTAAAAAGGGGGTGCCAAATCCCTGATCATGCACTTCTCCTCACAAATTCATCCAGCCAGCTAGATCTCTTGTCAGTTCCCTAGCCTCACCGACTTCCAAACCTCTCTTCCTCACACACTCATCCACCACATCTCTCCACCTTCTCCTTGGCCTACCTTGCCTCCTCCCTCCTTCAAATTCGCTCAGATATACCTTCTTCACAACTCTATTGTTATCCATTCTCTCTACGTCACCATACAGTCTTAGTACAATCTATTCGATTCTGGTGTCCACCGACTTCCTCACTCCACATCTTTCATGAATCACATTATTTCGTATCCTGTGCAGCCTCTGTACTCCACATGCATTCCTCAGCAGTCCCATCTCCACTGCTTTAACTCTTGACTTTTCTTTTTCATGCCACACCATAGTCTCACATCCATATGTTAAAGTTGGCACTAACACTCCTTCATGTAAGCCTCGTGCAGCTGCAACACTCAAGCCTCTATTTCTCATCAAAGCCTTCATTTCTCCAGCTACTTTACTTCCTTGTGTCACTCTACTTTCAACTTCTTTTGCACATTTTCCTCTTTTTTCTATCACTGTACCCAGGTATTTGAACTCTCTCACCAATTCCAGTCTCTCTCCATTCACTGTAACATCGCAGTGGGAGTCACCTTCTCTCTCAGTAACCATCACTTTACTCTTTTCTACATTTACTCTCAAGGCACGACGCTCACAAACATCAGCAAAACTCTGCACCAGTCTACCAAGTTCTTGTCCGGTACTTGCAAGCAGTACTGCATCATCAGCATACAACAAGTTTGAGATATTCCATCCATCACCATTCATTACCAACGCCATCCCTCTCTCCATTACTCGTGTTTTTACTTCTTTCATTACCCTATCCACATATATATTGAACAACCATGGGGACATCACACAACCTTGTCGGACACCCACACCGACCGTGAACCGTTCACTTAGATGCCCATTAACCCATACACATGCATGCATTCCTTTCTCATATCCTTTGACTAATGCAAGAAAGCCTTGGTTTAATCACGCTTGTTCTAATGCTGTCCGCATCAAGGAGAGGGTCTATAAAAGGTACCAGAGCCAACCCACCCCTGAATCACATCTTGTTTATATTTCTGCCCGGAATCGTGCTAAGTTTGTTCTTCGCACTGCTAAAACTAATTTCATCTGTACTAAGTGCGCTCAACTCTCCAACTCGAATTCTTCCCGCTCCTGGCACCAAAAACCTTTCTAACAACTTTACCTCATCATCCTTCCCTCCTCTTTTCTATTCTGATGGCTCAGTAGCTATTTCTTCTACTGATAAAGCAGATCTCTTCGCTCAGACTTTCTCTTCCAGTTCCACCTTAGACGATTCCGGCGCTGTTCCTCCATCATTTCCCCCCCTCAGACTTCCTCATGGCTGACATTAATATATTCTGCCATCACTGGCCTCATTGCTAACAAGGCATATGGGCCTGATGGAGTCCGTCCTGTTGTCCTTAAGAACTGTGCCTCTGTGCTTACACCCTGCCTAGGTAAACTCTTGCGCCTTTGTCTGTCAACTTGTACCTTTCCTTCTTGCTGAAAGTTTGCTTTCATTCAGCTAGTCCCAAAGAAGGGTGACCGTTCCCAACCCTCCAACTATCGTCCAATTGCTTTAACGTCCTGTATTTCAAAAGTTTTCGAGTCAGTTCTTAATAGAAAAATTTTAAAGCATCTTTCCTATTACAACCTTCTTTCTGATCGTCAGTATGGGTTCCGTCAGGGACGCTCCACTGGCGATCTTCTCACCTAGCTTTCAGACTCCTGGTCATCCTCGTTTCGGGACTTTGGTGAAAGCTTTGCCATTGCACTTGACATCTTAAAGGCTTTCGATCGAGTCTGGCATAAATCTTTAATTTCCAAACTGCCCTCTTACGGTTTCTATCCTTCTGTCTGTGCCTTCATCAATAGCTTCCTTTCTTGTCGTTCTATAGCCGCTGTTGTAGAAGGCCATCGTTCTTTTCCTAGATCTATCAACAGTGGTGTTCCTCAGGGCTCTATCCTATCACCAACTCTCATCCTTTTATTCATTAATGACCTAAGATGTACATCTAACCCTATCCACTCATACGCTGATGACTCCACCCTTCACCTTTCCATTCGATTCCCACAACGTCCATCTCAGCAGTTACTTCAACAAACAAGGGATTTGGCTATGGCACACTTAATGTCTGACTTGGCTCGTATCTCTGATTGAGGTAAAAATAATCTTGTTTTTAATGCATCAAAAACTCAGTTTTTACACTTATCAACCCTACACAATCTTCCACGGGAGAACCCTCTAAGGTTTAATAATATCCAGCTCAATCCTGCATCATCCTTGAACATGCTTGGGGTTTCATTCGCTCGGGACTTATCTTGGAAAAATCATATTGCATTTCTTGTAAAATCTGCTTCCAAGAGATTAGTTGTGCCAAGCCGTCTCCGTACCTTCTTTACCCCTGCATAGTTGTTGACTTTATACACTGGTTTTATTCGCCCCTGTTTAGAGTACAACTCTCATGTGTGGGGAGGCTTCCCACATACAGCTCTTCTCAGTAGGGTTGAATCAAAGGCTTTTCGTCTCATCAACTCTCCTCCTCTTACTGGCTCCCTTCAGCCTCTGTCTCTTCGCCCCACTGTTACATCTTTATCTCTTTTCTGTCGCTACTTCAATGGTCACTGCTCCTCTGAACTGTCCTCTTGCATCCCTCTACCTTTACGACGGGTGCGTAGCACCCGTATTGCAACAAATTCTCATCCCTTTTCTGTCCAGCTCTCTAATGCAAGAGTTAATCGTTACTCCCAGTCTTTCATTTATGCAACAGGTCAACTCTGGAACTGTCTCCCTCTGTATTTCCTAAATAAATAAATAAATATATATATATATATATATATATATATATATATATATATATATATATATATATATATATATATGGTAGGTGGGGTGCTCACCATCCACTCACTCGATGTAGTGCTGCATATATATATATATATATATATATATATATATATATATATATATATATATATATATATATATATATATATATGGTAGGTGGGGTGCTCACCATCCACTCACTCGATGTAGTGCTGCTCACGAGTGTCTGCCCTTTCCTCTCCTTCATCCTTCTTTCCCTCCATCCACTTCTGTCTTTCCTTCATTCTTTCCTCGTCCTTCTGCCTGTGGGTGACTTTATACTCCTTCTTCATCCTTTCTTTCTTTTCTTCATTCTTTCCTCTTCCTTCTGCCTGTGGGTGACTCTACACTGAGTGACAAGCCAAATGGGTTCCTGTACACCAGGAAACCATTTACTACGCTGGGTGGTGACCATATAACCAAATTTTGGCTCCTGGTGGTTTAGTGGGTAATTACGGCGCTCCAGTCGGATTGAGCCAGTGAAGGTTTATATCCAAGGGATGGTTGGGGTTGATTGCTCACGTTATGCTACTCAAGGATGAGTGACGCTGGTCACTCTCATCTTAAATGTGAAGACCAACATGCCTAGCCCCGGGCTTCTACGCTCCTCATGGGGCAATGTAGGACTGGATGATGAATATACACACAGACACACACACACACACACACACACACACACACACACACACACACACACACACACACACACACACACACACACACACACACACACACACACACACACACACACACACACACACACACACACACACACACGTGGTGGAGCTTAAAAGATGCAATTTTTATCATAGCCCTTACTCTTTAAAAATGTTCCAGTTAAGCTAAAAATATTTAGACAAAAGTTTGAACCTTCTGGTTAATTATATATAGGAAAGCAGCTGGGGTTGATGAGGTGTATGCAGAGATGCTTAAGTGTAGTGGAGAGAGAGGAATGAAGTGCTTGTTGGAGATATGTAAGAAGGCATGGATGAGTGAAACTGTGCCTGCAGGGTGGAAAAAGGCTGTGATTGTACCCCTGTAGAAAAATAAAGGTGAGCGAAGTGAGTGCAGGAATTATCGTGGCATAAGTTTATTGAGTGTGGTAGGGAAGGTATATGGAAGAATTATTATAAAGTAAGAGTGATATCAGAAGTCCTAGTGAGTGATGAACAGGGTGGCTTTAGGAGTAGCAGAGGATGTGTGGATCAAGTATTTGCAGTGGGATAGGTAGCAGAGAAGGCTTGTGAGAAGGACCATAAGCTGTTTATGACATTTATGAATCTGGAAAGAGCATACGACAAAGTAGACAGAGAGGGATTATGGAAAGTTTTGCGATGTATGATGTAGATGGTAAGCTGCTAGGTGCTGTCAAGAGTTTTTATGATGGTAGCGAAGCATGTGTAAGGATTAATGGACATCTAAGTGAATGGTTCACGATCGGTGTGGGCGTGCGACAAGGTTGTGTGATGTCCCCATGGTTGTTCAATATATATATGGGTAGGGTGATGAGAGAAATAAAAACACGAGTAATGGAGAGAGGGATGACGTTGGTAGTGAATGGTGATAGATGGAATATCTCAAATTTGTTGTATGCTGATGATACAGTACTGCTTGCAAGTACCGGACAAGAACTTGGTAGGCTAGTGCAGGGTTTTGCTGATGTCTGTGAGCGTCGTGCCTTGAGAGTAAATGTAGAGAAGAGTAAAGTGATGATTACTGAGAGAGAAGGTGACTCCCAGTGTGATGTCACAGTAGAGAGAGACTGGAATTGATGAGAGTTCAAATACTTGGGTACCATGATAGAAAAGAGAGGAAAATGTGCAAAAGAAGTTGAAAGTAGAGTGACACAAGGAAGAAAAGTAGCTGGTGCAATGAAGGCCTTAATAAGAAACAGGAGGCTTGAGTGTTGCAGCTGCACGAGGCTTACATGAGGGAGTGTTAATGCCAGCTTTAACATATGGGTGCGAGACTATGGTGTGGCATGAAAATGAAAAGTCAAGAGTAAGAGCAGTGGAGATGGGACTGCTGAGGAATGTATGTGGAGTACAGAGGGTGGATAGGATACGAAATAATGTGATTCTTGAAAGGTGTGGAGTGAGGAAGTCGGTGGACACCAGAATCAAAGAGTCTCCTGAGATGGTATGGTCATGTAGAGAGAGTGGATGACAATAGAGTGGTGAAAAAGGTATACCTGAGCGAATTTGAAGGGAGCAGGAGGCGAGGTAGGCCAAGGAGAAGGTGGAGAGATATGGTGGATGAGTGTTTAAGGAAGAGAGGTTTGGAAGTCGGTGAGGCTAAGGAACTGACAAGTGATCGAGCTGGCTGGATGAATGTTGTGAGGAGAAGTGCATGATCAGGGATTTTGGCACCCCTTGTGAGCATTGCAGCGTCCGGATTGACTCAGTCGAATACGTTTGTGTGAAGCTGCAGAATGTGGTGAATGTTTTTGGCTTATCCGGCAGAACTAGGATTCCGGGGGCTTGAATGATGAGTGAATGCAAGTGTGGCCTATTTGATTTGGGCAAGTTTGTGCTGGCTGGACATTGCTACTCCTCACCCTGCCCTTGGGTGGGAAAGAAGGTCCGGATGATGATGATGATGATGATGATGATGAGTTCAGTCATCACAAAGAACACAAAAATGACAAATTTGTTAACAGAAATACGGAAACAAATCGTTATTGTTATGTAATACGCGTAATTGCTTACGGTGATATTCATGTTCATCAGCAGTTTGTTACATACATGTCTTAAAGGCAGTAGAAATGCAACAAAATCAGTGTACTGTAGTCCACAGGTTCCTGTCAATATCTCTCTCTTGCTGTCTGGATAAAGCTGCCGATGCTGGTCACTGATTTGTTGTAAGAACTGAAGTTGTGATTCGTCTTTTGTCAAAAGGCTATTGTATTCTTAATCCAGAGCAGCGTCAAGTTCAGCATGATCATTCACCACTTTGATGGTGCGGACAGTCATTGCAGCTTCCTGCAAGTCTTCCCGTGTGTCCCACATGTCTGGATCGACTTCGAGAAATGTATCTGGAAGCTGCATCATTTCAAACACTCATACTCGTGACTGAGACAAAATCTTCAAGGGTCTGGTCCCCGAATGAATTTGAATTGACACTAATTCGTTTTGTATGACCCTGGTCAAATTCATCATCCTTTCTAATGATGCTCACCATCAGCTCCTTTGTTGAAGTTGTCAAATAGGGCCAATCCATCTAATTCCGGTGACAGGTACCACAAGTAATTAGAAAACTTCTGTGCCGTAGCCTTTGATGTTGCAGGGTTGATTGTGGTGTAATTTAGAAGTGATTTCAACAGCAGGAAATCGTTGTATGGAGTATTGGCTGCCAAGGGAGCCATTACCCAAGCATTGAGATAAACATGTACTGCAAAAACACACACTTCTTGGAATCCCTTTTCCTCTTTCAGTGTCAGGGTGAACTGGCCACGAAACATCCAGATCTTAAAGGAGTAAATAACTTTCTGACATCCATCGAGCATGGTGCATGGCCCCAGGTGCCATGAATCGGACTCCTCTTGCTGGAACAGCACCAAGAAAGACAATGACCAATTCAAAAAATTCTTTGTAGTCATCTCTTGGCTGGTTCTCTTCCAGATGTCTGATTACGAACTCGATTGTGCTTTCACTAATATCTTCATCTAGCCCAAATATAGTATCGTTTTCTTTCCTGTTTCACATTTCTTTTGATCAACAAATGCCCAGTATTCTTTGAAATACTTGAAGAGAGGAACCTCAGGATATGATGTGATACCCAGACAAACTTGAAACGCTGTACCAATGGCCAACTCCATGATGTGATATCTACGTGCGAATGATAGCAACTCCTTACCAAGGTTTTGTTCCAAGAGGACACAAGTGCCAACAATCTGACCGGTGTCTGAGCTAGTTGTATCAAAGCACATAGCACGAACACGCTTGGCTACACCCCAGTCTTCCAATGCCATGTGGATGGCTGCTGCCTGGACCTCACCGGTTCCACTTGGCAGCTTTGCGACTGGTAGCAAAAGAGAAAGACCTCTGTCAGAAGTAATTACTGGGAGTCGTTCAACCTGTTATTTGCTAGTCCGGTCAACATTAAGTTGCCATCCCAGTGAACAACCAAAGGTACATTGCTCTGGAACTCTGCTTTTAACCCTGCTGCCTGTTTAGCTCTGTGTCTCGTTCTTTGCCTGCAAATCGAGTCACGATTGACAGCAAGATCATCAGTGCTGTGACGTAATCTCTAGACTGTTCCAGTTGTAACAAATATTGCCTCGTTCTGTCCATAGTTGCTGCAAGTTGTGGAGTGATAACACTCTTTCTACTGCGCTTACTCTTTGTCCAAGCCTGGAATGTGCAGCCTTCATTACGTAGGTCACTTGTTGTTTCGTACTGACTATTGCCTGCATCCTCTTCACTTGAGTTAGCACGCGATGATTATATCAGTGCTGCTGTTTCAGCTTCCCTTCTTTGCATATCTTCCATTCAGCGACACCTTTCAAGATTCTGCTCCTTCTCGTCTTCTGAACGCTTTTCTTGTGCAGCTAATGTTCCATCAATAGCAGCCACTGATCCTCTTCTTCCAGTTTCACGATGAGCTAGCCAAAAAAATCTTTGTCCTCAGCAAGAGTCATCATACTGGGAGCATCTGCTTGAGCAATGTTAAACAGATCCTCAACCTTGGAGACAAACTCAGTTCCTCTAGCTTGCTGCGTTAGACTCCTGCCCCCTCTTAAGCAAATGTGGGTCTTCAAATGTCCATTCTAGTTTTGTTTGGCAGTTCTGCGGATCTCTTACTGGGATTCTTGCCATCTGCCAGAATGTTGTGATTTTTGCCACTGCAGCTGATGATGACTGTCGGATAGTTTCCACCAGTACCTGATGGTGATGTACGTAGAAAGAAACCAAGTGCCATGCGCTGTGAAGGCAGAATACTTCCTGTTAAATCAGTAACAGTGGATCCAAGCAGATAAACTTGAGTTTGGGATTTAGTTGCAGCTGCCATATTCCACTCATGTGGATCAACCTGACGAATAAACGGCAGAAAAAAAAAAAGTACAAATGAATATATTCAAATTGCAGAGGCTGTCTTGTTTTTATAAAATTTGAAATTATATTCAAAGTTATGAAATGTAATCATTTATAGGCAACTGTTTTTAGAGAATAAAATATATATACCTGCAATTCTGTGCTGCTCAGTTGATCAGAAATGTGTATTGCAATAATTTTGCATTTGCTACAAATAAACATTAATAGAACCAGTATAGCTCTTTTATGATAGAATTTTTAATTCTGTAAAAACACACACAGCTGAATTATAAACATGTGGGACAAAAATGGTGGTGTCAGCGCATTGTGCAAGTGACCCAGCGGGCTGGAAATTTTAAAACATTAGAATTTCTGAATCAGAATTTACACTGAATACTGCAGTGTATCATGTACGGTACAAACTATACTGTACCAGGCTTATGTCATCAGTGAACATACAGGGTGATTCATGGTACAATAATATTATTTGGCTACCTGTAATTCACACAGGTACAGTGATATGGTTCACTATATTCAAGAGTATCCAATGCGGAACCATGATTAAATGATTACAGAACATCAGTGTTGTTGAGCTGCCGCCAAATGTTTGCCAAATTCACTGATATTTTGCTTGATTTTATTCTCTTGTATTCAAGCAAAATTAAGGGGTAAAAAGTTGATATTTTAAAATGTCGATAAACAAGCTCCACCCTTATATATATATATATATATATATATATATATATATATATATATATATATATATATATATATATATATATATATATATATATATATATATACTGTATACGTCTATATAGGTAGATAGATATAACTGATATACATGAGCCCAGTCGAAGGAAATATATTTTCACAACACCCTGAGCCCAAACCTTCTGTACATCCAAGGTGTGTGGACGACATCTTCACCAGTGCCAAAACCTTGGACGACGTTCTTCATATGATATAATATTTCCAAGCAAAACTCCCTCTCAGTTTCACTCATGAGATGGAGGTAAACTGCAAACTCCCTTTCCTCGTATGGAAATCATGACCTCGTTTAGTTATCATCACGTCAACAGCACTTTTTTGCCCCTATGAGAGAGAGAGAGAGAGAGAGAGAGGAGTGCTCAGGCAGCTTGTAATCTCTTCTTAACAACAAAAAAAGCCAGTGGGGATTTCAGCTTGCTTCTACTTACCTGTCATTGAGCAATATTCAGTAGTCAGCGTAAACCCTTGCCTGACAGGAAGAGTGTTGGGTGTTTCTTTCTTGTCTGGTGCTTTCTGTGGGATGAAATAATGTGTGGGTTTAGTGAGAATTGAAACAAAATACAGGAACGCCAGTATCAATAAGAATAGTTATATTTGCTGAAGTTTTTTGTATCCTGTTTAGTAGTAGCTCGTAGAACATTTTTTTTCTCATTTTTATTAAACTGCTGCTAGATGATGAACAACTATTTATTTTTCTTTCGTGCTGAAGGGATTACCTGAGGATAGACAATGACCTGTGTTAGTTTCTCCACGTGGGTCAGAAGTCCATGCTACAGCTAAGTGACCTGGACACCGAAGTCAGCTGTAACCCTTCCAGATCCAAAACAATCCTCGGAGCTTAATATTGTCATCCAGAGATGGGGGGGAAACGTCCTCTTGGTGATGGGATTAAGGGCCACATTTTAGGTGACATGGAGACCTTCGTAACACCTCTTCATTAGCGATTTATTATGCATGTCACACATGAGTATTCTCTTGTGTGTTAGAAATGACTTTTTGATATCAGTATAGTTTCCTCAACAGCACATACGGAAATATACAAAGTAAATCGCTAAGGAAGAGATGCCACGAAGCCGCCTGTGTCACCTAGAATACGATGCTAAATGTAGCGAAATGAGTCGTCAATTAGCAAAGGTAACAACAGTACAAAACAGGAACAGTTGCAGTTACAGCAGCAGCAGCAGCAGCAGCAGCAGTAATAGTTTTCAGTCTTAGCAGAATATCGTTTCATTAGAGACAAACCTCAATTCAGAGCCCGTTTTAGACCATTCACTGCCTCATCCCAGTTAACCAGTGATTATAGAAAAAGTTACACAGTTTTTACTAGTTCTCCCTGCATTTTAATTTTCTTTTAATGGTTTCAGTATATTTGTTGCCATTTTCTTTACATTTCATTCTTTATTTTCTTTATCTTTTAACAATTTTCTTTAGCTTCCCTTCTTTACTTTCATCATTGCAGTTTCTACACTTTGTCCCCTACGGTATTTTCTTTCATTGTGTCATTTATTGATTTCCCTTCTCTATATTTAGCGCCATTTTCTTTACTTTCCCCTCTTCATTTTCTTCGTCATTTTTTACCATATTCTTCAGCCTCTTTACTTTCAGATTTGGATTGTTTACTGCTTTCCCCTCTTGTGTTTTTATTTCTTTATTAGTTTCCCCCTCAATATTATGCCATTTTCTTACTTTCCCCTCTTCGTTTTCTTCGTCTTTTTACCATTTTCTTTAGCCTCTCATCCTGTCTTTCAAATATGCCATTTTTGCCTGCCCTCCCTCCTTTTATTTCTTTTCGTCCAATTCCCTCCACCATTAGCACTCTCAAATACCCGGGATATTTACGCAAACGTGCAAATATCCAAGGCAGCTCTTTTCTGGAATTCATATGTAAATTTTATAACATTACGAAGGCGGGGGCGCTTAAGCCGTTTAGAAGTTATATATATTTTTTCGCTAATGTCAGAAGTCTTTACTACGTTTGTGTAATACGTAGTCTACGTACATTATACCCACCCACACGTATCTCTCTCTCTCTGTCTGTCTGTCTGTCTGTCTGTCTCTCTCTCTCATACACACACACACACACACACACACACACACACACAGGTTACAGACAGGCTTATGTAGAGACGGGATAATTTTTTTTTCCCTGTCTCTGTCTCTGTCTCTGTCTCTCCCTCTCTCTCTCTCTCTCTCTCTCTCTCTCTCACTCACACACACACACACACACACACACACACACACACACACACACACACACACACACACACACACACACACACACACACACACACACACACACACACACACACACACACACATTCTCTCTCTCTCTCTCTCTCTCTCTCTCTCTCTCTCTCAGCGGAATAAAATCGTCTGAGGTTGGCATATAACGTTAAATTAGTCTCGGTCAATAAAAGCTTAACCAAAAACTGTCTCGAAGGGTTGGATTCTCACATCATGAATTCGGATTCTCGAAATGCAAAACCCAATTTGATTTTCCACCACAGGATAGAGTTTGCTGCCTCTTAGTCCCTCTTCGCCTAGCAGTGAGAGAGAGAGAGAGAGAGAGAGAGAGAGAGAGAGAGAGAGAGAGAGAGAGAGAGAGAGAGAAGTACGATCGGGGACGTGGCTGTGAAATTAATGGTTGCATGTCGTATTCTTCGGGATGACAGAGAGAGAGAGAGAGAGAGAGAGAGAGAGAGAGAGGGGTGGGGGAAGAGCGCCCTAATGACCAGGTGTAGAGCATATGCATAAATTTTTAACCTTGTAATTAACGAAACATTAATATGTAAGCAAGTTATAATGGTTTTAATCTAACTTCACGCATAAAGCCTGAGAGAGAGAGAGAGAGAGAGAGAGAGAGAGAGAGAGAGAGAGGAAATTAATCCAAGTCAGTGCACGAACATCAGTTTATGTTGATGATGAACTATTTTTTTTTTTTAAGATTTTTTAAGATGTAAAGGAAAAAAATGAACTAACCTAACCCAGTATACATTTGTGATGGAAGACTTGATGCAAAATAGGCGAGGAATGGGTAGGGGGGGACTGCTGTAGGTCATTTGGTAATGGTTATCCACCTCTTCGTGACTAGCATTATATTCTGGTGTTCACCTTCTGTTAGGACTCGGTATTCAAGATGGGGGGGGGGGTAATTTTTGGTCAGATTAAGAGAGTGTATGGGAATGAGGTGGAAGGTGGGGGGAGAGGGAGGGGGAGACCGAGGATGAGATGGAGGGATGGAGTAAAGAAGTATATGAAAGCGGGGTGTTTGGAGAGCAAGAGATAAAATGCTTGTGGAATTTGCTGAAGGGAATAGTTCTTTCAAAGCAATGACAGAAACAAAGGAACAATCAGATAAACAAAGTGTGAACTGAACTTGGAAGGGACTGAATAGGGAAACAGATAATAAATAGAGAAACAAAATATAAAATACATTGCATCTTCACTGAGAAATCACGTGCTGGTACAGTGGAAAAGCTAAGTAACTTAACCGAAAAGAGTAAATGTAGGAATCGAGCAGAGCAATGATGAGAGGCAACGTAGTAGAGAGAGAGAGAGAGAGAGAGAGAGAGAGAGGCTAATTAGTGGGAAACTGCCAAACCTTGTAGGCGTGAGGGCGTAGGCAGCAGAATTTAGCATGTTACTTCAGAATATAGACCAGCAGTTGATGGACGGGGTAATTACCGACGCAGGGAAGATAAATGAAACTTCACTCTGATGTTAAATGAAGCATCTCGGGACGTAGACAACACCAAAACAACAACAGGAAACAGGGAATACAAAGAAGCTACTGGCGAAAAGAAGAAACGTAACTGTAAGGACGAGGAGAGATCACACCGAAGCAGCCAAACTAAAGAAAACTATCAAGTAGAAGAAAAAGGAAGATATTCGAAACCTTCCTGGATAAGAGACGAAAACAGAGGATACAATCACAACAGTCAAAACGGGCGTGGGCGGGTAAGAGTCTACGTATAACAGGTAACAGATGGTCAGTCAGGGTAACTGAGTGGGGGATGGAGTGAGAGGACGAGGCAAACAGAGAACGAGATGACAAAATGGGATTCCGAAATTAGCTGAGATTGGATGGAACAGGCTAACATGGCAATACGTCAGAGTGGAAAAAAATTGGAAATGCTTTATCATGAAAAAGTGACTCATGCTGCTGTTGCTGGTGGTGGTGGTGGTGGTGGTGATGGCGATGATGATGATGATGATGATTTTGGCTTTTATTAAATTTTAGCTCCTAATGTGTAAAAAAATAAGGACTGTAATTATCTGTGGACACACATCGACCTGTTAGTGATAATCATAAATACGAGCAATTGTTTTCGTCCTATTACGGTTTGCAGAATGTTTATTTGCAGCTGCATACATACACACGTCAAATTTCTCTCTCTCTCTCTCTCTCTCTCTCTCTCTCTCTCTCTCTCTCTCTCTCAAACGTCTGGAAGATATAGGTCAGCAAGGAGAAAAGAAGGGAGATGCTTTTGGAAAATACTGAAAATGAGGTAGGGAGAAGAAAGAATTAGGAAGGAGGAAGAGACAGGAAGATGGAAGAAAGAGCAGATAAGAAGCGTGGGTTATGAACAGGAAACACATGGATAAGTAAGGAATATTGAAAAACAGTGAGAGAATGAAATGAATGAAGAAAGAATGTTACAGTATATGAAAACAATAATGAAAGAAAAGCACTCGGGAGTCGAATGCTAATCGCCCACTAGAATATGCTGTTGCCCAAGTCCAAGATTATGGCCATATCTTTATACCCTGAAGGTTTCATGTTGATAGCTCAAATCGTTCATGAGATATAATGGTGATAAAGGCTGGCGGTAAAAATTAGTTGACATTTGGCAGTCATTTTGGTGGCCTTGACCTTGACCCCGAGTGCCCATTTTCGAACTCTGCCAAGATTATGGCCATATCTTCATACCCTGAAGGTTTCATGTTGATAGCTCAAGCCGTTCATGAGATATAATGGGAACAGGTGTACACACACACACACACACACACACACACACACACACACACACACACACACACACACACACACACACACACACACACACACACACACACAGGCAAAAACATTATCGCTCATCCTTCTAAAGGCGTGCGATAATTATAGATATAAAACTATAGTAAGGAGGAAACGAGGAGGCAGAGATGGGATTCATGTTTAGAGTTGGGAGAATAAAAAAAGTAGGAGAGAGAGAGAGAGAGAGAGAGAGAGAGAGAGAGAGAGAGAGGGAAGGAAAGGAGAATGACTGATAATTTTTTTTTACGTGTTCCCCAGTTCCTTGGATTGATGTTTTTTTACCTTGAATGCGGTGGCGTTCTTCATATTCTATTTCTGGAAGCTGTATTTGGCTTCTGGAGAGAGATTTCAAACATGAATGAGTAATAAGCCTTGTAACCTCTTCACTACTGGAGGACTCTTGCTAACCTCAATAAAGTAGTTTGGCAGTAGCAAGGTGAACAAGAGGGGTTGATATAAGAAGGTATTATTGCCTATAGTTCATTCATTTTAACTTGATCCAGATTTCCAACCTTTCGCAGCTTATTTCACGTAGTTCAGTGGCAGAAAACGACTACTGTGGCTCTACATTGTCTCGCTTCTTCGTGACTAGCATCATATTCTAGTGTTAATCTGCTGTTATAACTCAGCATAGAAGATGGGGAGATGGCAATTTTAGGCCAAGGTAAAGTGAACAGAGTATTATAAGTCTGACTGATTTGGATTAAAAAAAAAAATGTGTGGCTTTTAATGGGCTGTGAAAGCCTAGTAGTGACGATGATGATGATGATGACGATGATGATGATGGTGTCGATGACGATGATGATGATGATGACGATGATGATGATGGTGTCGATGACGATGATGATGATGATGGTGATGGTGATCATGATGATGATGATGATGATGGGGAGGAGGAGGAGGAGGAGATGGAGGAGGGAGAAGATGCTGCTGCTGCCGCCGCCGCCGCCGATGATGATGATGATGATGATGATGATGATGATGATGATGAGGAGGAGGAGGAATAAGTTAATGATGATCGTGTTGGTTTTGATGATAATGTTAGTGGCGATATTTCTTCCCATTATTCATCCATTCCCTCACCAAATATCTTACAAATCATGTTTCTTTTTTTCCTCGACTCTGTGTAACTATTGGTCAGTATGCTTGATTTCAGGCGCCTGGTGGTTTAGTGGTCAGGGCGCCCCACTCGGATCCGATCATGCATAGGTTCGATTCTCAAGAGGTGTCTGGTTTTCTGATTCTGTAACCCTGGCGAGGGGAGAAGGATGGCCCTCTGCTTTAAGGAGTTGGACTTCTGCATTCAGGCAACAAGTCCCAACACTAAGACGGAGATAAAAGGAAATTGGCTGTCACCAGTGTGTGTGTGTAATTCACCGGGTCGGTCAGGATCACTTGATGGTCGTGATCGTCAGCTTTTACCCTCCCGGAAGGGAGCTGAGAGCTCATATAGTCCGATCTAAGGGCAAGGCTGTGACCTTCACACACGCACACACCCGTCTTCTTGCTCAAGGGGGACAGTAACCACCCACTTCGTCAGTGAAACTTTTCGCAACCTGAGCGAGGCGCGAACTCCCGTCCACCAGTTGGCAAGCGAGAGCGTTACCACTGCACCAGCGAGTGGTGCAGTGTGTGTGTGTGTGTGTGTGTGTGTGTGTGTGTGTGTGACATAGAAAAACAGGGCGTATTATTATCATGAAAAAAAAAGCTTAAGTTCATGGGAAAATAATTGTGTGTGTGTGTGTGTGTGTGTGTGTGTGTGTGTGTGTGTGTGTTGGGGGATGGATCGTATTCTGTGTGACTTTGAAGGCTTCGTAACGCCTTTTCCTCAACGATTTATGTAGCATGTTACCCCTCACTTCCTCTTGCTTAATATTAATCCAAATTATTGCCATTATAAAACGATAAAATTAGCGTATATAAAATGTAGAAATGTTAAGGCCTAATATGCCAAATAAACCACTAAAGAAGAGGAGCTACGGATCCTTACATATTACGCCTCAATACCTCATAGATTTTAGTGAGGGGAACTATATAAGAGGAGGCTATGGTGTAATATCTATCTGCCTATCTATCTATCTATCTATTTATCTATAGGTGTAATATGGAGAATAAATCGCTACGGAAGAGATGCTTGAGCTTCTCCTTTGCGTGGTATATTTTGGCCTTTTTCCATGATCCTGTTTACGATGTTTTTTTGTGTGTGAAGGTGACGAGATGGTCTAGGCTAGAGAGAGAGAGAGAGAGAGAGAGAGAGAGAGAGAGAGAGAGAGAGAGAACTGTGTGTGTGTGTGTGTGTGTGTGTGTGTTACATAAATACCCAAATCACACCGATCATAATTTTCCTTACGAGTTAATCTGGCTGTAATGTAAACAAAACGACTCAACGATCCAGTATCGTTGCAGGGAATAAATATTTGCAACAAGAAAGACACATTATAAAGTTGCTTCATTTCATAGTCATTGTGTGTGAATTTTCTGCCGCTCAGAGTAATTTATGCAACAGAAGCCTCTTAAGTGTAAACCTCTTAGTACGCGCTCCGTACTTTTGTAACATCATAGTACACTTTTTCTTTATTGTTCAAAGTAGTGATCCTTTCAGTGTTCACACACACACACACACACACACACACACACACACACTGGCACAGACATATTCATACCTGTATGTAAATGTACGCGCATACACTAATACAAGTGTATACACGTATTTTATTTACACACACTGAGCATAGAGTCCGAATGTAGTTCAGCATTAGGTATTATACCTGATATTTGTGTGTGTGTGTGTGTGTGTGTGTGTGTGTGTGTGTGTGTGTGTGTGTGTGTGTGTGTGTGTTGATACTGCCACGGATACAATAGTATCCCAGGGCCGTCGTCGGGCAGAGAGTGCTCACGGGATCCCCCCTGGCTCTGTAGCAGATTAAAATAGACTATAACAAAAACCAATTATACCTACCAATTTGGACTTAACTGATGGTGACTTAATCGACCACTACAATAACAAACTATTCCTCTCAATTACAACAACCAATTATACCTACCAGTTTAGACTCAACTGATTGCGACTTAATCTACTATGACAACAACAAATTATTCTTACCATTGTGAACTCCACTGGATGTGGCATATTTGTCCCATCTTTTCAGATATGTGTGTGTGTGTGTGTGTGTGTGTGTGTTCCTTTTATGAATAGTAATAAAGAAATAATACACATTCTGCCAAGAGCATTAAGCTTCATCAAACTTTGTTTCATACCCAGTATTATATATGGATGTAACGAAAATCTGAATTTACAGTTAAATTCTTTAGAAAAATAATTTTATCAATAAAGTAAGCATCTTCAAGTATTTATGGTCACATCCTCTCAAGGGGCGATCCTAGAAACGCGCTTGTCACTGAGTTACTGAGTGGAAGATTAACTTGTACAACGAAATATTATAATCCGATTGCATCCTCTTTCTCATCGCTGGATTAATAGATGCCTGAATGAGACCTGGTGGACACAGACGCATAATATCACCCACAGATCAGTGTTAATGTACACCCCAGTCCACTACGTCTTAATTAAGCGCCTACGAACCCAGTGATGAAAACAGAGGCAGGAGAAGCGGTCAGACTTTTGTCCAGTATTTGCGCGCACGTCAACCAGTCCGACGCTACATCCGGCAACACGCCAGCCCATGTTCTCATATTGAGGGAATTCATTTTTTTTTTTTTTATCCTCGTGTTTTGAAAATGGCCCTTTCCATCCATCCCAGAGCGTCCAGGTGATCTCGGGCGACACACTTGTTTAGCGCTTTTTTGGAGGACCTTTTAAAGCCCTTTTTCTAACTTTATTTGTGCCGTCAAAGCAGTGTCTGGCAACTCTCACAGAGGCAGGGAGTTTTCAAGCATCGCCAGTCCCTCCCTCTCAAAGTTTGTAGTTAAAAAAAAAAAAGAAAAAAAAAATCCAGACTCATGTATGAAATTAGCCATGTCTCCGAGCATCAGGCAGCAAATTGCCTTGCTGTTCTAGTTATATTGGCGCATACAAACTGTGATTTGTAAAATATATTAAATCCCTAGAGCGAGCACAGTACAACATTTAATCCTTAATATTGTTTGATATTGGTGATATTTCCGCATATTGGTTCATGAGAGTAAATATAATTCTCCTCTCTCTCTCTCTCTCTCTCTCTCTCTCTCTCTCCGCACTGTATCCCTCACCGTTCATTCCCTTTACCCTGCCATTTCGTCCGTTCCTTATTTTCGTTTTTGTTTTTGTTTTTTCGCCTTCCTCTCCCTTTCTGTCGTCTGTCGTGCTTTTTCCTCTGTTTTCTGATGCTTCTTAATTCAGTTTTTGAGTCTTTTTATTCTCCCGGTAATTTCAGATATATCGACTGTCATCATCATCATCATCATCATCATCATCATCATCATCACTCTCACCGTCACCGTTATAGTAATAATATAAGTAATAATAATAATAAAAAATAATTATCATCCTCATCATCTACTTTCTATGGAGTAGTCATGATTTATATATAGTTACTATGTATCCAACTCTGGGTATAGGCTAAGAAACCCTTCTCTTAGTCCAGCATTCCACCTACGACACACAACAGACAGCTGATAGTATGGCTGTCTTTATGGTTGAACAGTGAACATGATGAACAGTGAACGTGGTATATATTGATTAGACAAAAGAAGCTGATGTTCACAACAGCCTAGATGGAACCCAGCTCGTGACAGGAATTTAAATTGGGTGTTGGTAGTGTGTCCTCCCATATGCCTTTATAGTCTTATAGGTGAGCATCGTGTTGGTTGTATGGTTGGCAGTATATACACTTTGGCAGAGACATTCACATCTATCCTCACTACAACGCTCCGACCTTCACATGCATCACTACACACACACACACACACACACACACACACACCTCTCCAGCATGGAAGGAATAATTTAGACTATCAGTCCCATGGCCCCCTGCAGAGACAATTTGCAGCTTCAGCACTGGATTTAATTGTGTCACACACACACACACACACACACACACACACACACACACACACACATTCTTTGTCCTCTCTTCTCTCATATATTTTCCTCACATAGCTTTCTCCTATTTACCCCTCCTCACATTTTCTCTTCCCTGGCCATCCTTGTCACTTTTTCTGTCCTTCCATTCTCTCTCTCTCTCTCTCTCTCTCTCTCTCTCTCTCTCTCTCTCGATGACAGCTTTACTTCAGTAGATTTATAGCGTTTCATATCTCACAGTTTTTTCTTTCTCTTCTTCACTTCGTTCCTCTTCTTCTTCACTTCTCTTCCTCCCTTTCCCTGTCTTCTCTCTTATCGTTCTTTCCTCTTGTCTTTTCTTCTCCTTTCCCCTTCTGTGCGTCACTTCATTTTCCTTCTCTCTTTCCTTCTTCCTGGTTTTCCTTTTCTCTTTCCCTTCGTTAGTCTTTGGTTCTCTTCTTTCCATTCACTTAGCGTGGTTTCCTCCCCTTTACCTTTCTTCTTCTCTCTCTCTCCTCTTTTCCTTTCTTCTTCCCTTAGCATCACTTCCTCCCTTTCCTGTCGTATATCTTTTTCCCTTCTTCCTCTCCCTTTCCCAGATCTTCTTCCCTTTACTTCTCCTTTCCCTCTCTCCCCTTCTTCTTCCCTTTCCATCACTTTTTCATGTCCTCTCCCTCCCTTTATTTGCTTTTCTTCTTCCTCCCTTTGCTTCCTTTCCTTTCTTCGTCTCCCCTTCGCCTCTCCTCTTTCCCATCTCTTCTCTTCTCCAATTCACTTTCATCTCCTCGTCTCATTCCCTTTGCTTCTCCCTTCTCTCTTTTGCTTCACTTCTTTTCCGTCCCTTTGCCTTCTGTTTGTATCCTCTCTCTCTCTCTCTCTCTCTCTCTCTCTCTCTCTCTCTCTGTCTCTCTCTCTCTCTCCTTTTCTTTTTCTCTTCATTATCATTATCATCATATTCCTGTTCTCTTTTCAGTCTTCATCCCTTGTCCACCTATTTTCTATCTCTTGAAGCCATTAACATTCTTCTCACGTTCCGTACATCTTATTTCACTACTTCCCTTACTTCTATATCCGTCGTATCATTTCACTCTTCTCCCTCTATCCTATTTTGAACTTTCTCTCTCTCATTTTGATAATTTTCTGCTACTTCTGTCTTCTTCATTTTTTCACCTTCTCTTCTCCCTCCCTCTTCTCTTCCATTTCTTCTTCCTTCATCCTCGTCGCAAGCCTTTCCCCTCCTCTGCCTCGCCTCCGATTGATTATGTCAGTATTGTTCACTTAAAACTTCCTTGATTTTATTCTTCTGCCTCTTCCTTCTTCCTCCTCTCCTCTCTCCTTCCCCTCCTTTCCTCCCTCTCTTCTCCCTTCATCCTTTTCACAATCCTCAGTTCGCCTTTCTCGTCTCTTCCGATGCATTGTGTCAAATCATAAAAGAGAAAATTCCCAACAAAGCAAGTGACCAATATGATATCGCCTCAGTCTTTTCCTTGCTTCCGCCTCCTGTCTGTCTCCAATGACGGGCTTTGTATCTGAGAGAGAGAGAGAGAGAGAGAGAGAGAGAGAGAGAGAGAGAGAGAGAGAGAGTAATTTACCTCTAAGCAATACCATTTATAGTGTCACCTGTACAGTATATGCCAGCCGTACACACGACATTAACATTCAGCACAGAAGCGGATACGATGTTGCTGTTGATGATGATTTTGATGGTGATGGCATATGGTGTCTTATTTCACTGCTAACAACCACTTGACTCCACGATGACTATGTATAGTGATGATACTTGATTATTATTATTACCGGTATTATTATTTTTACCAGCTTAGATAAATGTGAGTCTCTGTATGTTTTGTTCTCCTTTGCTTCTCATTCCTTTTACCATCCCGTGAGGTCCGTAGTACTCTTCTGACCTTTTGTACATTATTTCAGTTTTTGTGTGTGTGTGATGATTTGGTCTAGTTAAGGCTGAGAGAGAGAGAGGGAGGTGTGTGTGTGTGTCTGTGTGTGTGTGTGTGTGTGTGTGTGTGTGTGTGTGTGTGTGTGTGTGTGTGTTACATAGATACCCAAATCACACCGATCATAATTATCCCTGTGAGTTAATCAGGCTGTAATGTAAACAAAACGACTCATCGATGCAGTATCATTTGCAGGGAATAAATATTTGCAACAAGAGAGGCACATTTTAAAGCTGTTTCATTTCATAGTCATTATTTGCATTTTCTGCCGCTCAGAGTATATAATTTATGCAACGGAAGCCTCTTAAGTGTAAGCCTCTTATTACACACTCAGTACTTTTGTAACATCAAAGTACATTATTTCTTTATTGTTCAAAGCAGTGACCCTCTCAGCATCAATATTTCACAGATATTTTTCTCTTTACCCTTAGCATCCTAACTATATTTTTATCTTCTCTATTTTTTTTTTTAATTCTTGGTGACTTCAGGCGAGATTCAGAGAGATTTTTTAAAGGGGTGAAAATTTTATTAAGTATTGGAGAATCTGTGGAAGTGGAGACGATTATTATTAAAAAGATTTTTGGAAGTGGAGACAGTTTTTATTAAGCTGAGGAGAGATCTTTGGAAGTGGAGACGATTTTATCAAGCTGAAGAGAAGTGTTTGGAAGTTAAGATGATTTTCAATAAGCTGTGGAGAGATCATTGGAAGTAGAACTGTTTGATGTAGACTTCAGACGATTTTATTCAGCTCAGGAGAGATCTTTGAACCTGGAGGTGGTAAATATAGCCTTCTTTTACGCCTTCACTGCTTGACTGTTTCCTTAAGGTGAATATTACCTGGTATGAACACGATCAGGTCAGGTGCGGGTAAGGGGATGGGTCTGTTATGATGTGGCAGGGGTAAACCAACTCTGCTGTCGGGCCCTGCTGCGGATGTCACTGATTGCATTGCGCAGTTGACCCTTGTGCGGTGTGGTGCGGTGAGGATCTGTCCGTTCTCCCCTTGGGGCTAAGATGCGAATGAATGTGTTTGAATGGATGAGTAAATGGGGAGTGTGTCGTCCTGTCTCGGCTACCTCCCTTTCCTTGGGGGAAGCAGCCTAGGTATATAGATAGATAGATAGATAGATGAACACGAATGCAAGCACAGTAGCGTCCTTGGTCTGAAAGAATAAAGAGTAACAAATTTATATCATGATGCTTTTTTTTTTTGTATTGCGGGAAATAATGATCTACTCAGGAACTAATATTACATTGCTTTGTAAGACATTGAGGGTAATAATGCAGTAATTTATATAATAGACTTCATGAGGGATATTTTCAGTTGTTTGCAACCAGGACTCGCTAATCTTTTCGGTTTACCCCAGTTTCTTGTTCATTTATTTATTTTGGGTTTGATTAATACCAGTGAATCATTTCCCAATCCTCAGTTAAAGACTTCATTCCATTTTGTTATATTTGGGAAGCTTGATCTGTACTGCACACACATTTTGTTCTCAGAATGGATGAACCCAAGATCGATGCACATATCGATGAATCTGTTTATCTGTTTCTCTTTCCTTTTGACCCAACGGTACAGTTGGGACCGGGAACTAACCTCGTCCAGTTAAGTTTGTGTTCTAAGGGAAGGCTGAGACGTAGTAAAAATGGACTGCCCTTGTGAACCCTGCGAAGTCGATAGACATAAATCTACTCCTCCTTTTTCAGCTCCATACACGCCTCTCACCTCCCGGGATGATCAGATTCCTGTGATTTAAACACCTGTATTCCAGGTGGCTGAACGAGATTGCACACACCCCTCTCTTAGCCATTTATTTTGCATATTGCTCCTTTTGATCACAGTGGGCGTCTATAAGGCTCTCGACAGTGGAAGAACTAATCATTCCAAGGAAGTCATAGAAGCACTAACTGAGGGTCTTTCAATCAGCAGCTCCAAATTGCCACAGCCGCCTCTTCTTGGGAGGAGTCCACGGGCCTTACTGGAGCGATAGGACTGATGAAGGTGATAAGGTTTAGATCAGAAGAGCCTGCTGGAGAGAAATGGTTAACAGAATAAGAAAAAAGTCAAGTATGATGGCACTCTGTCCATCACCGTGAGGAATATGGTTAGGGTTCCGTACAAGCTGCTGTAGGTCATTAAGACTAGAAAAGATGTCGGCTTGTTCGCCAGGTGCATCAGAGAATTGAGAAGATTCAGGTTCAAGAACGCTAGAACAAGGTATGTTGTATACATACACACAACAACCACCTTTGACTTTGAAATGAGTATACAGAAAGTTGAAGGATAAGAGGAGGGTTTGTTATCATTTGCTTCAGACAGAATACAAGGTGAAGCCCTGAGGAAGAGAGGTGGTTTCCAGCAGAGAAGAAACTGGAAAAAAGACCTAACAAGACGTCTCCCCAAGGGGGGAATCACACCAGCCGCGAGCCGATACATATCTAGCAAGCTTGACCTACTTTCACCAATTTCGAACTCGTAGGAGATTTTCATATCTGCTTCACACCTGTAAAATTTTGTGATGATATATTGAGCGGTTTCGAAGTTGCTAACAGGTACACGGCAGACAGACAAATTGAAAACAGTACCAGCGACGCCATGGCGACTGATAAAAATGTTAAAGAAAATAATAGTGTGTCAGGCAATGGTTCTGTTCATCTCACATGGTTGTCACTGTTAGAGAAGCGGATGGTGGAGACCTGTACTCCGCCCATCTCCCAGGGTTTCTAAGGCAGTTGTTTGGTTGCAATGTCCAGAATTTCGATACAGGAGGTGGTGTGTGTAACGTAGTATATTGTAAACAGCGGTACAGTGTAAAGGAGAGCGTGGTGGCCTACTCCCCGTGTTACTGAAACGCTGAAGGTGGTCAGCATTTGGGGATGGTCAAGAACTGCTACTAATGGCTGCTGTAATTGGAGCTCTAGCTTTCCCCATCGCCAGTTTTCCATCATCTCGGAAGTACTACCACGTTCGACTGGTGCTACAACCTACTTCCCTTATATAAATAAATAAATAAATGAGCACAGCAGTAGGCATGCATGCATACATACACACACACATACTCATACCGATACGTAAATGTACACGCATGCTAAGACAAGTATATACACGTACAGGTATTGACATAAGGACTGAGCATAGCAGCCCGAGAGTAGTTGAGCATTAAATATTATACCTGATATTTGGTGTGTGTGTGTGTGTGTGTGTGTGTGTGTGTGTGTGTGTGTGTGTTGATACTGCCACGGATACAATAGTATCCCAGGGCCGTCGTCAAGCAGAGAGTGCTCACGGGATCCCTCCTGGCTCTGTAGCAGATTAAAATAGACTATAACAAAAACCAATTATACCTACCAATTTGGACTCAG